>NW_024104029.1:1200000-1761350 GCF_003945595.2 Pipra filicauda | reverse complement strand
CTGTGCCTGTGGATCTGGGAGCTGTGAGAGGGGATGTGCAATGCTGGTGCTTTAGCAGTGTGGGGCATAGAGGAGCTGAATTTGAAGGAAAAAGCCTTCAGACACATATAATTGTGTCTATAGGGCACGGGGAAGGTGATGTCTGGTGGAATATATCATTAATATATCCTGCTTCATGTTTCTGCCCACTCACATGCTGAAGCAGTATGGAAGACACTCACTGAACTTACAGCTCCCTGCAGACGGAATATGGTTTAGGAGGCACTGCTGAAGGTCAGTAGTTAGGAGGTTAAGTAAAGCTCATCTTAGATTTTCCCAAATTAACTGAATTATCTCTGTCCACTTAAGCATCACTTATTTTGGCTCTTTCCAGGATAGGTTTGAACTGGCAAAACTAATACTATATACAAGGATTTAAAATTATTTTTCTTGAACTTCACAATGTTTTTTTCAGGTGGCGCAGGCACCAGTGTACATACAGTTAAGTGCTTTGTCTTTTGCTGCTTTCTGCTAAATACTTTTTAGTCTAGAAATTCCAGGTCACCTTGTACTCAAAAATGTGTAGTCCCCTATTTTAACAGTTCTGTATGATTTCTCATCAATTCTTTTTACACTTTTGTAATCTTAAAAACATTTTGTTTGTTTGTTTGTTTTTCTGGAAGTGCTGCTAAGCTAATGTTTTCTTAGAAGTAAGAATTATGAGAATATGTGTCCATTTTTCAGCACCCTATGGTGTAAGATAGAGTTGGTTTTCCTATCTGCTTCATATTAAGTTGTCTGTGTTGTTTCATCTGCCTTCTTTGATCACTTCATCCCAGTCACTCAAGTCCATGTGGTACTTCTGCAGCTCATCCACTAACTCTTCACGAAATATCATAAATGGATTTTGCTACCTTCAGTATTAATCCTCTTTTTCTGAACACTTATGAATTTGTTGAACATTTGGACATTCAGCATTTACCTCCTAGGGACTCTTTCATTGTAACTTTCCTCTGATGTGATGTTACTACCAGTGACTCAGTTACTACTACTTCATTTCCTGCCTTTGTCCTTTCTTTTTCCTTTTAACCTATCTGGAAATCCTAATTAATAAATCATCTTTTTGTATTGCTGTCACCTTGTCAAGAGTTCCAGCTAACAGAGAGCACAGTGAAACTAACACTGTCTCCTAAAAATACTGAATTAAAATCAAGAGGTCATATACATCCTGCTGGGAACTAATGCCACAAGATCTGCCTCAAGAGATCAGTGTTTTCCTTACATCCAGTCTGCTACCTGCCACGCATTTGTTTAAATGAATTTAAAGCTCTTGGGGTTTTTTTTTAACCTTTTCTCTCTGCTTTCTCCTGGAATAACAAGGTATTAAAACACATTACCAATGCATAGCATATCCATGTAAGCCACTGTGAATTTCTTGTAAACACAGTATGAGGAATGAATCTCTTGGTCCGGTACTTTGGGAGACACAATAATATCTTGAAAAGATTCTTCCACAGATGCTACTGGCCATCATTAAGACCTGTCATTCTAAAAAAAGGCATGGTTGACTAGATAGAATGCAAAACTATTTGAGATATTTGTTTCACCACCAATTCCCTGACAAGGACAAGTTGTTTCTGCTCATGGGTAAATACATTGGGACTCTGGTGCCTACATTCTGCTGAAGTCCAAGAAAATATGGATAAAACTGATGCCTGTACTTTGATGCCTTGCAGTCCTGGAGCAGAAGTCATTCTGGGACAATTAAGTAGCTTGGTATCTGTCTTATGATGTAGGATTAAAGATTTAGCATCCCAGCACTGGATTCCTGAAAAGTCCAGTCAAGAAAATATGTCAAAGGCATACAAATGCATAAGTGCAGTAGCACATGACTTGGTATAAAGCAAAGTTGCCAGGACAACTCTCTTTCAGAAGTGAATGATAAGCTGCTTTTAATATAATTCTGTAGCAGTCAGAATTCCTCAGCTCAACCAGAGCTGGAATACCTTTTCTCAGAAGGTCACCTTCCACACAAGGTTTCTTTTTACTACCCAATTTAACCTCCTCCTCTCTCAGGCAGTCTGTCTCCTAGTGACACAAAAAACCCTATGCTGAGACTACTGAAAATTCATCATGTGTAATTTGTTATAGATATTTTTTATCCTTGCTGTCTCCCCAGTAGCAACTACTGAGAGCAGTAGTTGCTAGAAATTAAGTACTTAAATTACATGGCAAACTATGATAAAATTCCAGGCATAGAACTGTACCAACTGCTAAAGTAAATTACTCGTTTCATTCTGTTATAAAAATGCAATCAAATGTCCTGAATCCCAGATGGATTTGTTTCACTCGGTACAATGAAAAAAAGGGTGTCCTAAACATGTCTTAAAAAAAACCCCCAAAACAAACCCCTTACATTTAGGTCACTGTTTTTAGAAGATAATTTTTACTGAGATTTGTATTCTTCTTTTAAAGTTGTATTTTGAACAATTCCATTATTCATCAAAATTTGAAAAAGAAATTGCAAGAAAATAGTAAGTGTGAAGAATTCTGCCCCTACCTAAGGCTTCAATTAGTCAACTATAGAAGTTACAGTAAACTAGGGGTTGAGGGGTTTTTTTGTTTGGTTTGTTTTGGTTGGTTGGTTGGTTTTTGTTTGTTTTGGTTTGTTTGTTTGGTTGGTTGGTTTTTGTTTGTTTTGCAGTGGGGGTTTGGTTGGGGTTTCGTTTTTAATTTTACAGTGCTGCTGACAAAAGGGCATCTGCCTCTCACACTGATACTGTGAATGCTTCTCTGGTTTGCACTTGGTCACAGCTGTCCTTCATGCTGCAGTAACTGTTAGCGCATAGTGGATTCCAGAGGGTGAAGGTGCTTTGTCACTGTAGGTACAGGGGAAAAGCTGAAGTGTGTAAGCCTGAACTCAACATCTGCATTTTGATCTTTCCCTTTCTGTAGATGTGTAGTAATGAACTGCAGTGGGAAAAAATTCTGGGGGACATTTTTATCCACAAAGGCCATATATTCCCTTTTTTTTTTATTTCTTGGTCATTCTGAGAACATATGACTGTGGCCCTGGTTTATGCTTTATTTTTTTTTTCCTGTGTCAAGGTATGGAATGACGTTAAGATAACGAGTTGTTCCGTCTCTCACGCATGTAATTAGCAATTATTATTATTTTCAAAAACCAAAGAATAGGCCCCCAAATGGATATCAATTTCTGATACACAGGGTATATAAGCTGTCAAAACTGGTGATCGTTTTTACATGTGATATCTTGAACAACATACAATAAGGGTTTGTTCCTAGAAGCTCAGCTTCTTTCTATTAGAGAAAAAAAGTGGTTCAATGATAGAAAATGGTGTAAATAGTGGTTTTAATTTTTTCTCAACTTACTGAATTAAAATTTTATTTTCTTTTGTGCTTAGTTATTTCTGCATTCATTAGGTAAATCTGTATTGGGAGAAAATTTGAGGAGTTTAATAAAGTTCAGACTAGGAAAAATGCAAAGAATGTATTTTAAAGCATACTTAGAATATTGCATTAGAAATGTCTTCAGCATTCTTTAGGCCATGGGTTAGTTGTGTGATAGGAAACCTCAGGCCTGGGTTTTTTTAAATTATCTCAATAATTTTCTCAACACTTTATTAAGGTTTTATATGTATACACACACACACACACATATGTTTTCTTTTGTAATACTACTCTAAGTCAATGGGAGGAGAAAAATTGGATGTGAAGTACTGTTTCCTCAGATTTCCCTGCACTTGAATTCTGAGGGTTTGGTAGTATATTTTCACAGGTCCTTTGTAGTGATATCTATACCCTCAAAAGTTTATTTCCCTGCACTAGGCCTCCAGCCCCTGGTTGCTAGAAGGACTCTGCTGATGTATTGAGTATTGTAGAAAGATAGTAATTTGCTTTCACCCCAAAAGTGTCTTTTCTTAAAGAGACTGTTTGGTCAAAACATTGTTTGTTTTAATGTTTAAATAGAAATGAAGGACTCAGTCCTTCACTGTTGTGCCCTTTGCTTCTGGGTGGTTTAAGCTTTCTGCCACATTCATTCGAGAGATCTCTCTCACAAAACAAGCTCTTCACATTACTTTTACTTTTTGTTCTCTTGGCCCTGCAATGCAAGCAGTTACTTGATGGAATCAAAGGTTTGCTTTGCTTTGTAATAGAGCAATGGCTTTTTTTGTCTTTCTAGTTTGTGTCTTTCCAGTTTGTAATTAGTCATTCATTGAATTCTCATATTCCATAGCTATTGCCTGCAAATCATGAATTTATTTCTTGACTCTTCACTGCTTTCTACTTTCTTCTTGCTCCTGTAGGCAGACAGACTGACCGTTTAAAATAAATATCTTATTTGCTTTCGGGTTGTTATCATGAGCAGTACTGATTAGACTAATAATCTAGGATGGAATGACAATCATGCAATGACGCTCTTGTAAAAATCTTGCAGAATAGTCCTTCTGAATAAAGCAATTAGGACACAAAGCTTAGACTGTTATACTATTTACTTTTATTTGAAAAAGTCCAATAGCCCTCTCATGCTTGAAACTATGGGAGCCACATAGTTTTGGAATTAGCTGTTGTCAGTATGCTTCTTTGTTGCCCCTGTAGGTTTTTAGGAAAAAAAAGAAGTTTCTGAACACTCTGCAGCTCTCTTCCCTGTCTCTACAGAAATCGCATTTAATTCTTTCATTTATGAGAATTGCTTTTGTTTGCTGCATTAGTTTAATTTTTGATACTAAATGCTATTTTGGAAATCGTTCTGAGGCAAGTAGCCTTACAGTAACCTCCTTCATTCTTGTCTTTTGCATAACCCACAGTGGGTAATTGGAAGCTCCATAGAAGATTTTTGCAGGGGGTTATGTCGTATTTGTCAAAGATTGGTTGGCCTGCTTTTTTTTTCTGTCTCTTAATTAACACCATGCCCGTTTACCTTTCTGAAAAGCCTGATGTAAACAACTGGTCTTTTTCTGAGTGCTTTGAAAGTCAACAGGCCTGGGCTTTTTGCTAGCTTTTTTGAGGTCAATTACTCCTCTGACTTTTGGGTGAAGAAACTTGCTCCTTTGTTGATAAAAAGCAAGATAGTGAGAATGCATTAGGACTTCTAGCAGCTTTCAAAGCAGAAAGGTTGATAAAAGTGTTTTGGCAGTAGCTGTCCTGTCATGCAAACTGTGGATGGAAGTGAACATGGAAGGTGTGAAGGAAGAGTGTCGTAACAAACTATAGTAGATGGGAAACAGCTCTGAAGGTTTTAGGTAAATTTAGGTAAAATAGAATAAAGTCTTGTTCCTAATGCCACTTGAATCAGGAATTTATTTTTGCATCATGTTTCTGTTAGAAAATTTTAGAGAATAAATTTTAGAAAACAAAGGGTCCTTCTGGCTTTATAGACTAGGTGTTTCTACAGACTCCTAGGAATAAAGAAACCCTATTACATTTAAGAGCATCTCAGGGGAGGTGTCAGATTGTCTTCTGAATGTGATAAAACATAAGAGTTATTTCTGCCTGTGTCAAGAAATTGTTGTCTGTATTCAGCAACAGGGAAACTCTTGATTCTGCTGTCTGGAGAACAGCTAGTGTCTTTGCTGTTGTGAGATCTGCAGTATTAATACAATAATTTTATCAGGAAAAATACTTTTCTTACAAAACTAATGAACCCTTAGCAGAATCACATCATATCAAGACAATTATTGTAATATAAATTGGATATGGGTCTCAGCAATAATGAGTTTGACAATAACATAAGACTGTGGGACATAAGGGGAAAAATTAAAACTGAGAACAAAATATTTCCAAGCAGTTTTGTAATAGGGCAGAGTAGCGAAAATCCAGAGAAAAGTTGCAAAAGTTTCTGTGACCTGCTCATGGTTATTGCTGACTAATGGTGCTACTATTTAATTACTGTCTCAGTATTTGACTAAAATTTTATTACTAAGATATTTATTTTGGTGATGTTCCACGATCTCTGCTAAATTAGAGCTTTAAATCCTTACTTTGACTCAAATTTATTTTTTTAGAAAACAGACACCTTAATTTGTCAAGGTGTCTTCCACATTCCATCAAGTCCACAGAGGATGTTGTGATTAATGAGGGCACCATTTGAGGCATTCAATTAATTGAGTAGATGTTGTGGTCATTTCAGTATGGCGAGCTGTACATCTGCTCTCAACATTCTAGTAAATCAACAGTGCTGCAAGGGAACTTAATTGCTTTTAGAAATGATGACACTGGTTCTGGTTGTACAGTGTAGTTTAAGAATGACTTGGGCTTTGACCATCACTGCTGTAAAGCCCGTGCTTGATACTAACACACAGCATATTTTTGAATGGATTGGCTTGGGGTTCATATGTTCTGAGCCATCAAAACACAGTCATGTTGAAACAAGCTTAGGACAAAGATTTGAGACAGCTGGTGGTACTCAGTTCAAGTGTAACTTCATGTTCAGTTAGTACAGAAAAAATACAGATCTCCTGGTTTATTTCTTAAACTGTGACTATCCTTCTTCCTCTTTCCTCAGCAATGTTAAACTACTTGGTAATGAATACTTAACAGGCTTAAAATATGATAATTTTTGACAGTAAACTTACCTCTTTTTTCCCCATAAAATCTTTCCAGTGGCATTTCCATATTTCTCATTTGAGATCTCAAGAAAAAGAGAGCAAGGATTGCAGGAAAATATCTGGAAGCATTTAGTTACTAGCCGGAAAATACAATTTCTTCTATATTTTATGAAAAGAAAAAAAAACCTTATTTGAGAAATAGACTTTTGAGTATCCTAGACAATAACTTCCAGTTTGAGCATGAAACTTGAAAACTTACAAACGCTACAAAATGCATCATAAATTGTTTCAACCACAACCTGCAAATATAAGATTAATGCAAACAAGTTACAAGTTTTACCCTTTGACATATTATCAGTCTGACAAAGGTGATGAATGAGACATCATAAAAAAGTTTGAAGGAAAAATATGAAGAGGGTCCTGAAATTCAATGCTTGTAAGTAATAATATTACTTCTAAAGTGAAAAGTAGGATGCCAGGAAGGACAGATGGTTCTTCTTGTTGACTGAAAAATGTCAGGGAACTGTGAAAGAGGAATCTATGACTTGTTTTGGAGAGACAGAAAAGGACAACAGATTTTCAGAAACATGGGAAAGCATCAGGCTAATAAGGTCTGATAGAAAAAAGTAAAAACAAGTGGATGAGAATCTCTCTATATAATGGTCTTGTTGTACTGTTTTTTAAGCAGAAAGAAACTTGCAGGATAGAAGCAATTCTAGTTATGAATGAGGCGATGTCCTATGAATTTCATTAGACTGCACTGAAGGAAAACCCAGGAGAACAAGGATTTATTAAGATTAAGGAAAACAGAAAATTTTGTTTCTGCCCTGAAGTTATGTAAGTCAATCTTATCTGACGAAAAGTGCCATTCAAGAATAAAGTCATAAAGTACATTGGGAGGCTTGCTGTGTTGAATGGGGAAGAAAGAACTAATCACTAATAAATTTGTGAAGCAAAGTGTAACCCTGTGGTTAAATGGTTACTTTTGCAGGCTAGAATAGAATAGTAAGTAGAGCTCTGCACTGAAGGATGGCCAGACTTTTGCATTTTTTTTGAAAGAATGTCTTGGTCAGCTACAGCAGATGATTTACAGTGAGCCCCATAACTTTGTGAACTCATCTTTGAGAATGTAAAAAACACATAGAAACAGATTCTCATGTGTTTTGTTACTACTACTTCCAATGCCCCATTTTCAGTTTTTTTCCCAGGTTCTCACTGCTCAGGGTTTGTTGGACATACTATTGATAAGTAAAATCATCATTCTATTGGAAAGTGTCCCTGGGACACCTGAAATGAGATGATCTTTAAGGTTCCTTCTAATCCAGGTTATTCTGTGATTCTGTGATCTGTCTTCATTGCTCTTTAGTGAAATATTAACTTGTATTCTGATAAGCAAAATTTTTTCTCTCTGTATCCTTCCCATATTAAGTATTATGTATTAAGAATAAATATACTGTTTAAACCTTCCTAATAAATTAAGCATCATAATACATCCTGGCTGAGGTAGGTAAACAGTTAATTATGATATTGTGAACAAGAAAACTTCAGTAAATCCTAGAAGAAATTGCAAGCCAGTGTTCCTGGGGTAGAACTCGCATCCATAATGGGTGAAAGACTGTATTACCTCCATGTCCCAGTTCCTGGATAGTTTAAAAGTACAGTTAGGTTTTAAAGTAAAGAATTACTCAGCATCATCTTTTTTTCCCGGCATTGATAATTTTTGAATAATTTTTTGAATACTCTAGGGCACTCTCCATATACTGCTGTTTCTTTTTTCCCCTCAGCAAGGGGTACATACAGTTATGATGGATGTGAATCTATGCAGTAACTTTCCACAGAGGATCTTAGGCCATGAGTGCTTGGCTTTGGTTGCCAGCCAGGAGTCTGGCTGAGTTCTGCTGGAGACTGTAGATAAGAGCAGGTTCAGAGAGACCCATCCTCTGCAGAGATACTGGCTGCTATTAGTCAGTCTTCTCACTGATGAGTTCAATTGGATTAAAAACTTGTGCTACTCAGGTGCCAGGGAAAGAAGCCTCTTGAAAGAAGACTGCTACTTTACTTGCAGAGTTTTCCATCCCCTAATCACTACCTGTGGTTGCTTGGATGAGGGACACATAGGAGATGCTTTGCTGTTCTAAACTGTAGTTATATAATTTTTAATTCTCAACCTCATCACATTTTCTCTTAATTAATCTTTAATGGCAAATTAAGTTTACTTCTTATGTGCCTATATTTTTCTCTGCAGAGCCCTTATCTTAAAATATATGCGGTATGTACCAGTGAACGAATGGCTCAGTAATACGCGTTAATGCTGGTTTTGCTCATTTAAATTTTCCTCTATAGTCTCATTTGTACTATGTAAAATAGGGCAGGAGGATCATATATCATGCAGATAAACCTGTCAGAGCAACCCAAAGATATCCTTTTAGGAAAAAAACCCCTTCTATTAAAATAATAGATACGCAAAACCTTGTAGAGTGGTTTTACATAAATTGCTGTAATGCAGTCAGGCCTAGTTTATCTGTATTTAGATTATTTCTTTATAGCTCTAGCTTCCATATAGGATATTTTTGTACCAGAGGTTGATTTTTTCCTTCTTTCTTTTTTTACTCCCCTTTTAAGTTTTCTAGTTTTACTCTCTTAGCTGTTGAAACAGAGTGATGTCAGAGAGTAGCATCTCAACTTTGTATATTTTTGGACCTTGTATTGCCCTCTATTAGTACGTGCCACAGTACAGCCAAGTATCTGTCTTCCCTTGTTTATCCTTAAAGAAGTTATATTAAATAATAGCATGTAAATAGCAGGCAGTATATATATGTTTGTATTTATATTGTCCAGCAGTTTGTTTTGGTGTGATCTATTTTAAGTGTTGTTCTCCTGTTGAACTCAGCTGTGGGTTTCAAGCTTACATACATTAGATGTAGTAATACAATAGAGAGTGTAATTCTGGTCTTTTAAATTTTTCAATTCCTTACATGTATGGCTGCTGCTTGTCTTAAGACAACTAGGAACAACTTTGCATTTTTACCTGCAGTCATTCTGAAAGCAACTTTACTTTTCTCTGCTTGAGAAGGGAGGGTGAGCAACTTGCAGCATGATCGTGGCAGATTCAGTTTGTGGCCAGTTTGTGCTTTTGTGGCTGGAGTGACGTGGACCATAACTGCTCCAGCAGATTTGTCATGGAAGGCTTTTTGCTCTCATAGCTTGTAAGGCCAAAGTACACATACACGTGGGTATGCACACACATGCTAACAAAAATCTCAGGGCAGTATACATTAGTATTTTACGTCTACAAAAGACAAACTACAATTCTTATTCTTATAGAAAAGGCTAAAGCAGCCTCAGCATATTTTTCTTGATGTCTGTTTGAAACTTTTTTTTTCCTTGAATTGATTATGGTTTGAAGTACTAATTGCTGGGAATATAATTTTTATAAATGCACTTCCTTCCACATTTGGTCTGCTGAGATTGGAGGATGAGTTCCAGAAGAACATATTTGCAAAAACAATAACTTCCATTAACCTGAAAGTTTTGGGTAGGATTTGCTTGTTTGTTTGTTTTTTAGAAGTACTACAGTCGCTTTGTCCTTTCCAGACTTTTCGTAGAAAAACTGTCTTTTTTCATTATTCCTCTAGGAAGTTTGTTTTATTTGATAAGGAAAAAGAAACTTGAACGTCACCTGAGGCTATATTTTGGCCTTTCTGATGTTTAGTTGGTTAGCAGATAAAGACTTACAGAATTCATGTCCTCCTTGGAGCCTTTGAGGTAAGATTAGTGGGTTCCTTGGAGCAGAAAACATGACTTATAAAAATTTACAAGCCACATTTTTTTTTTGTTAACATTGATGACTTTTAACGACTTCTTCTTAGTCCTGTATACACAGCCCCTTTGTCCAAGGTGAATCCTCTCATAAGCTGCAAGATAGATCTGCAGTCAGTTTTCAAAAAGCACATTATTCTTTTCTGACATAATATAAAAAAAATCCATCTTATTTATCCTTCAGTGATTTTATTTCTGAATTTCAGTCATGGTGCACATGGTGTGTGTCTCTATAACCATACAGACATGAGCAACATTCTATACATTGAACATTAACATCTGTAAAATTTTCTGGTAAGATAATCAAACACAGATGCTGTCATAGAAAATATCCCATGAAACACCTTTTCAGTTCTTTTCTCACATTTAACAGTTGGTTTGGCAGCAATGCTGGTTTTCCCTCACTAGAACTCCCAGAAAGCTCTGTTAAGAGCAATAGAAACAATGTACAATACCCAAGTTAGGATAAAAATAACTTCACAGGAGTTAAAATGACAGCATCTGCTAGATGAATGCTTGCAAAAAAAGAAAACTGCAGAACCCCCTTGAGCCAATTTTGATTGGGAAATGTAGATTAGTTTTGCATGAATGGACTTATTTTTCAAACTAGAAGGGGTTTTTTTTTGTTGTTTATAGAAGGTGCAAGTGTCACTGAGGATTATCCAAATCTAGTAAGTCTAAGATAATAGTATTAATAATTACATTTTCAAATCCTCTGATAATTTCAGTCTCTTCTCAGAGCATTTAACATTTCATAGACTTTGCATGCTTCTGAGTAATATTAAAGGCTGCATATAGAGGAATGAGACAATTGCACTGTCTTCACTGTGGCCAAGTTGTGGCCTCTGATGAGAGAGTTATTTCCACAAACGGGTCACTTTGCATTTGTCTTTTCATTATGGGCATAGCATTTCCCTCAGGAGTTCAGAACTGTGTCATGTTTAATCACTGCACTGATCTTGTGCAACTTGCACAAGAGGCAAAATTTACACCTGCTACCTAGGAGGCTGGAGAATATCTTAAGCTTTTATGGTATATGCATATGTCTGGTTAACAGTTGAAAATATTCAACAAAGTAGGCTGCTTGGTTGCTTTAGGCTATTTCATTCCAAGTATAAATTTGAGTAGTCTTTGTACAGAAAGATTTGATGCTCAGATACAAACTAGTATTCAAGACCTACAGATCTCTGCTGAGCTGGTAAAAAGAACAATTCAGCCTTCTGGGAAGGAATTGGCCCCAATGTCTTTCTGCAGCAAGGTGGATCCAGTGACCTCCCTCTGCCTCTCTGGAGTGGAAAGTATGTCCTGGCGTCACAAACACAGAGGGTACTCTCCTCTCTGCTTTCCACTTGACTTTCAGCTTTACTCTTAGTTTTCCTTTTTTCCTTACTTAGCTGAAACAGCATTTGTTTACCATCTTGACTAGAAGATATTTTTCTTCCTTTTCCATCTAGTAATCAGCATGGTGTGAGTCAGAAAAATGTCCTTTTTGCTGCCGTTAGTCGTTTCAGCATGACTGCACTTGCTCTGACCTGTCAAGATCTGTCAGGACCCAGGACAGCCTCTCAGAGGGTACTGAGAAAGGAAACTCAAATTTGCCTGGTTTCTCCTGGTCTTGGCATGTCCTAAGGATCTTTAGAATGTCCCTACAGTTTCACATCTAGCTAGTCCCCTCACACTTCTCAGCATCAGAATTATGTTATGGGTGATTTAACTGTGGTGATTTTTTAGCAATGGAAGAAGAGATTGAAAAGGTTAGAGAGCTTTCCAATGGTAAAGAAGCTAGGGGTGGAAAAAAGAAGGATAAAGCAGCAGCAGCAAAACAACACCGGATGCTGAAACTGGTAAGGGCAAAAGTGTACAAGAAAATAAAATGTAGAAAGAAGTAAAAGTGTGGAATGCCAACAGTGTAGAAAATGGGATCCAGTCTGATTTTTCAGATAAATAAAAGAATCTATAAGTTCCAGCTTTTTTTCCCTCTTGTATGACTGTACCCAGCAATCCACACTTTAGAGACTAGGTCCTTCATCTTGAAAAATGCTCTTCTCCACTGGAACTGTTGTGTCTATTTTAATAACTAGTGCAGGTGACCAGATTAGTTGTTATTTGGTCATTCACCTGGGCTCATCAGTTGAAATTTTCAGTTATTCACTTTTATGTACAGACTTATCATAGCAAAAGTTCCAACTTGGTTACAGCATCCTCTTCTATCTGTTACTACAGGGCATGCTTTCTGTGCCCCCACTAATAACTTTCTGCACATACTGTAGTTAAAAGAATTTTCTAAGTAAAAAAGCAACGTTGAAATAGGAAGAACTTAGAATAACTTTTGTCTTCAAATCCATGTTGCAAATATGACACTTTACTTTTAAGAGGATAATAATATGTCTCCTTGGGTTTTCAAGATAATCATAAGACCTATGTGGGTTATATAAGCTTTCTTGAGAGACCTAATAATCCATGGGAGACAACTGCCTGTTGAGATTAATCCATTTTTTTTTTGAAAGCATAAAAATATGAGCCTTTTCCTTTTAAGACTTGGAGTTAGATGTAGGACATATTGAGAAAGCTCTTGGGTTTTTTTGTTGTTTTCTTTTTTTTTTCTCCTCCTGCAAAATTGAAAAAAAAACATTTGCAATTATGGTAATATGCTCTGGATGAGTTTGTGTTTTTTTAGAGGGAGCAGGGTGAGAATTGAAAGACAAGATTACATACACTTATACCTGCTTGATTAGAGATAAAAATAGTATCTCCTACTGATAAACTGTTTCATCACACAGCAGTATCTGGCAGTGCACATTTACAAGCTATTAGAATTTCAGAAGTCTATGAATCTGACTTCAGGATTGGTTTCCTTGCTGACATGGTACCTTGTGAATGTAAGTAGATACACCACAAAAAAATGCCCCTTGTTCATTTTTCCCTTCATGGTAAAGTCTTGATCCCATTCAGAATTATTGTAGCAAAATCATCTGCAACGAAGATTTAGACATCATTCATCTGTCAGTTTGTTTTCCTATTACATTTTTGTGTAATTGTCCCGGGCTTTTACTTTGAATGCATCTGGTTCAGCCCTTTCACTATGGTAAACTAAGCTGTTCTTATCAGTATAGAAAATGTCAGTGTATGTATTGCCCTACTTTTAAAGAAATTATTCTTTCTGACAATAGGAATCATGCAGGAGACCTCTCATATTTTATATGGGATGAAAAAAACTTATTTCGGTGTCTGAGACGGCTAAGAAAGAATAGTGAATGACCTTGAGGGATGTATTTTCAAAATAGTGTGTTAACTGCTTAGAAGTTGATAGCTTCAGTGTGTTGCAGTCCTACGGCTGCATCCACATTAAAACTACAGATTGTCAAATCTACTTTGTTTAGATGTTAGTACACTTGGTCAGATGGCATTTTTTAGTAGGTTGGTCAGTTGGATGATGTTGTGCAGGTACCAAAACACAAAGTATGGATATGGATTTTGGATATTTCATGCTAGTATCTTCAGGAACAGTAAGAGTAACAGTACATTTTGTTGGGTAATTCTGATTTAATTTTATTCTTTTATTCTGATGAGACTTGCACTGGTAGCAGAATTTACATGGCTAGTGAGTGTTTGAGTTCTTCAAATTATCTCTTTGTGGAAACACTGGATTATTTTTCCTTGTGGGATTTAGCTCTTGGGTAGCACAATACAATCATGTATCTTTATTATGGAGAGAAAACTTAGGCTTTTATCTGTAACTTTCCAAGCATATTTGAATTTAATGCAATTTTACACCCTTGGTCCACCTTTGTATGTCAGATCCTGTTTTCGCTGTATGAGGGGTTCCATGAATACAGTTTGCATTCTCTGAATTTAAGATGATACTTACTAAAATACAGCCATCACATTTTCACTGTTTGCATGACATAAGAAAATAACTATGAAAGCAGAACAGCTGAAATGAACTGATTACAGGAACTATTGCATCTAGTTAGCAATTACTTCAGCATAACTCTTAGCCTAGAGGACAGTTTTGAGGACATACTTAAATTTGCCACTTTAAAATGAGTAATTTTACAAGGCGATGAGAATAAATAGAAAATACACTGTAACCTTGCCCACTTGAAATTGTTTATGAAGGTGCCTAGATGTGAAAGTGAATCTAGCAGTATTTTGGAATTGATTCATTGCTGTTATAGCAGGTGAAGGATGCAGGTTTGGGTGCTGTAGCCAGTGGAATTGGCTGAATTTCCTGAAGGAGAAGGCAGGGTTGAAATGTGGAGAGACTCTAAATGGCTTATTAAGAGAGTGAAGACATCAGTCACAGGAGGTAAAGAGGGTAGGAGGGCTCCCATATTTTCCTCAGAAGTGAGAAGAAGTGTTTTAGTTGCTCAGACTCCCCGTTACAGTGATGCCATCTTAATATGACATACTGCTTCCCGATTGCATAAGTTTGGTTCCCTCAGGGTGCGTTTTGCAGGACCCAGGCAGTTTTATTTGTCCTGACTGGTGGTACTTTAGTTTCCTGGCATCTCACTGATTGCAGCTGGAGTGTTATGACCTTTCATACTTTGTAGATGTTGGAGTTTATCTGCCACTAGAGGTAATTACATTTTATGGGGTTTTGTCTTCCCCTAGGACTCCTCTCTGTGCAACCCCTTTGCAACATATGTCATCTGGCCACAATATTTGTTCCTAAATCCAGATTAGGATCTTAATGATTTGCAAGTACCAAGAGGAGAAAATGTTCTTCCATAGGAGAGGCGTAAGCTTCTTTAAGGTAAAGGAAAAAGGAGCTAAGCATATTGGAGTTACTCAAAACATTCGTGTGTTGTAAGAAATTATGAAATACACCGATTGCGATACAATCTTGCAATCATACCCAGTTTTGACTTCTCTTTGGAGGGTGTTAATTGCTCCAGGACACATTTTCTCATGCCACAGCAGCCTTTAGCAGCTTTTCTAAGCCAGCTGCTATAATAACAGCAAACCACCCCAAAGGTAGATGGCAAGTGAATGGCTTTTTCAGAGGTACATTCATTCTAACAAAACAGACATCAGGAAAGAGGAGGGTAATGTCCTTCAGGAATATCCAACATCTTGCATTTGGAGAAGGACCATCCTCTGAGCAGCAAAAGCCCATGTCACGAACCCTACTTTGGTTTTATTTACCCACCAGACAGCTCTTCCATTTACAAATATTTCAGGTTTTGTTATATTTATTTTCCAACACACCAAATATTCTGTGATTCACACTGATGTTTTCAACTTACAAAATCAATAGACAAAGTGAATTAGCTAATAAGTTACTGAAGAGGAAGAATAAAATTTAATTAAGGTCTTAAATGTAAATCAATGTAAAGACAGAGCCCCACCCACCAGCCATGGGTTTGAACCTGACATTGCATGTATTTTTATATAGAAAGAGGAATGTGTATGAATGTTGAGCAGTAGTCTAGACACAATTATCCTCCCTCATTTTTTCTCCTCTATGAGCTCCAATACTTTTATTGAAGTGTATTTATAGAAAGGAAAAAATGAAACCTGTGTAATTAATTTTCACTTAGTCTACTGCTGTATACACTGTACCTTTTTCCCCACTCCATTTTCTTATAGATCTTCCAGTTTTACTTTGTAAAAATTATTTAAAAGTACTAATAAATTTTCTTCTCCTCAGAAAATATTTTGGCTTATTTCTCAGACTCAGTTTCTGAAATATCCTTTCTAAAAGTTTTAAAGGATGCATGCAAAGAAGCGGATGAAAATCACTAATTTGAAGTAAATTTAATATTAAAACCAGACTGCAAGTAGCCTTTGAAATTACTTATGCTCTTCTACTGTGAGTTCCTTTCACTATACAGTGACTCTAGCACTTTCTTATTTTTAGGAAGAACCTAAGTGTGGTTTTAAGATAGCACTGTTTTATTTGCACCTTGAAACATATTAAATGGTATGAGGATTTGCAAAACACAGGCTAATGTTGGATCTCATCTACAATTCAAAAAAACAAACAGTTGTGAACATGTTCTTGTGTTATTTTTTTGACAAGCAGGCATTTATAGTTTCAATATGCCCTTGTTTTTTTCATGCAAGATAACATTTTATGTAGCTCCTCTGGTTACAGTGATATTAGAACAGACTTGAAAAGTTTGTATGAAAGTTTAGCAGTTTGGTAGCACTGGTACCTTGTGATTAACCAAACAACATTGCAGGCTGTAAAAGAGAGTGAGAGGCAGAGTAATTTAATTTATGTAAATGCAATAAAATGGATTAAGTTCTCCAGGTTACATCAAGAGTTCAGAGATGCTATAAATTGGTTAGCACTGGAACACCAGAAGATCTCATCTAAGTGATGTTATCAACTGGAACTGAAGGTCAGTACCAGAACGAAACATGAAATTGCTGGGGAAAAAAATAAGTATACACAAGGCAGGTACAAATCCACATCAGTCAATGATCTCCTACAGATTCAAGGCCATGGATTTGAAAACTAGAATGAATAATGGGATTATTTCAAAAGCTAAGAAATTGTATTAATCATGTCTCACCTCTTTTAATTCTTCATTGCCTGATGGGCACAGTGTCAAAGCAAGTGGTGTTGATTTTTCTGTTCTTCCTTAGTAATTGAACTGATACTACCAAACAACATCAGTGTGGTCTGTTAGGTATCTAAAATCACAATAGTTTTATGTCACTGTTAAACTGAGCTGGTTTTCAGCTGGTAATGATTATTGGAAATTGGTTGTCCTTTAAGTAATATAGAAATAAAAGAATTGTTCAAGGAAAATGTGTGAGTTCAATTAAGGGCAGTCACATCTAAGCTTTTGTAATGCTTTGAAGATGTCGCTGATAGGACAAAGAAAAACTCAGTGGATGACAATTGCTTTGATTTTCAGAAGACTTGGAAACTTTTGCTTTCAGATGACAAGGTAAAATAAAGAACTTAGAATACCAAAAAGTGTGTTGGTAAGAATAATATAAAAACCCCCATCCTTTTATGTAGAATTCTTATGTAACTTGCCAGGTTACTGAGTTACTACAATGATTATTTGCATCACCTGTTTCTTAAACTAAATTACTCCTTTTGAATCTGGAAGTAGTGGAATACCAATAAAAATGTCACATAGCTTCTTTTTTTGCATCTGTACTCAGTGAATTGCAACTGTTAAGTGCCTATCTCCACTGGACCTATTGCTTTTAGTGAGTCTCTTGTGTCTGTCCAACATAATAAATCATCCATCTTTCACACATCCTTGCTGAAATTATCCTAGCTAAAGGTTGTTTGCTGCTCTCTTAGATTTATAACTATTAATATAGACAGAAGTGTTCACCGTTGTCCCACCATTTTATGTGATAAAGAGGAGTATGCACAACCTTAGGCACTCTGTTGGCAGTGGATTTCAGTGGCAATAGCTTTTTTGTTCTGGGGTGGTTGTATTTTAGAAGTTATTTTTTAGCATCTAACACAGCTTTTTAATACTGTCATTGAAATGGTTGTCAGGTGGCTCCCAGCATTTAGATTTTTCCACTGGGTGAATGACACTTTACTAGATGCCATGGTTCAGTGCACGGGTGTAGCCCAAGCAGGAAATGTGTAGGCACTGTGACATAGTGAAATAAAAAGCCTGCTTCAAATTACAAGCTTTTCCTGTTGTTCCTTTTCTGATATGGTGTTGATATATTAAACATTATCCAGGAATGTCCCAGACACTGTGACTTAATCAGCTGTACTGGTATCGTGGTTCCTGGGAAGCTTCTTGGACATGCTAACTCATTCTCTCCCCAGCAATTCCTGGACGTCATTCAGGAGTTAAAACTTTTTAGAGACCATTCTCAAATTTTACACACAGCTAGTATATCTAATAGGAGGAGAGAGTTTGTTAACAGAGCCATGAATTGTTCCATGACCCATGTCGGTACTCAGGGGTGTTCACAGGCACATTGCAGTTATTAACATAAATAACCTTTTTTCTGACTCCTATGGTAAGTTAGAAAGGGATTAGAAATTAACAGGGAAGAATTCATCAGTGAAGTTGTCCCTGTGTGCAAGTACTTAAGAATGACCTGGCTCTATATTTAGAAGCAAGTGAATTAACACAGTGTTTTAGCATACAGAGGGTGTTGTATTGTGTTCATATTTGTGCTGTGTTATCTACCTGCCAGCTGCTAATGGGATGAAAATCTATCAACTGTTGTTCATCCTTCCATCCTCTCCCCAGTGAGTGTGCAGTAAAGCGGGGTATGCGTTGAGAAAAGCCTACTAAAACAGATCATCTATATGTGTTTGCCAGAAAAGACCTACTTTTTTTAAATTTTGTTTTGGCCAGTAGCGTTTGAATTATTGTAAGGTTCCTAATATAGAACTAAACTTCCTGCAGTTAAAAATTTGCCACCACAATTCTTCTAGTACTGCATGTGGATTTTTGTTTAGCATATTTATGTTTGAAAATGCTGAAATGTAGATGAAAGACCAGAAGGAAAAGCTCTTCTCCTTCTTTGGGGCTTTTGTGAAGGAAATGAATCTGACATATTTATATAGTATTTCAAAATGTATAATACTATATAGATGGTTCTTATTAAGGAATAGAGAGGGTCTTTTTTGAATGGAGCCATAATTAATGAGGCAAGATAAATTGGTGAATGCATGTAACATTTTATTAAGTCCTCTCCTCTAAGTACTTAAATATATTTCTTCAAAATTTTAATGGTAAATTTTACTTTATATTATAACCAAAGAGACTCCGATCACCTCACTGTGCAAACAAGTCATATTTGCTAATTGTGTGTTGGTTAAATGAGGTGGCTTAAACTTTACTTAGCCTGATTTTTCCTTTCCAATTCAGTATGTCAAGGAAAATATCCTAACAGCTTAAAATAATACAAAGGTAGCCAACCGGCAAGGTTTTATCTGTCCTTCACATTCTGGTCAGGTAAACATTTGCCTGTTATCACATCTCAGTTGTTAAGTAGGTTTTTCATCAGTATTCACAGCATAATGGTCTAAGAAAATGTTTCATAGCAACTAAATACCTTTTTTTCTTAACAAGCACTGCTGATATTTTCTTTAGTGTCTTGGTATTTTTATTCATACCTGGAAATCTAACTGCATAACAGTACCCCCAAAAAGTAATATGAATGGTCCTACTTGTCCTGCTCCTACTGTGGGACTTTCTGCCTGGCCTGCAGATCACATGAGAACCCTCTCTGATAATATTTCAGCCCCTGCACAACATACACTGGGAAGGAAGTATTTGGAAAGGTGACACAGAATCCCACTTACACGCTGGGTTTGTTAAACCCACAGAGAGCTATTTCAGCTCACAGTAAAAAGTACGAACAGACAACACAGTTACAAATGAGTACAGCAGAACAACTGTGCTTGAATTTCACTAGGGTTGCAGTGAACAAGGTATTTGTTGTCCTTGTTCATATGACTTGCTGCTTTTCTTAAGACAAGATGCAATTCCGTTTCAGACCTTTCGTGAATTTTCATTGTGCCGTTAGTTGAGTACTTTGTAACCGCTCACCAATTTCAGCTGTTGTAGGCTTGCTTTGTTTTTCACCTGGAAACCTCTCTATCTGCTCTATCATGGCAGACAGTCTGGCTTTCTTAATTAGAGAACAGTTTCACTTTCAGAGGAGTATAAATGTCATCTTATTTCACTAGGAGTCATTCCCTGCAATTCCCTCACCAGCCTTTAACCAGGAAAATGCAAGAGTCAAAAATATTTCATGGAAGGCGCACAACAAATGCATGGAGACTTTCTACTCTGAGTGATATATTGCTTTTTAATGCCAACATGTTAATTTATAGGTGCCTAGATCACTTTTGAATAAGAAGCACAATTCAGAGTAAATGCCTGCCTGGGAGAAATGGGTTTTCCTGTTGTTGATTGACATCTGGACAAAATTTTGAAAGGGTGTATGAAGATTTAAGGACAGTTCTGGAGCCAGCTGAGAAGAAAGTGAAGAGCCCATTAGGGTACCCCATGGGTACCCCATTAGGTGCTGTATGTATGTTTCTGTGAAACACTCTTGTGGTAGTGGTTGAGATCTCTCCTCCTAAGCCTGGCAAACCTTCTCCTTCATCAGTCAAAGGATACTAACATGTTCAGCTCAGGAAATCTTTGATGTTATATGCTGTGTTATTTGACAGGTGATAACTTTGTTCCCAAAGTGTACAGAGAGAATTTCTTAAGATCTGAGTACTTTTATACCTCAGGACACGAGAGAGTTGTGCAAGTGGCTCCACAGGAAGGAATTTGACGTCGTGGACAGATGGCTGCAAATTCCTGAAGGAGAGAGATTTAGATTCTGTCAGCAGCTCATTAGTGTCCCAGTGCTAAAAGCACTTACATTATTCTGATTATTGACATTCTGATCTTTACTTTGTCTTTAGTTTAAGGTGTGTTTCACTAGTTACCGAGTTTGCTGAGGAAAATAGTGAGAGTATGGAGGTAATTGGGTTATTTAGCACTCTTCAGGCTTAACTGTGACACTGTGAGAACAGCAGCTGTAGTTACATTCTTGTCTCAAGTCTTGTTAATCTTGAGAGGACACAAACCCAGTAGAGCACTTATTACATCATTGCAGTGAAATGTCCCAAAATTGTATGTGATAATGCATTCTGAAAAACTGAGGGAACTATGCTGGTTTGGGAAATAGATTCTGATGTGAAGTTTCTGCAAAATTCAACATTTCCGTGTTATGTAAGAGCTTCACCTAGAATCCTGACTTGGAAAAAGATATTTATGAAACTTGATTCACTCCTTAGGTTTATATTACATGATGAGAATATAATGTGCTAGCTAAAGAATAAGTTGAAAATGTACTGTAGACGTAGTACATAAATTCAACTTGAGAGAATGTCAGCTTTAGTTGTTAAACTAATAACCTTGTTCAGTGAATTGAGTCATTCTCTAAGATGACTAGCATCCTTTTAAAAGTTGGTTTATCAGTTTCACTTTTTATAAAATACAAAAAGTGAGATACTGATGTGTTGCAGTTCACTTTTCATTCGGCTTTGATCTCAATGGCAAAAAGAGCAAGTCTAGTGTGGAACAAATAAGTAAAGCAATGTTAACCAGCACTTTTGCCCTGAAACAATGTCTATCTGCTTCCCAGATATGTTCAACTACTGTATAAAGATTTAATGATAGGCACAGGCTCTCCAGAAGTAGTCTTTATTCCATAGTTGTCTGTCTACCTGATCCTGTTTCAGTTGTTCTAATTGGATTTTTGTGTTCTTTTTTGTTTTCCCCACCAAGCAAGTCAGTCATGACCTATTAAATACTGAGAGGGGACATAAGAGTCTTTGTTCAAAAGTGCTGTTCCATCTTAAAGGCTGAATCGCTCGTCTTTCAATTTTTGCACTGCAAACATAAACTCAGAATCAAGAGAGCTCAAGAAACTTAACGAGCTTGAGAAAATAAAGTTAATGCTAAAATGTTGTACTTTTTAAGATATTAAGAAACACCAGTGAGTTGCCAACTTGGCAGGAATAAATGCACTCAAACATCAGGCATTCATTGCAAAGAAATTAGGTTCTTGTACCCAGAGGTGAGAACCTGTGCCACACTAATTGTGCTCTGGTACAGAGCCCTTTTGTTACCTGATCACCAAAGCTGTGTTGTTTACACTGTGTAACAGTGCTTATAGTCCCAAGTTGAACAAATTTTCCTTTTAGTCTGTTTCTCACTTGTTGTTAGGTAAAAAACCTGGAGATTAACATGGTGAAACTTAGGCTGTTAAAATAAGGGTTATGTTGACACAGGTTTTAAAAGTCTCAGCTATAATCCTTATTAGGGGAGTATTTTGTGATTTTACTCTTTGGATTCTTTTTGTTATTAAAAAGATTTCAGACTGAAAAAGGATGAGCCTTCTCACTCTACCTGTTTTCTGAAAGGTATTGACCAGATGGTTTTAGAAAATGTGATCTGAATACACAAAGATCTTCTTGCAATTACCTCATTGTGCAGAAACTGAGTAGCTCAGACTCTAAATAGATATTTAAACAATAACATAATTTAAAATATATTAGCCTTTTGTGAAATTGCTCTAGGGCACTCTCATGATAGAAGCATTTTCAAAGGGAAACATGGAGGGCAATGAGGTGGTGCTTCAAAAAGCCAAGTAGTCTGTATTCCTCAGTTGCTTACTTTACACCCTATTACTTCAACACACTTGTATTTAAATAATTGCTTAATGTTTATATCTTTGTAAAATTGCTTTTCATTATCTACTTTACTTTCCTAATACACAGATTTATCCCTTATTGGCTTTAATGAACTAGATATGTACATACAAAATGCATCTACCTATTATCTAACATTGTTGTATGTGCATTTTATATGTATTGGAGCTGTAATTTTATTTCATTGCTTTTAAACAGTTCTTTTTTTTTTTTTAACAAATCCAGCTATTTTATGGAGCTGTCTGTTTAATCAGGAAACTTGACAGTAACTTTTTCTGGTTCAAATTCTGTCTCTTTCTGTGTTCTGAAAAGTTTATCTAGAAAGTCATGAATATGGTAATTTTCCTTTCTGAACAGACTTCTTTTTAAGCTATTTTTGTTCCACAATAGTTAGATGTATAGTTCTAAGTGAGTAGGCACAGTGTGAGCACAAAATGGAGAAATGGCTTTCTTATAAAAAAGTAAGCTGTAAAACGAAAATCATTAAATGATAATAATACAGTAATCATGTTTCTAAATTTTGCAATGTTAATCCAAGCATCTAATTCGAGTGTGACATAGTACTTCTTAATAAAGAATAATTTTTAAACAGAGTTAATCTTCTAGTGGAGGATAGCTGTCACTTAAATTTTGTGGATGAATGATTTTCAAGGAAAGAAGAGTTGCAAGAGAAAAGTGTGAAGTAGAAAAGGAGGTCATGCACTGAGTGGGGTGAAGGTCAGAACAGGATTTCAGAAATACTAATTTGTACTCCAATGCTTTTCAGAGATTCTTGCTTTTTAAATCGGGAAAAAGAAAATTTGTCTAGCGAAGAAGAAAAATATGCTAAAGACCTCAGCTAAACCATGATATGGCAATGATGATAAGGACAAAAATTATTTTAAAGTATAATTATGATAAGGAAATGAAAACAACAGTTGTATCGTGTCATACTAAGTATTCAGTGAAATTCATATACTAACCAGTCATGAAAAGCACAGAAGAAATTGAGGGTAAAAATTTAATGTGATCCTTCCTTATCTTGGCCTTTTAGGCTCCAGCAAGAAGACGTTTATGAATTTCTCAAGCTCTAAATTTTTTCTAGTTAGCAGCAGTAACCACAATGACTAGTCCATTCTTTTGTCATTTTTTAACACTTATCTTTTTAATGATTTTTTTTTTTTTGGCCCGTGTAGACTCTTGACCTACAACATCCTGTGGCTATGAATGCTATGGTTAATTATATGGTAGGTAGGAAAAAAGTCCCCTCCCTTTGTTTTAAACTTGTAACTTGATATTTTCATTAAATGTACTATGGTACGGTCCATTTTTCCATAGATATGTCTTTTCCAGGATGAGCTGTTGTTACAAAGAAATCACTCAATGCCTGACCATTCTTTCTGTCCTTTCTTCTGAAAGTTTCTTGTTGCTTTATATTCTAAGACTGGAAAACCAGCACTATGCACAGTATTAAGTGGTTGAGTGCAGTATATAAAGGCACAGCGATACCCTTCTGTTTTCTTATCCTTTCCTGACAGTTTCTAATGTTTTATTTTCTTTTTTACCACTGTTAGTCACTGCGACGATATTTTCTGATAACCGACTCTTGAATCCCTTCTGAATGGATATAAGTAAATCACTGTGAATAACTGTTCCTTTTTTGTGTTCAGGATGTTAATAATGGATTTATTATTTCAACCTACATATTCCTGTATGTACTGCTGAACAAAACCCAACTGAGACACAAATTACAGGATTTCCAGCTGAAAGTTCTGATTCCTCAAATATTTTTTTCAATATTATTTCATAATTTGTTGTTCAGTCTCTTAATTGTGCGAGTGATTTGATAGTGACCACCTCTTCAAATCTCACGCTGGGTATATGAGTAACAAGAACTTGATGTATATTTTTGAGATTAAAACCCATGAAAAGCTTGTCTACTCATTGGAGAGGAAAATTCACAAAAAATGGTTCAACTATGATCAGGTAGAGGGTTCACATAGTACAGGTGAAAACATAAACCCAAGCAACATCCCATTATAGTGCACAGCCTTTGTCTTTCATAGAGATTAAATTAAAATTAATGTTTAGCAAATTATTTTGGTGGGATTTTGTAAGGAACATACAATTATAAAATTTGAATACTATGTCAGGGAGTGTTCTACTGAGTTTAATGAGTTTCTCCTAACAATCCAGCAAACAAAGGGGAATGCTTTTTGAGAATAAGCTCTCTGAGGCAGTGATGAAGGAACCACCTCTTGCTATGTTGGCACAGTTGAGCTGCAGCATGGGCGAGAAGTGTTAAACAAAGACGTTCTTTACTATCAGTAGTTGATAATCACACCACAATTTATTATTCAATACTTGCAATACGTAAATGCTTTTTATAAACAAGAAAGGGCAATCCAGTTGTAAACTATACAAGATATTGTCAATATCTGATGAGAAGTTATTCATGGTTTCCCAGCATCTAATCTTACCCAGATTGCAAGGAAGTCTATCTGTATCTTAGGTGTTTTCTGTTTTTATTTACCTTGCTTCCTTGAAAATGAGGTGACCTACTTCTCTGGGAGGCTGTGTTAAATTTATTTGTTTGTTGGACTTCACAGTCTACACCGTGACTTGCTAGTCAAATAAACAACTCATTTCAGGAGCTCTGAGAAGGTGAGAGGAGTCTTTATTTCTGCTGCCTGCTTGGTTGCTGATAGAAAAATACCTCCGAACACAGTAAGGCCCTCTCCCTATTTTTTTCCACTTTCATGTCAACCTGTGTCATATTAACAGAACATCAATATTGTGCATAGAAATGTGAACTATTTATCATCAATAACACATTGGAAGTTATTTAGAGACTTTAAATTGTAGCATATGTGCGTTAGTATTGCGTTATTTTGGCGTAGTGCAGGTTGTAAAATATCATAAACATGTATAACTTCACCCTAAAGTATGTTATAGTTGATTGCAAACTTTTCCTGTTAGGAAGTGTTCATTTTTTTAGGCAATATAGCTTTCTGTGGCTGTTTTATCTGCAATAAAAATTATTATACTCTTTGAAGTGTTCATGAGGTTTATGGTCATATAAATAAAATTCCATTTTGGCATATAAATGACAATACAAAACATAAAAATCTCTTAGTTGTCAGAACGAAGTTCATTTAGTTCTATATCTTAGCTTTGTCAAAGCTCAAGATGTTCAGAAAAGGTAAAAAATAAGAAAAGCATATATTGACACGTCCTAGGAATGTTCTCTGATTTCTAGCAATGTACAATTCAAGAACTTCCCAGTCAGGAGATAATGACATTGTATTTAATAGTTCTTGACATGTTTTTCATCCATGAATTTTTAGAGCTTTTTTTTTTATTAATCTCTTTATTTAGAATCTGCAGCATTCTGTGAAAATAAGTTTTATATCTTAACTGTGCAGTGTGCGAAGATACTGCTTTCTCCACCCACTAGTTTCATTGTGTGTCCTCCAGTTTTTCAGCTGGAAGAACTACTGAGCTACTGTTCTTTAATTTTATATTTTGTCACATTTTTTACAGAAGTCTGTTCCTTATCATTGATCATGCTCCTTGCCCTTCTTTGTACTTATATTTCTGCTATAAATTGAAACTGAAGAAATTATTTGCCTAAAGTTTTATTTTGTATTTATTTCTGGCTATCTGAAACCTAGGACAATCCTTTTAAAAATTTTTTTCCTAGCCGTTTTTATATTTCTCAAACTCATTTGTCATTTAGAAGAGCAATGGCTGTTACATTTGAAATCATCCATCTGTGTATGCATATATAAGTGTAAATCTAATAGGGTCTGTAGCAATAGGACAAGGCATAATGGTTTTAACCTGAAGGAAGGTAAAGTCAGACAAGATATTTGGAAGAAATTTTTCATGATGAGGGTGGTAAGGCACTGACACAGGTTGCCCAGAGAGGTGGTAGATGCCCCATCCCTGGAAACATCCAAGACTTGGTTGGGCAGAGCTCTGAACAACCTGATCCAGTTGAAGGTGTGCCCGCTCATTGCAGAGGGCTTGGTCTAGATGACCTTTAAAGGTCCTTTCTGCAAACCATTGTATGATTCTGTGATTATATACATAAAACAAAAAGGTGAGGCTTTTCTTGTTTGCTTGTTTAGGGATTTTGTGTAGTAGAGGTATGTTTTGCAAGAAAAAGGTATGCTGAAGAGGAGATATGTTCATAAATATTTCCTCTTTTTTTCAGTCATTATTAAGAGGAATGGGTAAGTCCTATTTGTAACTGAATCTGTTTTACAGTGATAAGTTGACTCTTCCATGATGTTATCAAATGCTTTATCCCTTGAGAGCATTGAGGTCATATTATCTGTTTATTTCTTTTGAATGAGCCTGGACTATTTTACATTTTCAATAGCTGTGCAGAGACATGTTGACAGGTGGCACAGAGGTATACATTTTCATTACACATAAGGGTTCTCTGAAGCAACCAAATTGAGATTTATTACCCTTTGTGGGCTAAACTATAATGCATTATGTTGGTTTTGACTGCTATAGAGATTATTTACATTTTTCCTGATGTTATGCACATAAGACTACAGGCACAGATTTTTAATATTTTTATTAAACTAGTCATTTTACAATTTTTATTAAACTAAAATAGTGCTTATTATTTTTTCCTTCTTACTTCCTGTGAGGTTACATAGACATATGAGTCCATGGCTTTTTGGAGTTTAATGAAGCACAATGCTTTGTTCTTTTAAGGCATCAGTCATGGATATACCAGGTGAGCACTGACAGAATAGGCTTCTAAGGTTATATAAATCTGTCATGTCCTTTACAGCTGCATCACCAGTCTTCATTGCTGTAATAAAAAGGTTTTGGGATATAAATGATTTTTTTTAAGTCTATTTTTAGTTTGGTCAGCAACTGAATCAAATTAAGCAAAAGTAGAAAAGGTTGTAGCCTTTTCAATGAATGAATATGTGTGTTCAAATAGCAAGGCTTCTCTTTTGTACATTCAGCAAAAACCCTGGCTTAAATTCACCAGACTTTAGGAGAATGAGGAGCTGCTGTTGTCATCATTTTTCTGGGAAGTCACTGAACTGTGTCCCAGAATGAGGGATGTGCACTCACTATTTTCCAGGAGATAGAAGTTGCTTGCTTCAGAATGTCATGAACTGAAATCTTGGGAGAATAGAGATCTGAACCTCTACTTCTCCTATCACTGGGTATGCTACTCAGTTCCACTGAGTATGCCTTCATAAACCACCTGATATGAAACTGTTGAAACAAAACTTTAAAGGAGAATATGAGAAAATTGCAGCTAGCAGTCAATAATTTTACCTTTCAGTAACACGTTTTTTGAGATTTGTGTTCTTGAAGCATGCAAATCATACTTTAAGCAAAATTGTATTTTGGTTTGCACATTTTAACAGTGTTTATATAATTTTCAATACTTTGTGCTTTCCTTGTTTGCAAAACAATTTATCTCATGGGGCATTTAATGAAAAGTGTCCTAAGTTGCTAACATTAAACTCTTTTATATAGATAAAATAATTTTTAATAACTAATGTAATTGGTAAATCAAGACTTCCCTTTCTGTATGTGCTGAAAGCAGAAAATATGAATCAGGTCTGGGATGATTTTGTAGCCATTGATAATGACCTACTTGGATAAAATTATGACTCTTGCCCTAATGAAGGAGAAGAGAAGAGAAGGGAAAAAGGAAACAGGTCTTCCATGTTCCTCTAAAAAATTTGGGATTTGCCTCTAGGTATGGATTTGTTTTTTTAAAAGGAAAGTAACAGTCTCTCAAAGAACATTGTTAAACAGGCCACTGCAGAGTATCTGTCAAAGCATGTGTCTTTCAAACTCTTTTTATAGAATTTCTTTTTTAAATTAATACAGCCACCCCTACTGGTACTAACTGCTTGTGGATATAGGCTACTTAGTGATTTGGTATTTCCATGGATTGTCTTTCTTTACTCCTGGTTTAATCAGTGGGAATATGTAAATAAAACTTCAAGAATAATTACAGAACTTAAAGTAGATTGGCAGCTGAAAAAGGCAGAAACAGAATGAGAAAAGGGAAGAAAAGACAGAAGTAGTAAAAACATGCAACTGTACTGTAAAAGTTGTAAAAAGTTTTTTGAACTGCAAGGAAAACATACTGCTACTATTTCATTATGCCTTTTTTCCTCTTCCACCCATTTTTGAAGGATATGTGGTATATTAAAGAACAATTTTAAATAGTAATTCCTGGTGATTTTTTACTCTTAGTTTTGGGCTACATATGTAATAATTTAGTATCTGAATCTAAGAAATGCATTCAGTGAAGTATGCCATAGAACATGCCACTTATAAAATAAGATTATAATGGAAAAATGTCATTATCCCCTTTGAAGATAGGTTAAATGAGATTTCAAATGTAAATTTTTAAAATCCACAAATGACTGTCCCATGTAACAGCTGCTCAGGGAACCAGAAGAAAAGGAGAAAATTTTAAGTTGGTTTGAAGGACTACACAGGATACAGTTCAAAATGTAAATGTCAAAGAGCTACTCTCCAACTCCTCAGGTCACTATAATGTAATTATATTCAGTATTCTGATAAAGACAGAAGAATTCATTATATTACTGTCTAACTTAAAAAGATCATCTCTGTTAAAATGAGAAGTTCATAGGAAGGAAATTGAAAGGACTATTGGTAATGGTAAAGTACAATCAGATGTAATGGGGATAATTTTAATTTTGAAACATCAAATTAGAGTCTCAGTGAAAATTCACACTGCCGTATCAAAACAGATTTTAGTGTGAAAATAAAAGGCATCATTAAATTGAAGGGTCAAATGTATTACTAACTAGGAAATCAATTTTCAGAAGGTCCAAGAAAGGTAACTAGAAAAATTTGCACACTATGCTTAACTATAAAAAATTATGACAGTCCAATAAAATCTTGAAAAATAACTTGATCAATGTGTAAAAAATAATTCTGGATGGATTGTTCACTGTGTATAAGCAACAGAAAGCTGTACGGAGAGTCTAAAGGACCAGTAGATAATCTCAGAGTACTTGTATATGATTAAGTGGAAGGATTAAATGAATCCATGTTTCCACATTCATGTGGAGCACAAGGGAAAGGCTTAGGGTATCTCCACACAGAAAGTCACTCTTACAGCAGGATGTGTTAGAAGATACGTTTCAAATTGCAGGGCAAGGAGAACAAATAAATCATATGAATCATACCAATTTGTGAAGTGGTTAGACTGCTTGGTCTGTAGGTATAAGATAAGCAGATTTTACAGAGCTTTTCTAAAGGGACATGATGCCTCAGAAGTTAATTGATTTTTCTAAAGTTAACGTGAAAATAAACCAAGATCATTAATGACAGGCCTGAAACACTGATGTATGTAACCTCAACACAGAGGTTTTTTTTGTGGTGGTGTTTTTTTATTTATTTTTTTTTAAGAAGTTATATCATCAGAAAATGTTGTGCTTGCAATAAGATGAAAAGAAATTGCATCAGTATGTTTTAGGTCTCCCTAAACCTAGGCAATGTCATCTAGCATGGGAGTGCAAAGGCTGAAAAGAAGACCTGCAGGGTAGTCTTTTCTAGAGGAACTTTGCCCATCTTAATGCCTCCTGCAAAATGGGAATCTGATTCTTTACATTGAATACAACATTCAAAGAACTGAAATGGCAACATTGGCAAAGGTACTGGAATTACTAAAAGGGAGAAATTATCAAAGCAAATCACATGGCTCAAAGCATGGTGAGCAGGAGAAATTGTTAGAGGGGAGAGAGTTGCATGATAACAATAACAGGAGCAGCAGGCAAAGGGACTTGCTCATGCAAAGGTAAACTGCTGCATCAAATGATCTTTAAAACACTTTGCTACCCAGTGTCGTGGTTTGAGAGCCCCAAAATCCAATTCTCGAGTCCTGACTCCCCTCCCACATCTCAACCCAGTGTGAGATGGGTTTTCCAGACACCACACAAGACTCAAAATGGGGGAAAGGGAATATATATTACAATGACTGTACAAAATAAATAGTATAATACATCATATATAATTTTAACTATCTCTACTACGATAAAGCAGTATTAACAACGGATCAAATCTCTTCTCTCTCCAAATAAAAGTCCAGGAGGGAAGAAGGAAGAGATCCTTTCTACTTTCAGAGCAGCAGTGTCTCTAGGGCAGCAGGCTCTCTTTCTGTCATTGAGCAGCTGTAGCTGGATCTCTACCAGTACACACGAGGGGATATCCAAGCCCCTCGGCCCTTCGACTCCAAGCGAGGGTCTTCTCTTCCGTGGGCTGTGTTCACCGGGACAAAGGTCACTTCATCACGTCATACCACGAAGTACAGGAACCTTCGTGATGGTCCCTATCTTCAGGGGATTCAAGCCCCCTTGCAGAGCTCCTGTGCTCTGTCTCAAGGTAGCGGGGGGGCAAAAGCCCTCCTCTGCATTCCTTTGGCCATCCCAGTCCAGCTCCGGGTAAACCTTGAGCTTTTCAGCTCTCTCTTTTCAGTGCTGTAGCACTCTAAGACTCTTCTCAAGTAAGAGTCCATCATCCTTCTCCTATCTAGGAGGTCTCAGAGGGACTTGGGGACTTTATTTCAGTTCTTACCCACACTCACTCTCTCTCTCTCTATAGAGCTTAGTCCTGCTCTGTCTCCATCAAACATTTGTCTGTGTCTTCCTTGGCTGCATGCTGTCTCTGCTGCTTCTCTCTTATCTCTTCTGGCTCTCTACCACTTTTCCTTGGTCAGTGCTATTCTGCCACTGCTGCTGCTGCTGCTCACGGTGGAGAAACTTTTTCAGCTTTCTAGCTACAGATACTTAGCCCAGTCTTACACTGTTCCAAGTCCCTGTAACCCCCCAGCTGGGGCTGGGGGGGGTGGACTCAGCCCCCAATGGGGCTGGGGGCCCCTCAGCTCGTGGCTTTCACAACATGGCCACCTCCCAACAACAACAACAACTACTACTACTCTTCTTTTCCGGTCTGGATGATATGTTTAGATTTTGCAGAAGCGCTCATTGGCTCAACCCCAAGGGTCACCACCCCCTGGGGGTTTACCATTTTATAACTTCAGGGGGAAAACTGTTTTTCCCCCACCAGAGCCAGTCAGACTTAGACATTGATTAAAATATTCTACAAAAGTGGAAAACAGTTCACATATAGCTGACTCTCCAAAGGAAAAGCCTGTGAAGTAGTATTAAAGGTAGTTATAGTTAAGAATGTCTCCATTACTGTGTTTATCTATCTTTTCAGAGATTTCTTTTTGCCTTTAATTAAAAAAAAACCCAAACCCAAACAACCTGGTTTTTAATACTTTGATTCATAATTACAAATGGTGAAAAATAGCTCATATTACCAGGAAAACTAAAGTAGTTTCCAAGCTTTATACATAAGGATTATATCTACTGGGGTTATTTTTGCAGTGACCCCCTTAATTCTAAATCTCATCCTCATTGCTGCTATCCCAGTCCTAGAAAAAGTAGACAGGAAGGGAGGGAAAAGTTCCTCTTGGGTATGGGCAAAGGCCAACATTGAAGAATTGCAGAAGACTGTTGAGTAAATGGGTGATAAGGTGTCAGTAGTCATAAATGTAAAAGTAATGTACGTGTAAAACAGTCCTTCTGTGTTCCGCAGTGGTGTGCTGTGTTCCTGGTTTTAGCCCTTGAAAATGAGATCTGTGAATTCATTGTGCTCTGAAAATGTCATTTCAGTGCTGAGTAGCTATCAAAACAGCAAATACGACATTAAGAATTATTAGGAAAGGAAAACAAAAGCAAATATCATTATATCTCTGCATGAAACCATTGCCTTTATCTTGAGTTCTGTATGCTGTTCTAATGTCTCAAAAAGGACAAAACAAAGCTAGAAAAGGTACAGAGAAAGGCAGCATGAATGATCAAAGGTGTGGAAGGGATTTAGTACTAGTACATGTCTAAGTAGATCAGGACTCTTCAACCTTGAAAAAAATTACTAATGAGGGGGAAGGCAGAAGATGAGATAGGAAGTTATAAAAGTGAGTGGCATGAAGGGACGTAAAGAGGTTCAGTGTTTCTCATAATTAAGATATGAGGAGTGAAATTATCCTGTGGCAGATTCAGAACGTACCAGTGCTGTACCTATCACAATGCACGTAGACAACTTGTAAATGATACTAATTTTGACCATTTATAAATTCATGGAAGAGAAATCCAAGAAGGCAACTCTGCAGGAAATTTACCTCTACCTCAGAAAGCCTTGGCTGAAAACATCAAGGATATCTTGAGGGAATACCAGTTTTTTAGTCTTCTCTGGACATCTACAGGATACTAAATTGGAGGTGTATTTGCCCTACCCCAGTACAAAAGTTTTTAAGTTGTGGAATTGGCCTGTGCTGACTCTGAAGTCATGTGAGTGGAGGAGGAATATCCTCCTTAAAAACTCTGGGCATTAACTCAATTACAGCTCCTGCAGTCTGTGCTAGGAGATGAACACAAAGAATTCAAATAATTTTCTGTTCCTCTATAAAATGCCATTGGGCTGAATGTTTCAGCTTGAAACGTTTTAGAGAAGAGACAGAGCTGACTGCTTTCATTAATTGTGTCTTAGATTGTGGGTTTTTCAGACCGTGAGGTTCCAAATCCCTATGGCTTTTCTAGATTTTTTCTTTGGCTTTAACAAAGGAACTGCAGATAGTTTGTGTGCATGACTTATGCAGTATTAAGAGTGTTTACATGGATCATGACTTGTGAAGATGCATGATTGGCTAATATTTAGTAATGTTTTTGCCTTGGTTGTTTCTCTGCCAAAAGTCATGCATTTTAGAGCCAAAATAGTTTAAAATGTAGATGAAAGAATATAGACAGAGCTTCTGAGACAGAGTCTAAAAATAGGGACTAGTTGGTTTTCCTTTAGTCATGCACTGTGAGCTTTAATACTTTAACCATATATGTATAAAGTTACTGTGAATTCAGTCCTGAATTCAGCGGCTGAAGGAAAACTCACTGCCACTCAGAGAGGGCTGGTTATACAGAAGATGAAGCAAGACCTGTGCGTGCACCAAAGTTACAGCAAGGGAAATTCTGTGTGATACTAAGATTTCTGAGCCCTGAGGGTGATCAAATGCAGGAGAAAATTGCCCAGAGAGATTGAAATCTTCATTCTGAGAGATTTTCAGAACTTGGCTGGATGAGCCCTGAGTGGCCCCACCTAACTTTGAAGGTGGATCCGTCTTTCAGGCTGGTTCTGCTTCCAGGAGGAGGCTGGACTAGATAATTTCCAGAGGTTTCTGTGCAATTGCTAAAATTGTAAGAGTGCATGAACCCATGTGAGCTAGCCCTATATGGCCTGCAGAGAGTATGTAGTTGCTCTTGGACTTGAAATCAATGTATAAAATTTTGCTTATTACTGGGGAAAAAACCTCTTATTCTCTAAGTTCCACCTCTCCTTGGCAGTTACAGTATTTCCCTTGAGTTAGTTTTAAAAGTGACTTCTCATAAATTATTACTATATTCTTGTGGATGTATTCTCTTTTGAAGAATATGGACCCTATTTTACTCTCTTGGTGCATAGGTACCAGAAGTACATATTTTACGTTTGTGTTTTGTGAACTGCCACACCCACTGTATTCAGTCAGGCCATCTACCCTATAAAATTATCTTTTTTTACTTCTTTGACAAACAAACGTGTTCTGGTATTTTTGGTATGTGTGGATTTTTTTTTTCTTTTCAGGATTATAGTTTTTAATAAGAGGGATCTATTCTGACAGTGGACACTGTCTAGTAGCTTATTGCAGGATCTTTCCACAAATCAAAATTAGGTTGATTGGTCTGTCATTCCATCAGCATTCTCTTTTTTCACATGAGAAAAATGCTATATTTGCACTTCTCCAATCTTCTGGGACCTCCCCTGTCCTCTAGAAGCTCATAAAGATGATTGTTAGTGATTCAGAAATCACTGTCTAGTTTCTCTAAGGTGAATTTAATAAAGCCCAGTGAATTTAAATACATCCATCTTACCTAAATACTCATTAGTGTATTCTTTGCATACTTTGTCTTCCAATCCAGTTTTTTTCTTTAAGTGGTCTGGAATGTCTTGTCAAATTTACTATTTTTTGAAGGCTGATGTGAAGGAGGTATTGGATAATTAGAATTCATCTTTCCCTGCATTGTTTTCTCTCTTTTTTTGCTACCATTGACCTGCTTGTTTTATTTTTTTGTTTATTGAGTGTTTTAAAATTCTTCTTTTTGTTTCTTTTATCTTTTGCGATTTGAAACTCACTTTATACTTCAGCTTTTTCTGTTGAGTATATTTTTTCTGTTGTATATACTTCTCTACTGTATATACTTTTTCTCTATATTCCTTTGTTATATAACTCTTTTTAATTACTTTTTTCAACAGCCAATCATTGAAGATTTCCAAGTGCAACGGACCATTCTTTCAGTTCTTTGGTACAGTTTGTTCATTTAATGTAACCTTCCTGCATAAAATGCCAACATACATGTTTATCTTCAAGTCATCTTTCTAAAGGACCTTTAACCACTTGCTGGAGTTTGCTGAAATCTGTTGGTTTTGATGGTGGTGGTGCAATTGGAGGGTTTTTCTGTTTTATTTCTGTAGCCGTTATGTCTCATTTTCCTAAAAAATCAGTTTTGACTGCTTTCCCCAAGAGACCTTTCATCACGTTTTTAATCCACTCTTTCCCATTAGATAACACCAAACCTAAAACAACCCTTCTGTGGTAACTGCTTCACTCTGAAATGACCGTTTGCCTCAAATGTAATATCCAGACAAGTTAAGTCTTAGTTTTAACATGTGGTACCTGAGTATTTAAAGTCTCGTCACATCTCCTCTAGATGATTTTCAAATTTCTAATTCCCAAAAAACAACACCTTTGCCCACATGGAAAATTATGTAGTCCTCACTTTCTGGCTCAGTTTAGCATGTCTGTTCTTTTCCTTTTTTCTTCTGCAGGCACTCCCCAAGAGTTTCAACAAACTCAGTTTTTAAATCTATTTCTCTATCTTATAGCATTTCTATGTGTTCTCAACACTAAGGACAACATTTGCATTTTTTTTCCATTGAGAGAGCTTGCTAAACAAGTGACTCTTCCACACCAATATTCCAGTCCAGTGATTTTCCTCATAAAGCTCTGCCATGCCGGTTATGTCTTTATGTGTGAAATAATGTCTCCTCCTTTTTGCTTTCTCCCGGGTCATGTTCACCAGGCTGTCATGTCATTCTTTCTGCATTCCCAAAGAAACGTAGTCATTGTGGTTTTTGTCCATTACGTTAAATTCTTGCAGTCTTCAGTAACTTTTGCAGCCATTAGGACATCCCTGTACTACTGTCAGGTAACTGATGTGGGCATTTAACTTAGCTAAATTAGGATCTTTGTTCTGGTATTCCTCCTGGTGACAATGTCAGCCTAGGTGTTACTTGGCGATACTATGCACAGTTAGCTTTTTGCAAATTACCTTTTTTTTTTTTTTTTTGACACAATTTTGTATTTGTGTGCATTTAACTGTAGCCCAAGACCTCTGGTCTTCCAGTCACAGCCTCTAGTTGTACCTTTCAAACATTCCTGATCAAAAAATCGTTTTTATAGATCTTTGTACCCTTTCATCCATCAAAAACTTTGTTGCCTGCAAATTTTCTAAGTCTGAAAACTGAGTAGATCCTAAATGGTAATCTGAAAAAAACACTCTACCAAAGGCAATGTCAAAAGTACACAAGCATGTTGTTTGTCTGAAGGAAGCTGCCAGAACTCTCTTGATACATCAGGCATTGTTCTTCGTCTGTCCTCCCTACAAGATTTCCCCTTGCAGACTAAGAAATTTCTCACTTCTTAACTGCTTGTTTAAATCTTTTGGGTGTCTACAAGATCAAATGCTCAATTGGTTTGTTCTTCTCTTTGTTCTTTTTCCCTTCCTTCTGCTCTTTGGTGTCTGTAACATGTAGACACTTGACCGTCTCAGAGTTATTTCAGTGTTTCCTTAAGGTGGCAGCAATGTTTCTAGGTTGTCAACTATGAAATGGTTGGGTACCTTCACATACTGGCTGGGTACAGTGTTTATAGATTCCTTCCAAAGATATAAGGCATCTACAAATGTTTCCTTAGCTGTTTTGTTCTTTCCTAGTGAGTACATGCTTTAGGCTAGTATGACAGTAATACCATGAACTTCTATCACATATTGATAAATATGTGTCCAATACTTAATAAAAATAAACCCCGGACAGTAACCTCTGCATTTCAAACAGTTTTCTTGATTTTATTTTTCCTTTAGTTAATCCTACTATTTTTTCTTATTTTTCTTTTTTTTTCTTTTTTTTTTCTCCAGTGATTCTATAATTAATTCTCACACTATTCTGACTTGTGTCCTCACATCCAATTTAAGATTGGCAAGTGCCCATATATTTCTGGGCTGCTGACCCATTAATTTCCAACTATAACATCGTCCTTTCCCCTTGAAGCATACCTAGTTTTGATAGATAAGACTTTTTACTGTGTTAGGATTAGCTAAATGAACAAGGGAAGAACACTCAGGGTAAATAAAAGACTCCAGCTAGAAAGTGAAAAATGAAGTGAAAAGAAGTAGCTGCAATCCTGTATGAAGGGACAGAGGAATAAGAAACTCTTTTCCATCTCGTAGCAGAATAAAACCCTGAATAGACCAGAGAAGTGAGACCAGAGTCCTCTGCCACAGAAGCTCTTCTTCTGGAGGTGGCAGGGTTAAACAGGGATTGGGACTTGGATATCTCTACAGAATCACAGAAAGGTCTGTTTTCAGTCACAAACAAACACAGAAGTTTCTTAAGCCCATTAAACAGAATTTCATTTCAAAACAGTGAAAGTACACTTATAAGGACAATTTCTAATTCCACATCAGAATGTTTTGAGTAGTACGTGGCCATACTGACAAGTCTATCTGCAGTGTAGGAACTGCATGTACAATACTGACACTAAAATTATTGTCATTGTGGGAAGAACAGTAATTCTTTCAGTAAAAATTGTCAGAAAATTGCTCCCTGGTATTGACTGTGAAACATTTTTTTTAGTTGTTGGAATTATGAAATCAGGGGCTTTTAACATATGCCTTTCTGTTATATGAGTTTAGAGATAATTTACACTCATTAATGTAGAATAGTTTTTGAATTAATAATCTACAGTGAAGGCTGTTTTTTGGCTTAGGTGTTAGAGGCAGAATAAAAATCCATGTGAAAAAATGGGAACATTAGCTAATTACTCATTTATCTAATTTTTTTGCCAGATTTTATCCTTCTGCTTGGTAGAAAGAGCAATTCATTTTTTATCAAACTGCCAAGGATCTTTAGTCTTCTGGTAATGCAACATAGTCATGAGATTCATCAGACTGTCAGGCTTGTGAACCTTAGCTGCATTCAAAGAGCATTTAATAATTCAAAAAGGAAGTTTCCTGTATCTTTGCAGCAAAAGATGAGGTCCCTACTACTAAAGAAGTATTCAGTATGTGAAAGACTGAGTTTGAAATATCCACTATTTAAACCTTCATTGGATCAAAGCTACAAATAGTTTTATTTAATTTCTTCTACCTGTTATAATATGGAATCATATTTGTAACTATATCATTTATTTGATAAATGTTAGGACTTTAGACAATTTTCTGTATGTATGAGATAATCTTGTCATTACGTTAAGCGGCACATTTCAGCCTCAGCTGTTTTTTGACAACAGAAATTGATAGTTGTTAGCACCTTCCTGTATTCCACTATCAATTATGCAGACTTGTTTTCCCAAAACAAAGCTAGTCATGGAGCATAATTTGTGAGATACGAATAATTTCAGACAGACTCGGCAGCCTGCAATAAATAAAGCACTTTTTTGACAGCGCTGTGATCAGCACTAGACAAAAAATGCTGGAAAGCCATGGAGTGCTCTGCACACTCTGCCTCAAGTGAAGGCAACGTGACCGGGTCTGTGCTTTCGTGAACCTGTGTCAAATGGTTCAAATGGTCTGCTCTGACTGTCAGAAGTTGAGAAGAGAAAGTAAATGTGGATTAGCTATTAATTTCTGCAGAAGAAATCATGATTTTCTGAGAGGGAAGTTTTAAGGACAATAGTTGCTTAGTTATTTTCAAAAATATGCAGTAGCATTCATAAGGCAATACAGGTATCAGGGAGCTGAACCCTCTTAAACTAGAATAAATATGGAATAAGTGAATATGCCTTTTTTGTGAAACTGTCTTTGGTATTTTTTCCTAATGAATTCCTACAGAATCAAAGTAGCTTGCCCTACGCACTTGAGGGGAGACAGGTGGGTTGTCCATTTGCTCAACACTGGAGAAGACAGTGAGAAAGGACAGAGTTGGATGAGTCACTTCAGTGACCTGCAGGTCCTTCCCAGCTGCTCTTTTTCCTATGGGACCTTTCTTCACATGGCTAGAAGTATGTCTGCCATGGGATCAAAACCCAGACACTTTGGTCATGAGGCAGATGGGCTGCAGGGAAGCTGGTGATGTTCCAGTGGGTGTTTGTGTGTTGCAGCCCATGCTGAGATGAACACCTGCTTTGTAATAAAACCCTGAAAGTCTGTATCTGTCCTGTAATGTGAAATGGAGAAAGTGAAATGTCTGCCCTGGGTCTTCCAGGCCACATGGAGCTTCCTTTCCAAGGGATAAGCATCACTTAAACTCAGTTGGAGATGACATGGCTGTTCCAAATTATCTTCTGCCAAAACTGGATTTTTTTTCAGACGTTAGAGGAACTGTGAATTCTTCAAAAGCCTTGGCACAGCTGTAGCAAACTACTTAATTTCTTCTATGCGTTATTTCCTCTTTGGGCATGAAAGTACTAATTAATGCTTGGTACACTCATTTTTTTGTTTCCTAGTGTACTAATAGTACCTTTTCCCCCTCCAAAGTCACAAAACCCATGCATATTCCTGGCTTCCATGAACTTCATTGCTCTATTAATTGAGGATGAACTAGAGCTTTATTTTTTTGAAGTGTTCGCTGTTCATTTGCTCTTACAGAAACAAGGAAAGATCTCATTAGATTTTACTAAGAGATAAGATAGCATAAAAGCAGTAAATATAGTAATTTCCCATTTTTGTGCTCTTATCTCCTGAATAAATGTGAAGTACTTTAAACATATGTAAGAAAGTGGAGTTTTTCACCACATAGGAAAAAGATGCTCCTATGAATGAACTGATGAATTTCAAGGTTATGTTCTAGTTTTCTACACAGTAGCATCTCTGTAACTACAGATGTATGTAAATATTTTGTTGTTGGGGAGTAAAGACATTAATTTGGTATGTCTAAGTACATTTTTGACTCATGCACATTCGGTCTTCTTACAGCTAATCTGGTTTTTAACTCTAATACACTGTATTGACAGGGCAAGTCACCATTTCTTTTATGAACTTAATATATAAAGACATGTTCAGCAGTGCCCAGGAAACACTTGACCAAAGGAGTTATGAGAACCATCAGAAAGGCTTCATGGAATGATGGGTTTGGATGCAATATGCCCTTTGAGGGTATATGGAAAACAAGGCAGGGACAACTAACTAAACATGCTGAAAATACATGGCCTCATTTCTTCTGTGAAGATGTTCTAACTATGCCATTCGGGACAAATAAGTAGTGACGTTAGCTGTGAGACCAAAATTATGGCTTCACAGTATCCCCTATATCCATGTAACATAAAAGTATTATTGCAATCTTATATAGAGATTGCATATATGTATGTCTAATAATGTAAGTTCATAGACTAATAGGGCAGTATTAGCTCATTAACTCTAGCTTTGTGTTTAAAATTGTCTGTCATACTCTCCAAACAATTTGTCTTACTTTTAATCTCTATGCTGTTCCTTTATTTTGCATATTGTGAAACTGGTTAGACAATTATAATAACTCTGTAAGCTGGGAAGTTTTATTAAATACCTGTTTGTGGAGCAGCATCAGAAAATAAAAGAAAATGGTTTTCTGTGTTTATGTGCAAACACATAAGTTATATAAATATGTGTGTATATAAAAAAGAATTTAACTTCAGTAAGCCATCACATCCCCTTTGTGAAACTTTTTTTCCTTTCTAGAGGTATTATAATCTTTTCCAAGATCCTGGAATTCTGTTAATTTCTTCTCTCTAGGTAGACTTTAATTCTTTCTCATGCAAGATAAACCCATTTTTTTTTGACATTAGTTTATAAATTTCAAACTGAAATAATCCTTTTTTTCAGTGAACTTCCCTATCCCCAACCTAAGTAATCACCAAGCTTTCCGTGGATAGGAAGGAAAGTAGAAATTTAGACCTCTCCTAAACACCAAAATATGATTCTTATATTTTTGTGCATTTCTTAATTGATAGGGATGTTGAGGTGGAGGTGATCTGCCAAGGGAACACTGTGGTGATATTTCCTTATGTGACAGGGAAGGGCTCCCCAGAGCATGTGGTTGGTTGTGATGGACAGATTCACTTATACTCTTTGGAAGCATAACAGGGACAATGGGGTTAAGGACAATGTGGAGATATTAATATTTCTCCTGGTGACTGTGTTACAGTGTAAAAATAGCTGGCTACACTTAAACCAGGAGCATGGAGCAAGCACCCTGTTGTCAATTAGTTCACTTTCCTCCTAGTGAGCTTGTATGACTGTGGTACCTGCCTTGCTTTATTTCAGTGCTAGCTTTAGTTTGCCTTGCTGGAGAGTGGATACTGAAGGCAGCAGCAAGAAGAGATCCTGTTACATGGTTTTAAGCCAAACAGAAATCCAATTTTGACTCACACCTATTCTAACTGCTCATTAAGTTCAAGCAGTTTCCACTTCAGTGGCCAATACATGGTGACTACTTGATATGATTATCAAGTATCCCTAGCCCAGTGTCTGAACTTGGGAATCCTCCTGAAGCAGTGATTTCAGGTGTGTTGGTTTGGTTTCTGGTTTTGTTTGTTTGGTTGGTTTTGGTTTTTTATTTTATTTCAGAGAATATTTTTTGCAGTGGAGTAGACTACTATATATACTATATTACTATAGAGAATTTTGGCATGTCAATAATCAATTTTCTTGCATTAATTTTCTTTCACATACTTTTAGGATCACTCCTAGTACTTCTGGGAGTTCATGAAAAATTACAGTCTCCTTTATTTCAGCAAAAATGAAGCAATATTTATTAGACACAGGAAATAATCAGTCAATCCAGATTCTGTTTATGAAATATATGTAACTGTGTAACAGGTCTATTTGTGTGTTTGTATGCACCGTTACAACTCCCTTCTGTAAGCAGTAAGAGCTCCCAGTAGTATCCTTGTTTAACATCGGGTATATACTCTTCCTCATTCCTGTTAAATTCAGAGATTTAACAGAGTACAGCATTTAACTTACATTAAGCTTAGACATTTTTAGATAACAATTTTTTCAAATTATGCTAAGTGACTATGAAATTCTGACATTTAATAAAAAACTTTTGAACATAGGTAATACCTTGCTTTAAAATCCATAGGTCATGTCATAGCTGCAGGCAGCATACAGGCAGCTACAATACTCTGTTCCTTTAATTGCTTTCATTAAACATTTCTGAAATGAATTTGAAATATTTTATAATATATTGAAGTTAAGAGCTGATTATGGATGACCTTGTTCCAGTAGTTTCATAATAAATGAACTTAAAATTATCCATAGCAAAGCATGGATAAATTTGTTTTATACTGATAAAACAACTTGTTCCATTATCAAAGATAAAGTAGGGTGACAAACCAGGAAGTGAGTATTGATTTACCAAAATATGACAAAAACTATAGAATAATTTCTAAAAGATTGATGCTGTGGGTCATTCTCTGTTAACAGGTATTGCTGATAATAAAAGGTGAAAGAAATTGCTCTTTTTATAATTAAAAGAAAAAATCTCCCCGTTTTCTCAAGACTGTTTTGAGTGTAGCCAAATATTTACTTCCTCCCACAGATTTAAATATTAGAATTTAATAGCTACTTCTTTTTGATGCACACCATTAGACTCTTTCACAGAAGTAATTTATCACTGTATATTTAAATCATGAGTCATCAAGTCCCAGAGGAGAAATGAACCTCTTTAATGTCATACTTCTTATCCATCTCAGCTTGTCTGATTGATATTCTGTATTTCCAAATTTAGCACAATAAGATTTAGATTCATACAACTGATGCATATAAAAGTACGTACATGTGTGTTCGTATTAAGCATATATATTTTATGAGAGATGCTACAGTAGTTTCATTATTCAGTTACACTATAGATGTAGGTTTACCCAGATGAACGCTTCCATCAACGCTGCCTCCGAACAATCTTAAACATCCACTGGTCAGATTATGTGACCAATACATCTGTTCTAGAGCAAGCAGCAGTCACAAGTATTGAGGCCATGTTGCTGAGAACACAGCTGTGTTGGGCAGGGCACGTCTCAAGGATGAAGGACCACCGCCTCCCCAAGATCCTGCTTTATGGTGAACTTGCCACCGGCTGCCGCAAGAGAGGAGCCCCGAAGAAAAGATACAAGGACTCCCTGAAACAACATCTCAACCTTGGCCATATTGATCACCATAACTGGTCTACTCTGGCCTAAAATCGGGAGGCCTGGAGACACACCATCTATAACGCAGCTGTCTCCTTTGAGAACACACACAGGATCACCCTCGAGGAAAAAAGGCAACACAGAAAGAACCGTGTATTGCAGAATACACCATCTAAGGAGTCTTTCTGCTGTGCCTTTTGCAATCGGATATGTCTGTCACGTATTGGCCTCATAAGTCACCAACGTACCTGTAACAAATGTGGTTAGAGCCTTCCCAAATCTTCATTCGCGAAGCCCAGCCCAGATGTAGGTTTACCCAGATGTCTAAATAATCCATATCCTAGATGTCACGTTGTCTACTTCTACAATAATACTTTTAATTAACCAATTATACATTAGACTAATTTTCTACTATGTAATTATTTTTGCGTTGTCTTCTGCAGAAAATAAATCAACCATACTGCTTAGCCTTGCTTAGTTGGTATAGCCATAATTAAATCTTTGATTATATTCATGACTATACAAAGTCTTTTCCTTGATGAGTTTCTTTGAAACATAGTGGAAAAAAATAACTAATTTTGCTAGAAAAAAATAATTCTTGCCCTTTCCAAAATAGCAAGAACTTTCTCTTAAGCCTTTAAGAAACTGTAACAGAGAATTTCACCCTTTGACTTCAAGTGTGAAAGAATAAGTAGTGTTATGAGAAGGTAAAAAGTCAACTGATGAGCAAAATAGACACGCTGTGTTCAAAATGAGACAATCTGAACCTGATTAGAAGAAAAGTGGTACCCAGTAAGTGGGGGTGGAGAGTTGAAGGAATGAAAAGTGCTCAGTTCCTTAATTTGTTTTAAATGGAATGGAAAATAGGGGTGGAACATTGCTGCAGTCAGGAGGGATTTAGCCATAGATTACAAAAATGTAGTTGTGATTTTTGCTTTTTTAAGTAGTGATTCTGAATCTGAATGATTACAGAGTAGGTCTGTGAATGTTTGGTCACATATAATTCTCCAGGAATTAGATTTCATTCCATTTGGCTTTTCTCTCTTATTTATTTGAACACAGACAGGCATTGAGGAAATAAAAAAACAATATAATTTGCCTTTGAATGAATGTTCTGTGCCATTTCTATATCTGATTCATTTGCTGAACTGCAGGACACTTACTGCCTGCCTGTGTATTTGTAAGTTCTTCCTACCAGATATTACAGCAGAAGGTTTCTTTGACATTTTTGCCTGTGAATGTGCAGCATGGTTGTATAACACAACAAAGAATCATTCAAAATTTCTGTGAGCTGTTTTATGTTTCAAGACTTTTATTGTGGATAAAAGGAACATAAAAAGAAGTAATTGTGATAAAATAAGAAAAATGACCCTGCAGTGATTTTGAATTTTAGAGTAGAGAATTAGTCTTCCAAACAGAATCTAATTCACTGGGGACAAGGAGTCTATGGACTTTGGTCAGGATTTTCAGTTGATTTAGTTCTTGAGACAAGTCAGTTCTTCCTATTAAAAGGCTTTGCTGCCACACTGTGGAAAAAATATTTATTCCACTTAAAGTACTTTACAAAGAGCACATAAGCAGAGTTCCTCTCTCTCCCCAGCATCCACCCCACCCCTCAAAAACACAAAGAACTGTAAAATTGTGGGAGAGTTAACAATCTAGTTTCAGTTTCAGCTTTGACCTTTGTTGTATACCCTAAGGCAGGAAAACAATGGTAATAACATGAAGAATATCATTTTAGTAAAGGAATGATAGAAATCAATTGAAGGATTCCTCTGATTTATAAATGACAGGTCCAGAAAAAAATTATACAGAAGAAGATATGTCCAAAGTCACTGTCATTGCAGATTATAACAAACTAAAAATAAGTTTAAAAAAAATAGTAGAACCAAAAGAAATTTTCAGATAGGACTCTTTTTAATTCATATTTTCATTTTTTTTTCAGTCTGGGTTGATTTCTGTTTTTAATGAGCCAAGATGCTGATTTATGTATTAGTAATGTAAGGTGTGACTGAAAGAAATTTATAATTATTATTTTCTTTTTTTTTCTGTTGTTGTTTTAATTTGTTTTGTTTCTTGTTTTATTTTCTTGATGTTCATTTCATTTTCAAAGCATTGATTCAATGACCAGAATGCTAGCTTGGTGTAATGCACTGGGGATAGTACTTTATACAGATTTCAGTACAAAAGGCTTTCAAGGCTCATAAAGTATTGAATAAAAATGCCATTTCTAGTGCTAACACTAGAAGGGAAAAGAGCATAGTGTCGATATTCTTGCAACCCTTCAGGTGGACCAATGGGCAAAACTCACTATGCAGTTCTTGCCTTTAGCACTTGGACAGAATTTTCCTAGCAGGGAGCAACTCCATACACAATTTCTACTGGCAAGTAAATGTTCACATGAGAACATGCTGCTTCACACCAAGAAAAGCATAAGCATGGTGTTATTTCTGGTACCAGGTGAGAGCTGCCTGCAGGCTCCCTGGGAATGACTGGTGGAGTGTGTGCTGTGGCCTGTGCCACGTGTGGGATGGTACAACCCTGCCCCCTGCTCAGGTCACCTGGCAAGGGGATCATTATCTTCTTCATGAGCAGTGTTCTCCCATGAGCACACCTACACTTGGGAGCTGGGAGGTAAGCTCTACATCATTTTACCAATCTGGCATAAGATGTTCTCTATTTTCCTTATTTAAAAACAGTATCTGCCTTTTACATGGGATGTTGATGAAACAAAGTTATGTGACAGGACCCCAGGCAGTGCAGCGACTCCTGCCATGAATAACTACTAAACTTTAAACTTGGGGAAAAAAGATTGTTCTCAATACGTTTTTCTTGTTGCCCTTATCACTTCTTTCATGTCATACATTCTTATTTCTTTACTTTCTACAGATACTATTTTCTGTCTTCTACTTTCTTTTATAGTAATTTTTTGAATTGATCTTTTTGGCTAAGCTAAAGAGGAGTGCACTTCAGGCTATATGGTGTTCTTCAGTGCATGACATGAAAGTGGAAATTAATAAAGAATAGCTTTCAGGCTTCAAGCAAGGATTGCCCCCATTAATCATAGGCTGAGCCACAGTAAACAGGTGAAGGTGAAGCTGAAGATGACACAATTTGGCTGTATTAATTTGTAATACTTTCAAGACATTGGTATCTGCACTGTCCTAAGAGTTCTTAATAGAGCCATTAAAAACATGAAAACACAGAATAACACAAAACCATGTTTTATATTTGGATTATAAATACTGAGATAAAATATGGATTCTCAAAGCTGTGAAGTCTAGGCATATTATAAACACCTCAGCATAGCAAGAGATAAGCATACAATTAAAATAACTGGGATTTCATACAGTTACATAGTAATGTATTCTCTTTCTGAGATTGGAAATGTTAGAACAAGGCTTGACCACTTAAATAAAAAAATCTCACAGCTAATTTTTTTTTTAACTAGAATTTTCATAAAGCTCCTTGGTGTCCATGTTTAAAAATAGAATATGTTTAACTATCTCCTTATGGAAATAAGAAAAATGTAGTATACAGAAAAATTGTTCACTGTATTACTAAACATAAAACCTACATACTGTCTAGTGTAATATTAAGTAGTAATATTAAGAATAGAGAAAGAGTTCATGAGAAATTCTTTTACATACAGATTTTTTAAGAGAAAGGCAAAAGCTAAAGGAAACATTTGGAGTGGTAATTTGTTTCTCAGTATGCATGCTCATTAAAAATCAAAAAGAAAAAAATGAAAATGATGTTAATTTAGCTACCAAAGGGATTCAACTCACTTCCCTGTCATTAGAAAAGGTAAAAATAAAATTAATCTTGGTTTATTGTGAGCATGTGGGAGACAGTAGAATGCAGTAAGTGCACTTTACACATTCTTTCCTCAAGGTTAGATTTTTTTTGGAAAGAGGTTTGCAACAGAAGGTATTTGTCAGTTAATCAGATGGTGTTTTGATGAATTTTTCTTGTTCTTTATCTCATGACTAGTTCCTATGATAATCATGGTTGTAAGGTATATAAAACCAGATTGTCCTACCTGCAAAGACATGGGTAATGTTAGTTTTGGAAACAAGACAAATTTTACGTGGAAAAAAAACCCTAGAAATCTGGTGGGATTTTCTGGGAAAAAATAATCTTCTCCCATGAATTCCATGTAAGGAAAAAAATGTCAATTGTTCAATTTTTAGCTAACATTTCTACAATAAATCATAAAAATAAAAATAAAAATTATATTGTTCAAGAAATTGTAACTTTGTAGTTAGAGCATGTTGTATTTAATTGTTGTTTTAGTTGTCTTAGTAAATCATTCCAGAAATAGTCATATATGTACTGTAATGTGAAAGTACAAGGTAATTTCCAAACTCTTAAGAAGCATTTTAGTCAACCAGTCTGGGATTAATCCCCGGGTTGAAAACAATTACAACGTTCTGCTTCACCATTCTTCCACCAAGTGGAAGAAGTGGAGAGAAGAAAGCTTAGCTCAAAGCAGCAGTTCCACTTAAAGACCTCATTAGCAGTTTAGGAATATGTTATACAGCGTTCCTGCGACTATCTAATTAACACTGGACAAATAAGAAATAAAAGAAGCACAGCAGAAGCTTTGTCCTTTGATCTAAACACATTGATTAAGTTTGGCTGAAAATTATTTTGAAAACAGGATTAGTTTTCATTTTCTAAATTTCATTTCTTAGAGCAGTCTGTGTAATCAGAGTATTCAGTACAGGTTACCTGGGAGTGTTGGAATGGATGCATATTCTAACTGTATATTTTGCTTAGTTCAACTTCATTTTTTTTTACTTGATTTTTTTACTCCCTTGCCAAACAAATTGCTGAAGTTGTCACTTGTGTTGTACTCAGATTTTGCTTGGATAACTGAAAGCTGGCTTGCCAGAGGTATAGCAGCTGAGGAGGAGAATATTGGAGGCATTTGGTGTTTATCTTTCCTGAAGAAGTTTCCATTTATCTCTAATATGGAGAAATCCTGTTGGCACACACACTGTTGCATTCATTCTTATCTGCCATCGCTGTGTTGCTTTTTTGACCTGAAGACACTGTCATTACCTGTTATTTTTTGGAAGTGCGGGAGATGATGCCTAGAGAGAATTTAACACAATGAACAAGATGCATGGAGAGAATAGCCTGACTGAGAATATTTGCATCTGAAGTATATCTGAACTGACTTTAGAAAAGGTATTAATCAACTCCTGTATTAATCAACATAATCAATAGTGTGATTAATTTCTCATTACATGTTTTTGAAAGTAAGCTGTGCTGAGTACAGTAAACAAACTGCGATTAAAGAACCAATTAAACCAAATCATATTTAACACAAATTGTTGAATGCATGCTATACCAAAAGTGCCATGCACGCTTTAATGCTCTGTTCAAAAACTTAATGTTGGTGCAGTTTCTGGACAGTAGTAAAGAGTTGTGGAAAGGGTGGGAGAGTGAATCAAAGCTCAACAGTGGATAATTTTTTTCTGAGGAATTTGACGTAAACAGGACTTCATCCTAAAGTTGTATCAGGGAAAAAACCCACATCATTTCGTTTACTAAAATTTAACTTTCCCACTTACACAAATTTGTGACAAATTTCTGAACATGTATTTGCATGTTTTGTAAAACATATGCATTCCCTCCTACGGCTTTCCTCATCAGTAATACAGCTTCGTCATTCCTTGAGTTCGTATCAGAAAGTTTATTGGTCCTGAGGTGAAGGTCAGCCCAATCACCACTTATACACTCACTGAACCTGGAGCTGAGCTGTTACAACTTAAGAGTGTAGCTGATGTTTGTGAGAGTGCTAATCATGCCTTTTACAGCAGTGCCTTTGAGCTAAGACCAGGATTCAGTCTTTACAGGTACTCTCTAAGTATAGAGAAATCTGGGGAAGAGCTATCAATATAAACAGGCAAAGCAGACAAGAAAAATAATCAGTTGGCCGGCAGAAAATGTAACCTTTTTTTCCTTGGTTTTCAGGGCTCTGGAGGCAACATCTTTGTCCCATCTCTGGCTCGTGGAAATTAAAATTCCAGACTTACAGTTTGTCAATGTAAAAGAGATGCAAAGTATCTTAAATGTGTAAGATTCCAAGGGCAATCTAACATGAAAATTATGCTCAAGGAAAGAAAAATACAGGCTGATTAAAGCAAAAAACATTTATGAAGTATTAGCATTTCATTCACTGGTAAAATTAGTATTATCATCACCATTCATTCTGAATCAGATTTGTAGAACATGGACTTTATGTTGTAACTACGAACACGACTGTTTCTTCTTTTTCTTTTCTTTCTTTTTGTATGATGTATTTCTGCCCTTCACAAATTCCTAATAATAATGTTTAATTTTATCTGGATTGTAAACACTAGCTATACATCCAGTATAGCACTTAGATTTTATAACTATTTTTAAAGTTAAAAAAAAACCTATGAGAGAATACAATCCTGAAGAGTCCAAAGTAGTTGTAGGATGAGCTCTACTCACTGTTGTATTCTGTAAAGTTCACAGTGATATAAAATGTGAAAAACTACTGATGATTTTGAATCCCCCTCTAAAAGTACTCAATTGTTCCTTGTGGACTTAAAAAAAACCCAAAACCCTCCAACACATATTAGTAGAATTATCTTAGAAAAACTATTTTGGGGTCGATAGGGTGGCTAATGGCAGTTAGAAATAATGAAAAATCAAGAGTTACTCAACAGAAGCTGACATCCAGAATAATCCATTTTGTGTCCTTTGGCTCCATTTTCTTTGGAAAGACAAAACAGAAAGACACCAGGCATTTTTCCCCTAACCTATTTACAACTAGAAAGTTTAATTATTCTTCTAAGAAAAACTTTGTAAGATAATCAAAGAGCTGGTTTATTCTAAGTTTTGCAGAATTATACAGGCAGATAATATGACATGGTAGTGTATCTTGATTTGCTTTTTTGCATAATAGTTTTACATCCTGTCTTAGGATGAACCTAGAATGCTCATTTGATTCAAATAAAATGTACGGTGAATCCACTGCATATCACAGGTCCTGGTTGGTTTTTTTGGTGTTTTTTTTTGTTTGGTTTTTTTTGTTTGTGTTGGTTTGGTTGGGTATTCTGTTACTGAATGAGGCATAAATTATTTCAGTTAAAAAAAGCACAAGCTATCAAGCAACAAAAATGTGTCAGAATGAAATTCTGAGTGATATGCTAGTGATGTCTTCAGGAAAAAGAGGATTTTTTTTTCTTCCATTCCTCATCAAAGGATTGCTTTTAATTTTTCTTTTCATTAGCTGTAGTGTTGTTTTTACTCCTTCTTGCATGCAGATGTTCTTTTGCTTTGCAGTAATTATCGGAGTGTGTCAGTGCTTGCTGATGCATTTATTGCTTCCTTCTGCACAAATTTCCCAAAAGAATTTGCTATATTGGGAAAACAGCTGTTTCTCCATGCCTCTGTTTGCATTTCAAATAATTGCAATGCATGGCCAGTCTCACAGTAAAGTTTCTTCAGTGAAGAAAAGAGTTATACAGAGTTCAGTTGTACAACAGTTCTGTGGAACAAGCATGTTGAATGTATACTCTGTCTCTGAAGCAAGAGCTTTAATATCATGAGGAGCAAGGTAAAGAGGTAAAGGCACAGCTTCAAAGTTCTGCAGTGTAATTAATTTTTTTTTAAAAGCATCTGGTTTTGTATGAAGCTTTATGGCAGTTAAAAACCATGAAGCATTTCCCACCCTCTTGGTCTACGGTCTGAGAGTGATTTTTTTTTCCTGCAAAGTAACTGTAACAATTATGTGTGTTATAGAGCAATACTGTTAAAGATGAAAAATGCTTAGACCTTGCAGTGAACTACTCTATTTGAAAGCAAGGTCCTGAGGAGGACATTTTTTGACATTTTTTCTCTTAATTGTTCTGTTGTAATTCTCATACTCACCTAAAAAAGCATACAGCATCAGTGATAACTACCACAAATGCAACTAGTTGGAGATTTGTTTCTGCTAGAGTGATGGGACCTGTGGATTTTACATCTGTTGACGTCTTCTATTAAATAATTGATTGAGTTTTATTATTTCTAACGGATTTATTTCTTAGAAATTATAGAACTTAGTTTTAGTTATATTATCATCTCTGTTAGTTTTCCTGGGAGTTATGAGCTCTCAGTCTCACAGAGATTATGGGCAAAGGAATCTGACAATTGCTGGATTTTCTTTTTAAGAAACATCAAAGGACAAAGATTTGATGATCGTATCTGGATGAAATTTCAGTTTTGTAGACCCATGTGAAATTCAGAAAAAAATAAAGTTTAGAAAATATGACTTTTTAAAAACTTCTTTCCCCCCTAAGAACTTTCAGCAGAAAGGAATGGATTCTGCATTTTTCTATCTATCATGATCAGTTCCTATTTACTTAATTTTAATACATGCTACAATCTACCCAGGCTACTACAATATAAACAAATTTTTGTATTTATATCTTCAGAACACTTGAACTCATATTTAAAGAAGTGTGCAAGTAAATCCTGTAGTGGGGCATGAGCAATGGGAGGGTCAATTAATTCAGATGCTGGGGATTTTGTTATGTCATATTCAAGCTCTCCCACTAAAATGTGTGTCATATATCTGACTATGGATATCAAGCTAGAAAAACCTCAAGAGCCCAGCATACTCACGTTTATACTGTAAAGAGATGTATGCTCATGAGAAGGCAGGTGGCAACAAATGTTACCTTCTTTGGTTTTGTTTTCATAATCCCAACCCATTTTCTATACACTGTGTGATAGAGGATCCCTAATGCAGCAAATGAGTATCCAGAAATAGAGATGTGGGACAGCAAGAGAAGATGGGTGTTGCAATTATGTGTTTTTTTCTGGTTTATTAAGTAAGGGAGAGGCAGTGGAGATGTCAACCTGTTTCTGTTTTATGTATGGAAGCATATAAGCATTGTCTGCAAATTTGCAGATTATTTTATATATATATATGTACACATATATATATATGTGTGTGTACATATATATATATATATACATATATATATATATATATATATGATACCTGTATCAAATTAGACTTTGAAATTGCCTGTGACATAGAATTAAGCATTATTTTTAATGAAATTTTTGGTTTGGTTGTAAGTTTTTTTGAGGATAAGCAAAAAGCCTAATTATTGCAGAGGAATTTGAAAGGCCAACTGCTTAGACTTAAAGAGCAAAATACTCCACTGTATTAAGGAAATTATTCACAATCATTTTTCTCCTATCAGTCAAGGTCCAGCATAGTGAAAGTTGACCCCATGACACATTTTTAATTTTTCTTGTAGTTTTAGGAAACTACTATTATGGGTTTAAGGTTTTTAATTTAGCAAGAAGATTTCCTCAGTTTTGACTTTACTGTTTGTAAAGTCATAACTAATAGGAAATAACAGCAAAACTGACTTCAGCAAGGACACTGTAGTAGGGTATTACAGATACAGTCACAACTGCCAGGGCCCTAGTTGCCAGCAATCAGATGTCCTTGTCACATTCTGTGCTTGATGACCAGCAGTTTGGGTTGGATTATTCAGCAGTAAATATTCCTGTAATAACACAGAAGGATCGCAAAAATTTCATTAAAAAAGCACAAGGTAAAGCAAAGAAAAAGGGAAATATTAAAATTAAGTTACTTTAGAGGGAGTTCTCTAGGCCAGACACTGAAATGTTTCCAAGTGTATCTCATCAGTATATATGCAGAAGTTTATGTACATATGCATATATGTATACAAAGAGGGGATGATTCAGAAAGAAGAACTCTAGTGAAAAGAATATATAACAAATATAGGGTATTGTTATTTTTCTGATTTATAGAAGCTCAGCAGCTATCACAGCTTGAAAAAATAATTACTTTGTGTAACTGTGTGTAAAGAATAAATAATCTATAAAACCTGAATTTTCAGAAGATGTGCAAACACAGCTACATTAAGGTCACATTCCTGTCTGTTAAAGAGGGTTCTCAGATACCTCTAGTGGATTCTACTGATATCTGGGAGCAGGTATTGTCTTCCCTGTGCTCTTAGAGTATTTTTTCAAAATAGAAAGATTTTAATTATTTCTGTCCTGTAGTTTTAGCCTGGTATTTTTTCTTGTAATAGATGTTTTTACATTTAGAATCTTTGCTACTGTGCAGCTAAGTGGGTCAAAACCTACTAAAGCATTTGAGGTATTTCTTTCTTAAGAGATGAAAAGGTTGTGCTGTGATAAAATAGGTTTCAGTATTGTACACTTCCAGAAAATTTAGGTTAAATGAAAGACAAACTGTCAGAATGTTCTCTTTTCCTATTTAAGCAACATTGCTTCCATTTAGAACTTGGTGTTTCAGAAATGCATTTCATTAATGATTGGTTAGCAGAAAGCTGTCACAGTGACATAAATCACCTCAAAATTAATAGGAATCTAAGTTAGGTTTCTCCATGAGTATTAAATACAGGAAGCTTTGGCCTGAATAATTGAAGTACAGGAAAACATGTTCACTACATAGTGGTATGGGCACTGAAGGAATGAATCCTAAAATAGCTGACATTCAATCCTCTGTAAATGCCACATCTTGTAAATTAATGTCTGAATGCAAAAGGAAGGAGGGAAAGGGTAAGAAAGGAGCATTTCCCTGCTTTATAATATGTAACAATAGAAACTTTGTAGTAAAAATTAAACTTTGCACGTGACTACAACAGTAAACATAACTTCCAAAGTATGTTGGATGTTGTACTTGTTGTAAGTGTTTAATGGCATCTCAGCTCACCTGCTGGCAGACTTGGTGTCATGATGACAACATCAGCCCTCCTGCGCTACTCAACAGTACCAGGTAGATCTTGATCAGACTTGGGTTCATGATCATATGTCAGTTTAGCCAGAGGAACAATCTGGATTTACACTGGTACTGTTTTCTCAGTCACCGTTACGCTACATGAGAGGACGAGCGATATCAGTTGTGATGCATCCCTAGAGAGGTGCAGGCAGATGATCTAACCTTACAGCTGACAGTGTGAAGTCAATCTGCCAGATTTTTTTAAACTTTTTTTTTTTCGATAAATGGATTATAAAAAAAGACAGTCTCGACAATTGTCAGGAGACAGACATGTACCATAGTTTTCAATAGTCTAATTGTCTTAAAATACATTGTTACTCAAGTCAATGAAAACCCATTGAAACATATTAGGAAAGAAATTGAGATAAATATAAGGATCTTTTTTTTGCTAGGAAAAAAAAGATTGCAAAGATTAAAGGATAATGCTCCTTTAGCTCAACACTCATAGTTTTTGAAGTAACTAATAATACTTCAGAGCTATTAAAAATTTTCCCAAACTCTTCTAACTTAAAGGCTCTCATGCAGTATTTCCAGCCTCATAATCAAAGCTTTCCTCTTTAGTCCAAACAAGCACTTTGTGCCAGGTCTTCAGTCTATTTCTTAAAGATATGTCAATTCTTACTCCTCTCACATGCAATTTAAAACTTTCAATCCTGGGAGGATGTTCCTCTCAAAATAAATGCTGCACATCTGGCCTTCAGCAGGGACATTGCCACGCCGCTCATTTGTCATTATTATATTTTTGTTAGCTGAACAGACAAGTCAAAATTTATACACCTAAACAGACATGAAAGGAGCTGCATGTGTGAAAAGGCAGTATTTTATGAGCTCTGTGGCTAGAGAGAAACCAGTAGGAGTTTTGGCATTTGCTCTAATAAGGCTGTATTATGTCTTTTACCAGACAGACTCTCCTAAACGATCCTTAAGACCTTAGTCCTAAGGACCATTGTTTCCAACCTCTTATACTCAGTACCTGACCAAAGAATGAAAACAAGTATTTTCTCTTTTTTTTTTTTTTTTTTTAAACTGGAAGCAATAAATTTACCATCAGATCTTGTACAGAGAAAGAGTCCAAGCCTTACATATTGTTATGTCAATGATGCCTGATTTACCGTAGATTTAAATACACTTCTTAACTAGCTTTATTATGGATGATAGGAAGAATAGCAAACAGTTGCTTATTTTTATCCTGAATTCATGTATTCACCAAGGACAGTCTATGAATAAAAATATTTATATTGTGAAATGATAATGTAGTGATATTACTTTCATCAGAATCTCTGTATCTTGTCAGATATCTGTCAGCATACAATGCACACCCCAAATAGGAATACTGTTATTTCTAATGTTATCATAATCTAAATCCATTATTCATTTCTTCAATAATATTAAAAATCTATGGAGTTTGGTTAGATGATAATTATTATCTAAGTTTTTCATCTATCAGTAGATTACATAGATTTTTATCTCTGTAACTCTGCCATGCTTTTCAGGTCAGTTAATATCTCAGATTAGTAAAAGAATCCCTTAGCCATTTTAGCCTTCATTTTTCACTCCAGTTTTATCCTTATTTAAATTGTTTCCATTAGTGTCCACAACTGCTGGATTTTTGCAAAAAAAAAGATGGAGTTGGCACCATTAAGCAAAGAGGTAGTAGCTTGCCCTACATAAGTGTAGAAATGAAGAAAGGCAAAACCTTAAAAATAACAAGTACCATTGATATCTATGATTTTCAAATAAAAAGTAGTGGTTGGTTTTATAGGAATAGAAGAGTAGCTATAACAAAAAAAAGGAAGATCTCTTTAATTTAGATTTTGAAATCTTGAAACTGTAACCAGTATTAAAATATTGCACTAATATGATAGATTTGTTTAAGTAGGAAAAAAGCTCATAAAGCCATTCAGCATTTCACCAGGATAGAAGGTCACCAAGCTGTCTGAGGAGGACTCTGCTCAGTAAAGTTAGGGAGCAGTGTTATTGGGTGGTTTAAAATATCTGGTTGTATCAGCTTTGAACTGATGAACTGTGAGCTCTGGTGAGTAAGGGAACACTGGCTAATGGGTACAGCACTTGTAATGAGAAGAAGCCTCTACCTTAAATCTGAGAGTGGGTAAATGAGTTGTTCCTCATTCCTCAAGTTTGATAAAAAGAAATAAGCCACAGTGGGGCAGTGCAGATAGCTAGGGCAGGACACCTCACCAACTGCTGCAGTCCTGGCAGAGTACCTGGGAAAATCCACACACAAGTGGGTGTCCAAAACATAGGGACTGAAAACTGGAATTTATAGAGAGAAGGTGAATGTCAGGGTTTAGTCTGAGCTGGCAACTAAGTACCAGGCAGCTGCTCACTAAGTTCCACTCAGCCCTCCTCTGTGTGGAGGAGAGTCAGGGAAAGAAACCAAAGCTTGTGGGTTGAGATGGGAACAGTTGAATAATAGAAGCAAAATAAAATATACTAATATTTATAATAACAGTAATAACAATAATAATTTTAATGAAAAATGAGATATAGAGAGGAGTAAAACCCAAGAGAAAAAAGTGATGCACAGTGTTTTTTCTCACAACCCACTGACTGATGCCCAGTCCACCCTCAGCAGCGATCAGGCCCCCTTCCAGCCAACTCCCCCCCCAGTTTATATACTGGGCATGATGTTCTATGGAATGAAATATTTCTTTGGCCAGGTTGGATCAGCTCTCTTGGCCATGATCCCTCATGGCTTTTTGAGCACCTGCTCGCTGGCAGAGCATGAGAAACTGAAAAGTCATTGATTTAGAGTAAGAACTGCTTAACAATAATTAGGTATCAGTGTGTTATCAACATTATTCTCATCCTAAATCCAAAATACAGTGTGGTACTAGGTATTAAGAAGAAAATTAGCTATATCCCAGCTGAAATCAGGACAGTGGGAAAGGCAGAAGTTGACCCAAGCCTTAAAAGATTGTATTCTGGCAGTCTTCAAGCTGTCACTGAAAATATTTACCTGATGTTGGCAGGCATTCAGGTTATGGATGAGACCTAGATGAGTCATGATCTTTGCGTTTTATGTGAAGTAGTCCGTGAACCTTCTGGAGACTGGCAGTGCGAAAATAGGAAAATCACAGCCTGACGTGAACTGGAGATAAACATTAAGCTGTGGGAAAGAAGGGTTCACTTTCTTCTTCGTTCATCCAGAACATGATGTGCCTCAGCTGAGCTAATGAAATAGCAAATTCCTCAATATAAATGACAAATGAAAAGAATGAGAACTGTGTGTTGTCTTTTCATAGCAGTTAAAATAGCCTCACACAGACTTTCTGTCAGCAGCTCAGACGTTGTACTGACACCAGTGAGTCAGATGAGATTAAAATGAAATAACAAATGAGAATGAGAAGCAGCATAGTACAGCCATTCAACATGACAGAAGTGCAGCATTTGAAGAAATAACACGCTTGAGTGATCCAGCGAATAACACTATCTGCTGGCAGTCAGCTGTACCACTCAGTGTAGTTTGTGCTTTTGGTAATGAGTTTCCTTGGTGATTCATTGGCAGGTGATCCATGGAGGGAAATGTGGAAGAATAGCAGACGGTTCCTGCAAGCAGGTGGTATCCTCCAGTGATAAACACTCCTTCAGGCTTGTAATAATGGTATACAGAAAAGCCTTTCACAGCTCTAAAAACATTGAAATATGCCAGTTTTAGAAACAAGATTTCTTATGAGCTTTCAATCTATATGCAGCATCATACGTTTTACATTATCTACGTGTCAGTTTAAAGAGAAATAGTAAATTTTTAAGGCACAATAATTTAGCAAAATTTGCAGGGACTGTGTGCAAATGAAAAGAGAGATGTCCTGGAATCCTTAGCACACCCACAAAGGGAAGTTTTAACAGGCTTCGTGTTTTAAATTGAAAAAGAAATAAAAAAGATGTAGATGATTTTGGAACTTCTGGTTGTCATGTTCTTATCACACCTTGTGTGATGGTGGTTACCAGCTCTGGTGAAGTTTTTACATGAAATCCAGTTAACTTTGTTTCCTCTGGAAATTAAGTATCTAGTATTTTTACACTGCATGTCTTTAATTGGCTGAACATGTGCATTGTATGGGGCATGTCTGACTTAATAATGTTTGAAAAAATCTAATTTCATTCACATTTGGTGGAGGGTGAATTCCTCAAAAGTATTACATTTCCAGTGCTTCATGAAAATTAAGCATTGGTGGTGGGAAGAAGCTTGTTAGTGGCTGTACAGAGGGAAAAGCCACAAGAAAAGTGATCGATAAAATATCACTTAGGAGTGTCCAAACAGCTGCAAATTGCAGCTCAAGCAAAGATGTCATATTTGTTGATATTTTACTAACTATCTAGAGCTGTGTTTGTCTTGATTGGTACATGAGGGGCATACTTGAGAACGTTTAACTGAGATTTTTTACATATTTGAGTCAATCATGTAGAGTACTCAATTCTATTCCAGTATACAATTGCTTTATAACAAATGCACAAGACTTAACAATGTATAAATCACCCAAGTAGTCAGTAAAATAGTTGTCAGTTCTCAGTCTCTACTAGAAAATTCTGAGTATTTCACTAAATATTTCAGATCAGTTAAGGCTTATAATATTTTCTTTTCTTTTTACTTGTTCTTTTAATGTGGTTGGTACAAAATAGCAAGGTGATGGTTTTCAACATCCTTTCTGTTTTTAAGGTAATAATAATAATAATACAATCTTTTCTGTACAAATATGGGATAATCGCAGGAAAAATAAAGTTGCTATCCATTTTTTAATTGATATCTTTATTCTTTTATATTCCTTTTATATATTTAACTTTTCGTATTTTGTTCTTCACAGCAACTCTCTTCTAGAAAATTATAGGCTTATAGGTAGTAGTCTTGTTGCCCACATTTATGGCAGAGAAAACTCTTCCCTATAATTTTTTATTTTTTGACTCTTTGTTTTACCCAGCTGGATAGTTTTATTATATCCATAAAAGTTATCAAAGTTTCTTACGTCTCGTTTTCACAGCAGTTATTTTTTTGGCTGAATCCATCCGCTGTCGCGCTTCATAAGGCAGCCGTGGCAGCCAGTGTTGCTGCACAGCAGATGGGATGGAATATGTACCCAGCAGCCTAGGCTGCTTTAGAGCTGAAGGGGGGAAATCCAACAAATAAGGGAAGTTCACACTAGGCTATTCAATTTCTCCAACACCATCAAGCCCCCAGCTTTTCTGCACTCATACTCCACTGCACTACCATGTGCAAAGTGATGGTCAGGCAGCCCATATGTTGGTCTAGGTCAGGCAACTAGTACTTCTGAAATATGAAGAGGGGGAAAAAAATTTGTTTTTCAGCTGGACCATCCCTGAGCCATCCAGCTGCATGAACTGTTGTGCAAGGAGAGTCGGCAGGGAAGATGAAAGCCTGGGAAGAGACCTAGGACAGGAAAGTAAGGAATCAAAAGTTGCTAACACTGAAACAGCTTTAGGAGTAAAAAGGCTGTGACTGGTTGTTTTATGATAAGTCAAATTTGTGTGGGTGTGACAGCTGTATTTAGATTATCGTGGGCACAACGTCCTAAGCCGAGTTTTTACCTTACAATAGATTGTAAGCGTAAAGTCTCCTTACATCCAGCTGATGTCAGTAGTGTATCAAATATTTTATTAGGCAATAGCTGTATAAAATAAAACTAAAGAGAACCCTTTTAAATCTTACTGCAGTATACAGCTAGTATTGTCACAAATGATGCCACAGTCTGCCCTAGTCAGCAAAGACACAGTGGGTCATGAAAACTAGAACCACTCTGTTAAGATGTATTTTCATCTATCACTTATATATTTGGAAAAGTAATATAAGGCCATGAGTACTGCAGTTGGCTGTATTTGAAGAAAGCATTTACACTTAAATTGCACAACTCATATGTGGGATGAAACACATGGCAATGTTTCCCTACACCAGACCATGTGTTATGTTGCACTTCTAAGCTTTACCGGATGCTGTGAGTTAATGAGCTCTCAAGAGTTTGATAGTAGGAACTAAATGTAGTCAACTAAGTGTGATCCAAACTCTAAAAAGTCTTGTCTGTGCTTGAGGTCACATATGTAGAAAAGTTATTACAGACTTTGGTATTGCATTACTATAAACTTCCAAAGCAAAGTGCCTAAGCTTTGAAGATAACCTGGACAGTCTGGCTGTGCTTGTTGTTGTTTCAAAGTCAAAAACAGTAGCAGGGGGTGTTTCACAGACTGGAGGGGGAGCAGGCCTTGTGCCCCACCGTGGGGAGGACTATTAAACAGGCTCAGGTGCCTTGGGAAACACACCTTGACTTGCAGCCTGGGCTGTCCCCTCACCTTACCCAGAGCAGCAGTTTATATTTTAAGCTGGATCATTTCACAGCTCAGTTGACTGCAAGTCGCAAGCAGTTGTGCTCACATGAATGAGAGAGATGTAGTGATGGGCAGATACAGGTAGGTGGGCAAGAGATGGGAGGTGTTGCTTAAGGTGTCATCTGTGGAAGCCCAATCATGTCACCTAGTTACGTAGTCTTCACGAATATGGATAAAAGCACAGGAATATTTATATCTAACTAATATTTAAGATGGCTGCTTAGAAAACAAAGCAAAGCAATGGGGCAAAGAGCCAGTCACTGTAAGGATCTCAGAAACTTTTCAGCTGGGTATCAGTGTGGTTTGAGCAGCATGAACACAGCTATGGGTGCTCTGCTCTGGCAGCTGTGGGTAGCAATGAGTGCTGATCTGTCTGCACATCTGTACAGAAATATCATGCACGTGTTTGGCTGGTAGACCTCTTATTTATGGCTACAAACTATTTAGTTAATGAAATCTGTTGAAAACCAGTGCATCCCTGAGTCCATCACTTTGTCCCCTTACTGAGCTGTCACATTCCCAGGAAGTACTGTTTTACTTTACTGACATTAATTTATTTATATAAGCATATATATGACACATCAACTATATTACATTACACTGCTTGCCTAGTGACAGAACATTTCATAAGAAAGACTCCTTTGGTGAAAAATCATACAAAGAGGAGTCAGTGTTTTAACTAGGGATTTAATAGTCCTTTCATGATGATGGAAGTTATTATTCAGAGGAGAAAGTGTTTCAGAATGAAGTTTGCGGAAATTAAAGCACTAGGTGGTACAGCCATCTGATATAATTTATAATCTTTTTGTCACAGTGAACATTATATTTCCAATCCAATAGCAGTCATCTAATGTGCTATGATGTTGGCTAATGATTTCTCAGATATTCCATATTCACCAAAGTTTTTGTCTTTACATCTGCTGTAAAGATGAATTTGCATTTTAATTAAAGTGTTTAAATGAGTGATATGAAAGCCTGGAAAATGGAATATAATTTTCACATTGTCTCTAATGTGATTTTAAAACACTGGATTTAATCCATTTTATAACATTAAAGTGATGATCAATTTATGTTTATTATTTTCCAGTTTATTTAATAGTTGCTCTATTTTAATTAAGAACTTGAAATATAAAGTTGTTTATAAACTACATTGTTATAGCATAGCTACTATATGAAACATATGACTTCCTAAATCTTTATGATTTTGTTCTTACAGGGTCACCAAATGTAAATCTTTAATTAAGTATAAGCCTCACAAATTACACTGAGTTCTATAAGAAGTAGTAATTGATAAATTAAATACATTGCATCTATCTCTTCAAGAGATTTGTTCCATCTCTTTCTTATATTTTTGACTGAATAGCAAAAGCATAAAATCATAAACAAACATTGATTCAGTAGTCGAATAGCAGACAAAGACAGCCAACTACCATTTAGAGTTAAATACGGATTTCTGGATGGCCCTAAAGGAATCCTCTTAAGACTGCCACTTTCAGTTTCTCTTGTTCAGAAAAGCTTTAAGTTCTCCTGAAATTTTTTCAGAGATCCAGCAAGATGGTCACATCATGCCCACTCACTCTTTTCATCTGAAAAGCTTTAATCCCACACAACTTTTCCTTGTGTCCCACAATTTAGCCTGGAGAAATTCAAGGAACTGTGGGTTTCATGCTGGTGCATCAACTGCTGCTTTCTCAGTCTAAACCTCAGAAGATTTTGGAAGCCTGGGATGCTCCATGATCTTGACTGTGTTATTCTGCTATTCAGTGCCTACTTTTCCAGTTTCTTGACTGCATAGAGATAGATGGGTTGAAAGCATAACTTTAGACTGAAGAGTTGTATCTGCACTGGTTCAGTCCCCACTAATTTCCTCAAGAGTAATCTCCTCAGCAGTCTGGGTGCCAGAGATAAGGCCTTTGGACAACTGGAGTGCAATTACTTACTTGCTCTCCCTGTTTAAGTTGATTTTTGAATTTGTACAAATCTACCCTAATATCTCCTTTTGTCTGCATGCTCAGCAGTGACAAGTTTAACTGTAAATAAAGACTGCTTTTAGAAGAGGTTAGAGTTATAGGTTATTTCGACAGAGAGTATACAATTGGTCATAAGACCAGGTATTCAAGTGGAAGAGGTATGAGAAAAAAGAAAAAAGGAATTTTTCTTTCTGTTCCCTCTCCAACTGATCTTTGGATTGACATCCAAAGTGAATATTTGAAAGCAAGCAAGGAAAATTTGTGTGTTAAAATAAGTGGGTTTAGTTTTTGTTCTATAAAAATCTAGTTTGAGGATTCAGGTTACAGCAAATTAATTGTCTTGTCTAGTTAATATAGAAAACAATACATATGAATCAATTAACTTTTTTTCAGTTTTAGGATAAAACCAAATTTTACACTTTTTCCTCAGTATTTACAGTGTTCTTTTACTCTGTGCTATTAGCAAGTATATGTTTTAATGGCATTAAAAAAAATGGCAAATCAGTAGATCCATAATTTCTGTCTTTCCTGAGAAAGGTTTAAAAAGTTATTTGAATCTGTTTTACTGCAGGAAGACATATTAAGAAAACGATGTGTAAGAAATTAAAAAAGAGACCAAAAATTAAAACTGACAGAACATCTTGGTATATATATGAAAAGACTGTTACAAAACCAAAAAAATAGGCCCCAAAAACTTTTTCTATTTTGTCCATATTATTTTCTAACTTTATAATAGTTAATATAAACCAGATTATAGTACCAATAATCTGCAATATATCAACATCCTGATATACTATACTGATTTAAAATATGATTTGGAAATGTAAGGAACTTTTGTTTTATATAATCAGAAAAATATTTATGTTATTGGAAGTAGTTAAAGTCAAAGCAGAAATTATTTGAAGCCCCTTGCTGCTGAACGTAACAAAGTTTTCTCATTCAGCTCTGCTGTTCTAACAAAGGGCTTAAGAGGGCAGCAAAGAAGCTCCTAGAAGTAAAAATGCTTTTATTAGGAAAGAAATATAAACTAATGACCACTTTCAATGGAAAGATTGAAATTCTAAAGTGAGTGAGAAATAATGATTGCAAAGCTAACAGATAGAAAATTCCTGAAAATGTGTTTTTCTACAGCCAGAGTCATCTTTCTGCGGCCTATTACCACTAATAGGATTGCTGGAATACAGTCAAATAATACTGTTTGCCTTATAGTCATGCTGAATGAAAAATAATATAACTGATAGCATCGCTTAAGATTTGTTGAATAAAATGTATAAGTAATAGTGTGAAGAGAGACCTGACCCCCAAGGTTCTCTATTGCAGAAAGACTCTTTTTACTCTTTAACAGGGTGTCTCTTGCTGTCCTAAATTGGGGTCTGATTAAACAGGCAGGTGAGGAATGTGCTGCCAGAGTCCCATCCTTAGCCTTAAGGTCCTGTTGTAAAGGAGCTACGAGCTGCCAGATGGAATTGGTTTTCAGTGCCATCTCTTCCTGGATCACTGCTCAATCTACTCGGCTACTGTGCAAAACAAATCTACCTTCTTTTCTTCTCCCTCCATCCTGTTTTTGAAAGTCAGGTGAAAGTGGAGTACTTTGCTGGATTCTGTCCCAGCTATGAGTGGATGAGGCTTTCCGTGCACCCCTCCAAACCACAGCTGAGGCCACTGGGTTCCCTGCACTCCCACATGAGGAATCGAGCAGGTTTAAAGGGCTTGGACAATCAAACTGCTTTTTGGAAACATGAGCATCTCCTACGTAAACTGTGAGTTTGATACTTTGAGTTTCAGTACAATATGCCCTGAGTGATGGAAGTATTTGTGGCTAATCAGGATTTAAACACAAATCTGTTTCTGGTGAGAGGCATTGCTTAAATCATTAGGCCAGGTGAAAATTGCATAATTACTTATTTGTCCAGTATTGATGCCATGCCCAGAATGTAAATGAGTGAAACTTTATGATTACCAAGATTGACAGGTTATTATATTTTAAGACAAGATAAGGTACTCTAAGGTGTTATTTTGCTATTAGGAAAGAGCCTTTAGAGACCCTAATCCTATAAGATGCTGTACCATAGGAGAGCAACCCATCAGACTTGAGCTGGCTCAGTGGAGTCCTTCCTCCACTTCTGGTCTTCTGTGCCAGCCTTAGGAACACACCCTCATTTCAGCATTTTGTTGGACTAGCTCCAAATGCATGGCTATATCTTTATTTAGCTATTGAATGTATTCTTAAACACTCTGAGTTTTTTCAACTTACTATGAGTGATTAGACTAAGAGACACTTGCGAAAATTAGCACTGAAAAGATTTTTTTTTTTACTTTTATTTTTTTAAACTATTTGCAATTTTAGTTCACACTTTAATGTTTGGAGACAATTCATCTCTGCTTTCACTTCTGATGCTGCTCATATGTCATGAGCTGTCTAATGCTGTATCTTTGGAACAGCTGTAAAGTAGAATGGACCTTGCTTTTCACTGCAGCTTCTGGAAGCTTTTGTTCATGTTAAAAAAAGAAAAGAAAGCAGGAAAAAAAGAAAATTATTTAGAGGAAGAGACACTGACCCAAAACATAGTTAGAATAGACTAGACTAGACTAGAATAGAATTTGGCTCACTGGCTTCCGTTAAGTATAAATTCAGATTTTTCTTCTACACAGTAAAAAAGCATGGGAATTCTAAAATTTTAACTCACAGGTGGAAAAGAAAATATATTTAATGTTGAGAAGTAAAGAAGTACCTTTTCTGGAATATGTTTTGCACCTGCTCAAAGTGCATATACTAATGAGATGTTAAATATGAGAAGTGTCACACATCTATTATAAAAATGTATCCCATAGTAAACTGAAAAATTGTTCATTGCTGGTTTAGGTATTTCTTTTATTTCTTTTTTGTTGTTTTAAAATAATATCAAAAGGCAAAGTCTTCTATAACTCCAAAGCTTAGAGGAAAATGATAAATAAGCCTATATGGATTGCATTCAAATTCAGGAATAAAATGATTGTGTTTTTTCAGTTAAATTACTAAGGAAAAGAGTTTTCTGACATTAATTTGAATCCATTTTTTATGTCCCTTCTGTAATAGTACTGTTTGTAATTTGAAAATGTGTTGTAATATTCCTAAATAACTAATTTTAAAATGTGCTATAATATTCCTAAATATGTAATATGTCAAGGGAACAGTGTTTGAGCATTCAGTAAATGTAATTAAATGCCATTCTGCTCCCTGCATTGTTCCAGATAGAGCATATCTACTGACTGAGGGAGATAATGTTGTTTCTTTGGGCCAGACCATGGCAAGATGCTGAAATAACATTAGACATCACTGATAAGGTTGAAGCAACTGGAGCTAAGCTGGTAGGGCTGGAATCTGTGCTCTTACCTAAACCTATGCGAGTGTGGTGCTCATACTTATGGTACCTAAAAACTTGTTGAAGGAGACGTTTACAGACCCACTGCCTACCCCACATACCTGCTGGCAGGCAGTCTGGCAGCTTTACACACTCCTCCCAGTTGGGGGGACTTTGTAGTGTGGAATCAGTCAGTGCCTCACAGGAGACTGCAAGTCCTTTGCAAACAAAGCTTATCCCATTGCACAAAAGCAGATGAGGAGCAGAGAGAAAAGCAGAGACCACTACAGTTTGTTCTTGTAGGTGTGGGCCTGCGTCTCTCTTAGAGGTAGAAGGGAGGAGGGACATCTTCAATCCATGTAAGCATGGCAGCAGCTCTTAAAAGCTGGTCAGGAATAGCAACGTGTACCAAAAGCCCTCTACTGTCATGAAGCCTCAGAACACAACACAGGACTTTATAGACTTCATGAAGCCATGGATAACTGAAAGAACAAGGACCCTCTTTATATTTGTTGGAGCTCACACTGGTGTGTAGGTCCTGGGTCGCAGATGCTGCTCCCAAGTCTCCCATCTGACCTCACTCTAATTCCTGCATGGGGTGCAGGTTAAAAGAAGTGAGCTAGTGGCTGTGTGAGGCTTAGTTGCTGGCTGGGGTTAAACCATGATGACCGCTAATAGTTAGTGATATAGATGACTTTTAGGTAGATAATCCCTGTTGTTTAATACTCCAGTATCTGAATAATTAATACCTTTTATAACATAGCTTACCTTACAGTAATTATATTAGTATTATACAGAGTATAATACCAATGCTACAAAAATTGTTTTTCTAGTACTCATACTATTTTGTTCTTTTAAAAGAACAAAATGTCATCTAAAAATTCAGTTTATTGGATTAGGTTTTCCTCTAAAACAGCATATAATCAAAATAGTTTTATTGTGAGTAGGGTTAATTTTTTTTTTTTTTTCAAAAACACTAAGAACATTGTATTGCTCACATAACCAGTCTTGTTTGTTCATTATAATTTGAAGGGAATAGATATCCTACAGATATGAACCTAGGAAAGTATTAGTCAAATAAATAAAAAATATGCTTTTGTTCAGATACCAGGTGTGTTAATAAAAGGTAATTATATTGAATGAAAATAACTAGAAGTTCCATCCAGCAGACATGTGCATTTTTTTCCATCACTCTCAGTAACAAATACCTTTTAAATATAGTGTAAAATTTCTAGGGAGGTCTGAAATAACTAAGGAATTACTGAAGGGTGTGTTTAAAATTGCTTAGGAGAATGTCACAAAGAAAACGATTGCCATTATTTCAACAATGAATACAACACAGGGTTTAACGTGAAAAATAAGCTCACATTTAACTATCAATTAGCAGCTTTTGATACTTCGACATTGTTTCAGCATTAATACATTGATTCATGTACCTGTCTAAATACACCTGAAGAAAAATGGGAAGAAGCTCAAATTCTAAACTACTGCATTTGAATGAGAGTATTGCAGGGGAAGTTGACTCTTGTTTAACAGTCGACCTACCGGACTCCTTATTTATATGGCCTGAAAAAGCCTGAATATCTGGCTTATTGGCATGTGAATTTTCTTCCTGCATGTGACCTACCAGAGATACTGCCATTCAGGGGAGCAATATAGGAATAATTTAGGAATTAAAGTAAGGGAAATGGTACACTATAGGTCTATTTTTGTTTTATTAGAAGTCGGATTATGAGTTCAAAAATATTTTTAAAAAAAGAGCAGAGAGTCTTTATTTTGGCTTTTTGTACCAAATGTCTTTTGTAATGAATTGTAATGAATGACAACTGAAGCTATGTGCTCAGTGCTGAAGGGGTCTTAAAATATAGACACCTAGCATGTAGAAAATGTTACTTTCAAGTTCAGGGAACCTCAGGTACTTCCTCCTGCTTCTGTAGCATCAGAGTGGGATTCAGTGCTGGGACATAGCAGAAAGGGTTAAAAGCTCCCGCAGAGGATGCACACTCCCAGCTTGTTACTAAAGAGTTTCAACCATGAAAAAAATTGAGCTGTGACACAGAGGTAGCTGAGGATAGATTGGTTTCTGGGCCATTTAGCACACGTTCTAATACCTGAAGCTAACAAGGGTGGTGGACCCTGGCACCAATGTCAGTGGCAGAACCCTGTGCAGGATAAGGTAAAATGGTTCTCCTTTCTTTTGGGTGAAATTGCCTAGTGGTAGCCTCAGCACACACCCTGTGATTTTAGCTGGCAGGAGGAAAACTGCCAAAACTTCCAGCTACATATGAAACACTCATTTTTTCTTTGATTAAATCATGCTCTATGCTCACTAAGGTAGGGATTACAAACTGTTATGATAGTTCTTCTCAAATAATGCACACCATAACTAAATTTTAAAAAGATGATTCCCACTTTCAGCGAAACAGCCATGTATCCAATTTACTTGAACACCCTGCTGTGATTCAATGCTCACCCCTGTAGGCTCCCAGCTATTCAGTAGCTGCCTTAGTTGTTAGAAGCAGTAACTATAAAAGCCAGTGGAGCTAGTGGGAAAATAACAAACTTAAAAATTACGGAGTAGAGATGTATTTGTGACACACTGTCAACAGCAACTTACGACATGCTCCCTTTTCAAAATGTGACTTGCCCTATGATTTTCATCACAAGTAAACAGTGTCTTCAGGATTGAAAATAAAAGCATTCTGACTTGTCAACAGGAAATACCTAAAATCATCACAGCTTTATTGTGATAGAGAATTGTCTTCTTGATGCCTATGTCGAAAAGTTAATTACAGCAAGACCTAGATCTGTAAAAGCACTGGCATGCAAGTAAATTTGGGTCTAAAAATGTGCATGGGACAGTTATCAGGAAAGCATTTTAAATAGCTTTTGAAGTTTTTGTGTGTATGTGATTCAGTAGAGAGAAACAAGTTAGAGAGTCAGGCCCACACAGTCTACCATAAATCTCACTAATAAAAGCTCCTCATTTAAACTTTCTGACAAAGTAGGGCTTTGGATCTCTTCACAAGAGGGAAGATCTCATCAGAAGAACAATGGAAGGAATGAGGTTATAGGTCTGTTTTACTTTTTATATGTTTCCCGTCATCATCTCAGACAACCATTTTTGTCCATACGTATACTCATTCTTCTGTTGTCTGAGAAAAGAAGAACTATGTTTTCCATTTATCTACTTCGCTTTATAGTACTGTAAAGTAGTATGTATATGTAGTGACATATTTTCAGAGCCTGTATATCTCTTTTTGGTTTAATTGTATAAGTGAACAAATGTTTTTTGTCCAGATGCTTAGGATTTTCTCAAACTTTTTTTTTCAGTGTTTAAATGATGGTTAACCATGTAGGAGACAAAAATAGACAAAGTAATTGCCATTGGTTCTCTTGTCTCATTGTGTCATGCTGTGCTTTAGATGTATTTAGTCTGGACAGAACCAAAGAGGTAAAACCTAATTTAATAGCTATGAAAGGTAGGAACCTTGCAAGAAAGACTGCAGTTTAGGCTCAAGTCTACTGAAGGGGAAAATAAACAAGAACAAAAGAAAAAAAAGAAAAGCAGTATGTCTGAGACCAAGTCTTCAGCAACTCTAAGGAAATTCTCTGATTTTCTGCCTAAACTTATTTTTGGGCAGTTTGATCATTGGTGCTTCCTTCAGTTTAAATAGCTTATCTCTCTCCCATGTATTTATCATGTACATTCAACTATTGCAGAGTTAGTATCTTTACCCTTCATTTTACTGTATATAACAAGCAAGCCAACCTTTCCTGACCTCTCACAAAGGGGAAGTCTGAAATGTCTGTCTCTTCATGGAAGAGAACAGGATTTCAAAGAAGAGTGAAGTCCTTTTCACTTATTCTGACACAGTTCAAGCTAATTTTGCTTGGACTTATATGGCCAGTGATGTGTACTTGTTTTTATATTATGACCTGGTAACTTCTCTTTTGTAGAATCATAGAATGGTTTGAGTTGGAAGGGACCTTTAAGACCATGTTGTTTCAGCCCCCTGCAATGGGCAGGGATGCCACCCACTAGACCAGGTTACTCAGAGCCCCGTTCAACCTGGCCTTGAACACTACCAGGGATGAAGCTTCCACAACTTCTGTGGGAAACCTGTTCCAGTACCTTACTACCTTCACAGTGAAGAATTTCTTCCTAATATCTAATGTAAACCTGCCCTCTTTCAGTTTAAAGTCATCAGCCCTTATCCTATCCCTATCTGCTCGTATAAAAGCCCCTCTTGGGCTTTCTTTGGAGGCCCGATTTAGGTATTGTGAGGTTGTTATAAGGTCTCTCCAGAACCTTTTCCAGGCTGAACCACCTCAACTCTCTCAGCCTGTCTTCACAGGAGAGATGCTCCAGCACTCTGACCATCTTTGTGGACCTCCTCTGGACTCACACCTGTAGGTCCATGTCCTTCTTCTGTTGAGGACCTCAGAGCTGGATGAAGTACTCTAGATACTCTCACAATGGTGGAGTAGAGGGTCAGAAGCAGCTTCCTCAACTTGCTGGCCATGCTACTTTTGGTGCAACCCAGCACATGGTTGGCTTTCTGAGCTGCAGGTACATATTGCTGGGTCATGTTGAGCTTCTCATTGACCAACATCTCCAAGTTCTTCTCAGCAGTGCTACTCTCAATGCATTCAGCTCCCTGCGTCTTTAGATATTGGGAGTTGCCCCAACCCAGGTGCAGGACCTTGGACTTGGCCATGTTGAACTACAAGAGGTTTGCACAGGCCACCTCTTAAACCTGTCCAGGTCCCTCTGAATGACATCCCTTCCCTCCAGCATGTTGACTGCACCACACAGCTTGGTATCATCAGTAAATTGGCTGAGGGTGCACTCCGTGTCACTGCCCATGTCACCAACAAAGATCTTAAATAATGCCAGTAATATCAAACTCAGAGGAATGCCATTCATCACTGGTCTCTTTGACATCAAGCTGTTGACCACAACCCTTTGATTGTGACCATCCAGATAATTCTTCATCCGCTAAGTGGTCCACCCATCAAATCTGCGTCACTCCAACTTAGAGACAAGGATGTCATGTGGGATAGAGTCAAATGCTTTGTACAAGTCCAGGTGGGTGATGTCAGTTGCTCTTCCCTTATCTACCAGTGCTGTAACTCCATTATAGAAGGCCACCAAATTTGTCAGGTACAGTTTGCCCTTAGTAAAGCCATGTTGGCTGTCACCAAACACCTTTTTATGTTCCGTGAACTTTTAGCATAGTTTTCAGGAAGATTCTTCACCAGCTTGGCAAGTGTTCCATGATATCTATACTTTCTTTTTGCCTGGGAATTACTGTCCTTGCACATTCTGTAATTCACATACTTCTAATATTTCTTCTTTCACTAAGCAATACTTTCACAGGGTTTCTCTAATGGGAAGTATAGGCAGAGCTTCTAAAACCTTCATCTTCAGAAATAGTATTGGAAACAAATTTAGAATTTTCTGAGAATCCAGTATTAATTAACTGATTTTCACTAAGAATTTGAAAAGGCCTCATAGGTCTGTCAACTTTACTGACCTCAGCTAAGAATCTTATGCAAGTAAAATGAAAAAAGAGGTTTGTCCCAAAGGAAATACCACTCAATTCATGCACTTTTCTTACTATAGTACTTATGGTGCTTATTATCATTTTACTCAGTATATTTTGATTTTAGTAATTAATTTAAAATGCTGACTTTTGTATTATTTCTATGTATATGCTAGTCTTGCATATGCCATAGAACCCATAGGAATGGCTCTGAAAAGATTTATTCTTTCATGGCTGTCAACCTGAAGATTCAACTTGCAAGAAAAAATATCTGAGTGCATCTTGCCTGCATTGGAAATTCATTAATAAATGCTGTAGGCTGCAGTCAAAACTTAAATGCTAAATACTTATGAGGTAATCAGGAACAGTTCATCCACAAAAAGCTATTAAAATACAGAGCTGCTTCCTACAATTAATTTGAACAAGTCGGAAAACAAAAATAAATTATCAGGTCTTCAAGGGTACAGCACTATCTTAACTATCTCAGGTGTTACTTGAATATTTTCTACCCTCTAGGGAAAAGTCTCTCTTGCAGAAGAAGATTTGAGTGCTCTTTAAATCTTATGGAATATAGCACACTGGTTTAGAAGTTTTCTTTCTACTTATACAAGTAAATTGGTAAGTTTACTTGTCATTATTTTTCCCATTCCACTTTTTCATTGATCCCCAGTAAGTAGTTACAAGGTTGCTTCCAAAGTTCTTGGTATGAATTTCATGGTTTAAAACAATCCTCACCATCATAGAAGGGAAGTGAAACAGTTTTTGATTAATAGGAGCACTTCAGAGAAAAGAAAATCAATTAATGGCTGAAATTCTGAGAGATCCTGCAAGAAAAAGAACTGCTATCTATGTTTTATGGACAAAGTTAGCTGAAATACCTATGGCAGAGAGAAGAGATTGAAAGTAGTGTTATAACCCTTTGGTTATCAATAGCTTCTTTGCCCTTTGTTCTTTACAGTGTTGGTCAGTTTAGTATGGTAAATATAAAATTATCTCTCTGTAACTAAGAGAGGTCCAAACCAAAGTACTAGATCAGTATTGAGGGAGACCAAACCCACATATCTTTCTTCTCATAACACAAATGCCCATACAAGAGTTTTTAAATTAGTATTTATTAAACCAATAAACCTTTAGTATCCCAGAGTTTCCTGGAGATTTGATGCGGCCTAGGAGTGCAGAAAGCAAAGAGTACCAATAACTAAAGAAAGAGCAGAGATGAAACAGAGTCAGAAATGATTGAGGGCTGAAGAAGAAAGATGATTTGAAGCAGGGATGGATTCATTATCACCACTTTTCTCAGAAGAGTTTCCTTTTGTACTCCCAAAACAGCAGGCACAGGCTTCTTTCTTGTTTAAACTGTTTTCAGTGGTGAGGAGGAGAGATAAGGCTTTACCATCTTTTGAACTTCACTCACTGTATGTGAAAAAGAGTTTTATAATTACATTTTTGAGAAGAACGACCATATTAGAAGCAGGATGCTTTTTCTCTACTGAGTTTGTTTCTATAGGAATCGTTAAATAAGTAATGGAAGAGAACAGTGTATCATCCTTCCTTTACATGGCACAGCACAAGACACATAGATGTGAAGAAACAGGATGCTGAGCTGAAGGGCTCTCTCTCCTTCCTTCAATTCAGATGGTAATAGGGAGCAGCAGGAGATGCAGCCCTGCATCATTTTTTTCTGTCAGAGACAGTGGTAACTACATCTATGGATAAAGTAAGAAGCAGGGCACTTGATTCCTTATTTCCTTAAACTCTTTGATCTGAGAGTGAGGAAAGGATCAGCTTTTCTCTCAGGTCCCTGCATTTCCAAATGCTGGTGCTAACAAGCACATGGAGAGCCCCAAAAGTGCCAGCAGCATGGGTAATTGCATGCTCTTGTGCTGAAGTGAAGTGAGTGAGCAGAAATACTGGAGAGGGAGGTGATTTCTTTGTGGTCGTGATCATCTTCTGTATAAATTCTGATATTTCAGCTGATCCACATATAACTCTGTTTTGTGAGTGTCTTAGCTTAGCAAAAAATTCCTTTGATTTGAAGTCAGATTGGTTGTTGCTTTTTATAAGCATACTCAGTGAGAGCTGGCATTACTCAGAACCACTGCAAATGTGCCAGATGCCACTGCTAGTCACTGTTGTCAAATAGAAGATGGAGCTGTCATATACATTTCAGTTTTCCTGGCCAGAGCTAAAGCAAGAAAAAGTAATGATGTATTGACTTAAACTGCTGCTTGCAGCATGTGCTGAACATTTTAACAGCTGAGGTAATATCTGGCTTTCAGGAGCAAAAGAACATTTCCGGGGCTTCCAGATAGTAGTGCCTTATGCTCTCTCTCTTTTGTGTTTTCTTTTTTTCCTTTCTTGTTTTTCTTTTTTTTCCCTTTCATGAAATGGTAACAGGTTCTATTTCTGTACTTTCCAGGCAGAACCTGCAATACGAGTCTCTACTCACATCAAAGTTATAAACCGATGGCATCATTCTGGGCACATTTGTCACTGAGCACCCACAAAATACCACTCTTTTTCTCTAGCCACCAAAACTCAAAAATTACATTGTGTTGCCTCCCAAGGGCTTCTCTTTGGGTTTTGGGCCTAGGAGATTTATCAAATGGAACAATTGCATTTGAAACTCACTCTTTGACTTGAAAGCAAACTAATAGTTTTTTCTATTGAAAACAGTATGAAATTAGGTCATTAGCACTTTCAAAAATAAATAATTTCTTATTCCATATTTGATTATTGGCACATTTCAGTGTTTAAGCTGCTCTAAAATTTTCATTAAAATAAAGAAATCTTTCTAACCACATCTAACCACTAATAGTACAATGAATCCAACTACTAGATTTCTGCTGTTACTAATATTTACCTACCTACTTTATCATGCACGAGAGGTGAAATTTGTTTGATATAGAAAGTTTTGAAGAGATGGGAAGAAATCAGATTAGCCTTAAAGTTTGGTGTTGACGTTGTCCAAAACACAATCAACAATGTCCGTGAAGGCTTCCTCTCATATTGTCACATTGCTGGCATGTTTTCTCCAGATTTCAAAGTAGAACTTACCTTAAGAGCCTTACTTTCTTTTTCACTTGCATGTAACTATCAGAGAAGAAAAAATTTGGTATTATTACAACACCATTTTGGTGCAAAAACCCTATTATCATGGTCTCTCCTCAACTGGGAAAAAGAGGAGTGCTGTCAGTATACAGGTCAAGGAGTCTGGTCAAAGTACAGCCTGAAAAGCCTGAGAAATGATGCCCCCACCTTCTATCCCGAGTAGGGAACAACAGCATTTAACGTATGCACTTTAGTTTGTTTTTACCTAATGCAGTGATTTCCAGTGCCTAGCCAAATTCCCAGGACAAGGGTATGGATGTATGGGGAAAATCAGAAGGTACTTACAAAGGTGTCCTGAATGGTCACTGAAGAACAGAGATCCAGAAAGAAAAGACATTTCTGAAGCCTGTCCTCATTTTTTTCCCCTCTTTTCCCCCCCATTTATGTGTGGGAGATATAACATTAAGGCTTAAGTTTTACTGGGAGGCAAGATGAATTAATCCTACAAGGACTCTGTTCAGAAGGGACTAGATCATTGCAGATTGCTATTAAGAACAATAGCTGACATTATTAATTGTGTGTGGGAAATGTGGTGACAGCACTGTTCAATAAGTTCAGGGTTAAGTTTTGAGAGTGCCTTAGTTTTGAGAAGTCCTTGAGAAGTGAGACCACTGCTTTTCAGAGCCTCATACAAAGAGAAATTATCAAAATATTCAAATTTCACCCATGCCTCTCTGCTAGTTTTCAGGACTTAACATAGCACATGTCCCAAAGCATATAATGCAAAATAGTTGCAACAGATTAATTAGCAGCAAGCAGCTCTAACTGAAGTTAAATTAATTTTTATTACTTCCTTGTGAGTAATTTTTTAGCCCTTGGCTAAATAAAAAAAAAAAATCTCACAAATGTTCAGTTGGAAAAGATTTCTTTGTCATGTAGAAAGCAAGCAGCTTTTCTGGCAAGAAATCTGAAAAATGGACTTTACTAATGATCTGGTATTCTCTTCAACAGTAGGACTTAGATTGAAGTCTACTTAATGATTAGCTACTTTTAGGAAATGGCAGCTAGAAACTTACTTGCAGGGATATCCTTTAGCTTACATATTATTGCAACAAATTTTATTCATTTTCATACATATATACTTTTCAGCAACAAATCTAATTTAAAAGTCAGAGTTTATATAAAAAATTAACAGCAAGCAAAGGTTCCTTGCTGTGACTGATTGCATTATTTACAGTACTGCTTCAGGTATAACCAGGATTATTTGTCTTTCTGACATTACCACAGTGATATGAGATACAGTATGCTAATATGCTTATCTTGGGTTGTAAGGTGTTATTAGTCCTTGGTTTCTTTCAGTATCTTAATTAGTGACTGTTGTTTAAAGTCATCTGTCTTTGCTCACATTTATGCAAATATTCCAAATTATTAATAATAGCATCAATAGGGTCATGTTTATCTATTTTTTTCAAGAAAATATTTTTCTAAAAGACTCATTTTACCATTCTTGTTCGTATGGAGCAGAAAATCATTCTGTTAATAAATCTAGATGTTTTGAGGAGCAAAGAATTACTGCTTGTAAATTTAAATTATACATATGTACTGTATCAATAATACATAAATGAACACCTCCATCAATTGTACATCAGTATTTTCACAGAATACTTTGGATTGGCACACAAAATAAGAAGCTCTGACAGAATGGCCAGCATGCAGCTAAGTGATTATATATTTATATTTTTTAAATCACAAATGCTTCTATTTGCATTGAATGAAAAAGGAATATCAGAGAAAACAGAAGGAAAAAAATATAATTTTTTAAAATATCTATTTTCTAAAGGCTAACTGGTAATTTCCCTTCAGATATGTTTGTGTTCATTGATGATCCATGAGGGACTTGAAAGAAGTCAGAAATCCCTTCCCCTCTCCTGGAGGAGGTACCTGAGTGGAGGGCAGGAGGGAGCAGACAATGCTGAGCAGATCCAGTTGTTTATTCCCTGTGACCTGTGTTGTTTATTGACCTGTGAACAGCAGGACATGTCTCTGTTTTCCTCCTTTCTTCCTTCCTTCACTTGCTTCCCTTTAGAGCTTTGACAGTGACACTGAGAAAAATTAACTAAAATTTTGTGAAGGAAGGTGATGTGTGATCAAAGCATCCGCTCACCATAATTCAGCATACTCTGATGAGGAGTTAGAGGGGTACATTTTGTTCCACCTCATGCCATGGTGTCTCCCAGGAGACGGCCCTTTTATGACTGTCTAGATTCTACAGATTCCCCAATGGATGTGACTCTCTGAAGTATAAACCTAGTGTTTATAAATATGGTGAAAGCTCCTCTGTCCTTGCTGATCTTACTAATGAGCTAGATGCTTATTTTGCAATGCAGTTATGTCAGCTTAATACTAAGGGCCTAAGAGGCTTTGCAAGACTGAAAAAAAACCCTAAACTTTTTAATGAGCTTTGAAAATGAATTCTTACTGGTGCCAAAACAATATGTGGAAGGACCAAGAGAAAAGCAATTTTACGTAATTCTACTAATGTATGAACTAAGGGCATATTGCGTTTGAACACACTTAAAATTAGTAACAAAGCTGATAAGCCGATTTTATAAAATCGTTTGGCTGGTTTTTGGCAAGGTGTTCTCTGATTATTTTTTCTTTTTGGACTTGGTTGCCTTTTTTTTTCCATTTGTTTTGAAACAATCATAAGTTTAAGAATTATTTTCATTACAAAGTACATGCAACATGTCTTGAATAAGATAGCTGCAAGTGATCCATTCTTATGAATGTCTTTGGCATGTCTAATTCCCGTGCTTCCCAGTAGCATGGAAGCAAAAGGGAATCTTTTCTTCAATGTTAAGAGGAGCCCTGTTCATAGCTGAAGGAGACTTCTTTTGTAGAAGAACAAGAGAATAACATTGATACAGTAACAATTCTATGCCTTTCTTTGGAACTTCTGACAAAAATCCATGCTGCAGTTTTATCTGTCCTTTTGTAAAAAACTAATTTTAATTTTTAAAGTATATAATCCCTCAATTGTCAGTATTTTTACTGTTTTCAGACAAGTAATATATAGAAATAGTAAAAATGAGCTTTATTTCTGCTTCTGAATCAATTTACCTCTTTGTATGTAAAAGCTCTCTACTGTCATGTAAAAGAGCAGATTAGCAAATGAAAGACAGGAGTTGAAATAATATTACTGTTCCGATTTTTCAGAATGTATTCTGTCAGGAAAACCATGTGAAAACTGCAGTTTGCTAGCCTACATGTAATGAGAAGTACATCAGTATACATGTAAAAAATGTTCGAATGCTAAAAGAAAATTGCCTTTCTTTAGAAAAAACTTTAATAAAGTGAAATTTCAGTAATTTATGACTGATTACAGCTTTAGAAACCTACGATGTCTTGTCCAAAGACCTTTCAATCCATATATTAAATTCTATAAAGTTAATGGGAATAAACAGTACTTCAAAATTAGTTGCTAATCAGTATCTGTAACCCGCAAAATACTGAGTTAATTCCCTGTGCATAGACATGATGGAGGTGTGTGTCTTCAGGACATATGAAATAATACAGAAACCTGAGTTTGTATACAAAAGTTGGCTTGGAAGCCTAGGAGAAATTTTGTAAGTATAGCAAGCGTTACTGGGGCAAGGCAGACTAAGTGCAGAGCATTCAGAATAAGGAGAAACATAATGAAGGTTAAGCAAAAAGAGAAGTAAAATTATGAAGAGTGCTGACACTGAGGAATTGCCTTACTTCTTTAAGGCATTATCATCTGTAGGCACTGAGGGCACTCTAAGTGGAAAGTTTTCTGTTGAATTTCCATGCCACGGTATGATATGTCTTCTGCCGGTGCAGATCTGACCACCCAAGAATTTTATTTTCATTTTTCTCCTTCCACAAAGTGTCCCTTCCCCATTTGTCTCTATATATTTTGCCTTTTTATTTGTTTGTGGGGTTTTTTGTTTCGGTTTGGTTGGTTGGTTTTTGTTGTTGTAATGCAGACACTCCAACAACAAATTGCTTGTACAACATAAGCAATTCCTGTTCATTGTTTGTCTGTATTAATTGGGCATCCTGCATGAATAGAGCTGTGCCCCAGAGAAATTCATTATTAAAAATTCTGTGTTTGCAGTGGTCATATATCATTATTTAAACACATTTAGCATGCCTTCCTGTTCAAAGCAAAAAAGAACTACTGCAATATAGATGAGGCAATTACTAAATGTCTCTCACTTGAGAGTGACTCTGCAGGTATACTAGCCCTTTGGAACAATTCCCTTTTTAGCTACAAACATATTTGGTCATATTTGGCATAGATTTTGCTTGCTTTTAGTAGGAACAGGTTGCTGCTAAGAAAAGCAAAGGGCAGTTTGATCAAAACCTCTAATCTTATTTTACTGTAGTTCATACCTTTGTCACGTTGTTTCATTCCAAAGCTCCAGCATGCATTTCAGATGGAAACAGCCCTGCCCATGACCAGTATTAGTCCTCTGTGAACATGTATCATTTATCATTTTATTGGAAGCAGCTGAGAATACTCTAAAAATAGATGTGTGGAATGATAGACAGTTCATGATTTGTTGGCATGGAATCAAGACGTGACAGAAGGGACCAGATGAGCCAATTGCATCCTCACTGCTGAGGTTACCATGGAAGCTTTAACTCTTCACACTCCCTTCGTCTCTTGCTCATGTAACTTGTGCAGTACACTTTAATTGTTATGGATGAAATGTATTTCATAGTGTAAAATCTACCTGCCCACGTTAACTGAAGCTGTCAGACATGATTTAGGGAGCTATGTATATATCCATAAATTCTCATGGGACAATGGAGGTACCTCTGCCAAGGTCTTGATGCAAGAAAGCAGTAGAAATGCAAATTTGAAATGTAAATAAATGCTCATTTGTGTAAACGTAAATGTATTTACATGATGAGAATGTAAGGAAAAGATCCTCGGTGAGGAAAGAAAAAGGATGGAAAAATGAAAGACAGGTAATATAAGGAAAAGTGAAATCTCTTACCTAAGTCTCTTCAGCTGGTTTCTTTGTGGTCTGCAAGTGCTCTGTTTCTTACCCACCCTTCAGTTCAACCAGTCCTCAGAGTATCCTTTTCTGTCATTTCAATATATTTTCCTCCTTCAGCTACATACAATATTTAATTTAAATACCTCCTTGTTTAATGCAGGTATCCCACAGCTTTCTCCACAAACCACTTCTCAGTTTCTTCCCCATACAAACATTGCATTCTCTCTTTTCATATTCACAGACAGTGTGTGGAGAAAATAATGGCTTTTAAGACTTAAAATATTGTGCTTTCCCAGTTGTTGATACCCAGAGTGGATGTAGCTATAGGAACCATTTTCCTTTTCAACTTTATATTTTTTTAAGTAAGTAACAGAGAAGTCTGACAAGAACTGTGGTGAGCCTGCCATCTTTCCAATTCTTTTATTCCATTAAACCTAGAAAAAAGTTTTTTTTTTAAAAAAGGCATATCAACAGGTAGGTAAATGGCAGTATTTAGTGTTTCATTTCTGGGACAAATAATTTTCCTCCTTTTCTCAGTACTTAAGCACCAAAGAAATATTCCTTTTCTCTTTACTTCTATTGACTTCAACTCAAATAAGAGAGATAAAACTTTCAGTCAGATTCCATTTGACCTTTCTGGTAGTACACAGATAAATCCATCCCAGTCTCTCTGTCTCTGCCTTGGAATTTTCTTCTGCCATAATCCAACGTTTTTCTTTCTCTCACAAACACTACAGGTTTTCAAATAAATGCCTGGGGTGGGAAAAGCAAATGTATCTCATTTTTCTTTAGCTTCAGTCTCAAAAATACATGCTTCACTTTGATTTCAAGCTAATAATTAAATATGCATTCTGTTTTGCATGGTTTACATTTGTAGTGGTTATATCTGTTCCTCATGGCAAGCAGTGCCATAATTTTAACTGAAGTATGACAACCAGATCTAGGTAGAATGGTCTTGTCTTTCTCTCAGTTGAATGTGTTGTCATGACTTAAGGGGTCTATCTTTGCCTGAATACAGCTTCAGAAATCTGAGATTTATTTGGAGCTCCTGGACTTTGTGAAATACAGAGATAATCTGAGAGCTTTAGCATGTATACAGAAATTTGGTGGAGTCTCCTAAACATCAGGCAGCTCATTTAAAGTTGTAGCTTCAGGCAAGCTGAAATCTGGCTACCAGGCACAGTAGTCTTTTGGCAGCTGGTCCTCACTAGGCCACATGTGATTGTGCAGTCAGAAGTTCTGTGCAGAAGTCCAAGGGATTTTCCTTGGCATGGAAATTACTGCACCTCTGCAGAGTAAAAGCAGTACAGACTGGGCAGGTGTCCCAGCCCACTGCTCTCACTGTATAGGTAGTAATGGGTCAGTTTTAGGGAATGGCAAAAGCTGGAAGTTTTTGTATTAGTTGAATACATTTTATGGGTTTGTATTGTGCATTAGCCAGAAGGTGTTCCAATAGCATGTGTGATTCAGATAAAAACTCATCATCGCTCTAGGCTGTGCACATGAACTCAGAGGTTTATCACCCTGTAATTTCTAAGTGCTTCCAGGCTTTCCTTTCTCCCATTTAGCATTAGTAGAGAGCTATATACTGAGGTTTGGATTTGATGTTATTATCAAGTCAGAAATCGTGTTATAAAAATGTCTGTTCTTTATACCCAGAATATAAAAATTGAAGTTTGTCAACTCCAATGCTTTTTCTAGCCCAACTAATACAGTGCAAAATGAGCAGAAACAATCAATAACAATCAGGCAGTTAATTCAGCTCCTTCATTCTGGTATGTCTTCCACTTGTTCCTCACAATGCTTAGATCAAAATTTGATATTTCTTTGGGATAAGGTTGGAACTAAGGTAGTGCTAAGTTCTCTCATTCCTGATTATTTTTAGCTGCAGGATTACCAGAAGCCATTATGTTGTGTAGCATCCTATGCCACTTCATCCAGAACATTTTTCACACTTTTGAAAGAGTTTGTGAGCTTCAGCTGTTGATCAAGTCGTTATAGTTGACACTCCTTATGAAGAAACTCTTTAAGATGGAAATTTCAAAGAATTTTGGAGACTCTTTAATTTTGACCCCATAGTCAGATGTTATTTTATAAAGTAAAAATCTGCTTCTGCTTTTTCCAAAGTACATATTTTTCACAGTAAGAGCTGTACTCTGCCTTCTCTTTTTCAGTTGTTCACAGCAGCATAACATACTTAAAGCAATTACAGTAATTGCAACAAAAAAATTAGAGTGTTGTAGATACTTTGAGCTTTATTAGAGCAGACAGACTGAATACTAGGATGGACAACAGGATATGCAGATTATACTTTTAGCTCTATATCTGTGTTATGAAAAGGAGCTTTTTACCTGTTAGTTTGTTTCCCTGTCTAAATGTGAGCAGTAAATATTCCTGCAAAACACTTTTGAGAAATACTTTGAGATTTTGGGGAAAGTGTCAAGTCCTGTATGCTATTGGTTACAATATGGGAAGAGTACATATATACAGAAATGAAGCAGCTCCCAGAATACCCTAATACACTGATAAAGTTGAATTCATTGTAGAAATTGAATTTTTCTTTGCATGGAATCCAACTCACAGACAAGAATATTTACCAAGTAAAGTGCTACTTGTCAATATTCCTCTCAAGGTAAAATACCAGATCTCATTATCTGTTCAATAAACCACAGTAACAATAAGGTCTGTTGCTTTTCACAGTGCTATTATTGCTGTTATCCTGATCACATAAAGTGAGATTAACTATGTTCAGAGGCTTTTGATAAGGATGCAATAGGATGTACAAATAAGGTTTTTTCTTAAATTGAAAATAAAGGACCAAAGAAAAGAAACATAATTGAAAAGCTGTGACTCATTTCTTTAAAAAACTGAGATGCATGCCTATTCATGTACCTTCTATTTTTAAAAATGTAATGACAGTCTAAGGCACTCCATCAGTCTGTGTTAAAACAGGCAGAAATAAATACTGAGCTGAATTTTGTTTGTGAATGTCCTTTATTTGGTGTTATCTGCTACATTAAAACAGCCCAGACTAAATAAGGCACTTGTCTTCAATCAGAGTTGTTTTTTGGGGGAGTTGGGGGACGGAGAGGTGGGATGCTTGTGATTTCTTTTTTAAAGAACTGAATTATACTTTAGTAATATAAACTTTTTATTTGACTACAGTTATCCAGAATACAAAGTGTCTGTTTTCAGAGTAACTAAAGGCCTTTTCTTCTGGGGTCTGTGCTGCCCCATGCAGATGTACCAGCTGGGAATCCACTCTATCCCCTCATCACACAAGCTGGGACAGAAGGCTTGAAGTCATAGCTGTCCCCTGTCTAAGTTAAGACATAAATTAATGTCTAAAAAACTAGTTAGTAAGTAGACACAACTTCATCAGCTGTCCTTTGCATCAGTTAATAACTAGTTGCACACGAAATATGTAGCAATTGTAGTAAGACTAATCAGTTGCCCACCTTCAGGCTCCAGCATTACAAATGCTCCACAGAGAACATTTCCATGTTGCCATATGCTCTCCAAAAGCACAGCCAACAGGCTTCAAGGCCGTAACAGCTGTAGAGGGAAAATACAGAATACCTCATTCTGTCTTTACCCTTTCTCTTTCAGTTAGTAAAGTCAACATAAATCTTGAGGCTAAAACTGTAAGCATCAAATTCAAAAAGAAAGAAGTCATGCTTTGCAGTTTTCAGCTGACCCTAGTCACCTTCCTGATGCTGGCACACTCATATTAAATACTCTAATACTGAACAAATGTCATGTATAATTTTAAACTAGTAAAATTTTGCCCCCATTTTGTACTTTTGTAAAGGACTGTGTATTACAAACCAATAGCAAATAAGTCCAGTACTTCTGGGACCACTGATTTATGTAGGTCTTGTTGCTCACAGGTTGTGCTACAGACTGCATGGGGTTTTGCTTTTTTCACTTGTTAGTTTTTAGCTGAGCTCCTTCAATCAGGAAAGGGGAGACATTATCTCACATATTAATCCTCTGATCTCTATGAAATCTCATGCTTTCTTATTCTTTCTCTTGCTCAAAATGGGACTGTGTCTACATTAAGGCAGAAGCAAAAGTGTGTCCAGATGAGTCTTAGCCCAATTTATTAGGACATCTTTCTTCTTTTCTAACAAGACACAGCCAAACCTTAGCAAACCATTTTATTTTCTGCACACAGATGTACTGGAAATCCATCTGTCTTTTTTGACACTGTAACAGATGCCATCCTGCTTTCCAGTGTCCATTTGAATTCTGCTCATGAATGACCTATGCTTCATTTGTACTTGATTTTCATTTAATTTATCCTGAACCTTCTAATAAAGCTCTCTAGTGTTCAGTAAATTACATGGAATTGAAAGCCAGCCACATAAACTGTTAACATGCAATGAGACAGTTATTTAGGACTCATCTCTGCTGAGAGATCAACACATTCAAGAGTAGAATAATTCATATGTTGCTCCCTCAGTACAAAGCAATTTCTCTGCTGGAATAACAGATTTCTCCAAAAGAGTTCATGAGGTCACAAATATGTATTTCCAATCAAAATTCTCTGAAATGGATCTTGGCTTAAACATATATTTCAGATTAAGTTGTCTGTCCAGCAAAAACTGCCATATCAATGTTGAATTGTTTCATACAGCAAACACTGGCTTTTCTTGAGTAAACAATATAAATTTTTATATATTAAAAATATGTAATTGTTTTAAAAAAGTTAGGAACTCTATGGCTACACCTAATTTCATTTATCTTTCAATTAGGGCAGTGCTCAAAACACAAAACCAGTGTGCCCAGACATTCTTGCAGGGTTTCTGGCAGGACTTTCTTTCCCAGTGCAATGGACAAACAGACTACCAGTCTCCAGGTACTTGTTTTTTTTTCTTTTCAGTGAACATGATCATAGTACATATTCACATGAGTCTGGGATATATGCTGACCTCCATTAAAAACTCTATGCCTCAGATAATATTGCTGGCTGAAGCTGATTTGAATTTGAGGGGCCAAATGAGTTTATAGAAACAATGGTTTCCTGATTAAATAGAAGTCATATCCCCACCAGACTTCTTAGTTCCACCAGTTCAATCATGTTCCACTTAAATATAAAGCTTAGATGTTTTGCTTCTTTTTATTAACATTTATCATTTAGGATATGATACACGTGGGATGACATTCTGAATGTATAGAACAACACAGTCAATGCCTAGGGAAGCCCTTAACCAAAATGAGGAAAAATAGAGGAAAGAGTACAATATAAAAACAAAGTAGTAAGTAGTCAGTTTTAATGAGAGTTATGTTTTCCACAGCTGTGGAATAATTCAGAATTTATTCTGGATGATTCTGAGATTTCTATATTTGTATGTTAGGAAAAATGCATTTCCCAAACCTTTTGTTTGTTTTGTTTTCCATTTTTGAAAAACTGTTTTAAAAATAGCCAGAACATCTCAGATACTCAGTTTTCTAATTAAAAAAATAAATGTACCAGAGCATCATAAGCAGGATAATATGAAAAGGGACTGCTTCAAAGAATTTGAGTAAGCTGCAGTTTAATTTTTTTATACCAGATCTGCTGCTATGTGGGACAGGTTGACAGCGATATATACATAGACAAGAATAAATGAGATCAAACAGCAGCAAAAGATATTGAGGAGAACATTGGGTTGGGGTTGGATTCAACTTCCAGAGAGTGATAAAGTACTAGAGTTTGGGGGTATGTGCTCTGGTTCTTTTCATTTAGGTTTTTTTTTAAGTCTGTCAGTAAAGTACAATACAAGAGACTTGACTAGGTGAATTTCTGACATCCCTTGAAATTCTACAACTTTATAATTCCAAGTCTACAGAATTCTTTGAAAAATGTATTTAGTTGATGCTTCATTCAGAACTTTTTTTTTGCTAGCTATATTTTAAGTCTTCTTTTCCAAAGGGAAATATGGGGTTTTTTTGTTTTGTTATCTTTCATAGGCTATATTTTCTATGGGTTCATTGAGTGATCCCATTTTTTGGAACCTAAAGTGTACATTCTGTATGAATTTAACTCTCAGCAGAACTAGGTGTACCTCTGATGGTGATTGCTAAACTGGTTTCAGATAATTATTATATTAAATCCTTAGCTTGACACTTCTACTACTTTTACAACAATATGAAGTAGTGATTTGGGAATAGGACAGATTTCAAAGCTTCATGCACAGAACAAGTTTCACCAATATAAGCCATCAGAATGAGGAATGACTCCCTGCAAATTGTGCAGTTTTTCAAAATGTCTCAGAATTTATTCTGAATCGTTGAAAATTGTCCCCATATGAAAGGAAAAAAAAATCTGGACAGTCTGATAACCTTCCTTGTCTGCAGAACATCTTTAATTATAGGCATATCTCAAAAGTTTTCATACTTAGTTAATTACTGCCAAATGTTTTTTTCTTTTACTGTCCAATTGATTTTATTTTTTTAAATGAGAAGCTGTGAAATGCCTAATATTGATGACTTCTGAAAGCCACTATTACTAAGCAACTACTAAGCACATTAATTAACATCTCATTGAGAATAAGGATCAGCATTACTCTGACATCACAAATGTACTACTGTTAGGGCTGACACATAAATATTTAACTTGGGATCATACTCCTAGACTCCACAGACTTTTGTACCTATGATTCACAGCTTACCAGTTACAGGGACTATAGCATAGTTTCAAAAGTAATTCTGGGTACTTTGTGAATATTGTATCAAATATTTCTTTGGTACTTTCCCTCCATTTATCAGAACAAGCTGCTCCATTATTTTTACAGAGGCTAACAGGTGGGTTAAATCTATTATTAAAAAAAAAATCTACACTCTGGCCTTTCTTTTGTAGTATTTTATCCTGGGCTTGCTAGAGTCTTAATTATCATGTTGTAAGATCACCTACCAAGGATTCAATCTGTAAGGATACATGAATCTGTGCAAAAAAATGTGATGGAAATTCAGTTCTTACTGTAGTCAAACCCAGCATATTATATCTCCCTATGTAGAAATGACAGAACTATTAAAAAAGGTCATGGTGGAAAACTACAGCAAAGATGTTTGTAAGGGTGTCACAGGTAATGTATTGAGGATTTTACACACAGCTATAGTGGCACACACACAGTGGAATAGAGTCCCAATATTGAACGAGTAGAGTATCACATGCATTTCATAACAATATGTTATTCATGGAGAAGTAAATGTATGTTTCTGTATTTCAAGAAATTCAAAGAAGATGCTTTGTTTTACTGTGCCTGTATTTCTGATCCATCCATTGCTTGGCAATATAGAAAAGCTTACACTGATATTTCACTTTGACAGCAAGATACCAGATGGGAAGAGGTGGTTAATATGTGACATGGATAATTTGATACAAAACTGAATTGTCAAAATGCAGTAATCTATGGCTCAACTGCAAGGTAGCATCTACTGCAGTAATAGTTCAGAATAGAACCTTGAAAAAGCAGAGGCAAACTTTCTCCTTGTAATCTGATGTTCACGTTTCAAATTATTAGTGCTAGGGACAAAGGAAAGCAACAAGAACTTTGTTCAAAAGAGGAAGCTACAGAACAACACATGCTGTTAATGATTGGAAATATCAGCAGGAAATAGTGCAAGGATACCAAACAGCTGGAGAAGATATAGAAAAAATTATACTGAAATGAAGAGTTCTGCAAGCAATGAGATGAAAATACTGCTTCAAAAATAAAGATCTAAAACTCTGCCAGCAGTTAAGTAGTCAAGTACACAGGCCATGTCAGGTAGGTAGATTTCAAAACAGGCATCAGAAACTCACGACTTTAGGTGTGTAGCGTTTCTAGAATTAAAACCATGGGAAAAATTGTGAGCCTTGTTCTACTGTTGGGAGGTGGAAGACACACAGTGGGGTACTGTGGGGATCCTGCTTTCACTGAGGAAGTGATGGAGAAGATGGTTACTGGGAAACAGAAGCAAACTCATCCTGCCATCTCTCTATGGGCTGCCTTCCTCAGATGCAGCAAAACCGAAAAGAAGTGGTGGACTCTTCTCTAGCCATCGGTGTTGCTGCATTGCATTTCTGTGAAGTTCTCTACTGACATCTGCTCCCATGGGCTTCCTCTGCCAGACTCTTCTATCTGCTTTGAATATGGAGCTCAGGTTTCCTCTTCTGATGCGAAACACTACAAATAGGTTAGAGGGATATTCCTCAGAGGGAAGAAAACCCAACTTGAAATTACAAAGGAGGAATTCTGCATTTGAAGCATACTGATAGTGCTACAGGAATGGAAAATGTGAATCTCTCTTACCTCCAGCCATTCCCGTGTTGTGTATATAGGTATGTATATATTTCATTTCACAGTTCTCCTGTCCTCTGATAAACCTGTATTCCTGGCTGAATCTACATTACATTCTAAAATTAATTTCTAGGTAGCAGTCTTAGGATGCCATTTAAATTCTATCTGGTTCCCAGCTTGGGGAAAAGAAAGTGTTTCAGAATCTCTTTTTCTTCTTCCATGCTGCTCTCTCTTTAGTGCTGCTTAGTTTCAGACATTAGTGGTTCTGCAGATGATCTCAAAACTCTGGTCATGACCTCTTTAAATGGCTTTCTTTTTAACCTATCTAGCAGAATTTTAGCATTAGTACTTACACAGACCAAGACTACTTGCTTCAATTATACTTTTAGTCCTTCCATGTGAAGAGGTCAATTGTAGTTGTTTATTTTACTCTGCAGTGTTTTAATCACCTGAGAGCCTGTGGAAATTAATTTACTGCTGTCACTTAAACTGATAGACAACTGTGTGAAATATTTCTACTGGGCCATGATGCACCTCATGTGTCCTCTGATACCTGTCCTTAAGGTAGCTCAACCTTGCTTTTATATTTTCAACAGAGGAGGAGAAAATGTGAGTTTATTCAATGGGGATTGACCATCAATCAAATAACTTATGAGGTATTCAGAGAAAGCAAAATAAATAGATACCTAACTGTGGTGAAGCCTTGCAGGTGTCCCACTTGGTTTTAGCTTGTTTTGACAAATTAGGTGCATTAAATGTCATATTTCATATTGTTTTACTTTTCTGAACTCCCTGGAACACTTGGAGTTCTCTTCAGGATATATTGTTTGGGAATATAAAAAAAAGCAAATATTACCAAGAGCAACACTGTCTTGATACATTTAAAGATTAATAGGTAAACAAATTTCAGTGTCTTGTTTGTTCTTTCTGTATCCACTGGGTCGGTCTTTGCTCCAGAAATTTTCACACCATTTTGGAAGGTACCGGCTCACACAGAAACACATTCACCTTACAGACCAAGTGGAAAAGGCATATATCAGAACCTAATTTTTCCAGTGCGGCAAATATGAATTTAAATAAAAGTAGTTTTCCAACAGCAAAGAAACAATAGAGTTATGAGTTTGTTTAGAAAAAAGTTATATTTTCTGTAATGCAAATGACCACTTTATAAAGAAAAATATTCACTAGAAACCCAAGAGTGTAATAATGAGGCAGAAAGTGGTAATACCAGCATTTATATTGCATAAGGACAGGCGAGGGAGAAAGAATTTAGATAACAAGAAGAATTCCCTGCCCATTAGTTTGAGTATTCCCGCTGAGTTTAGCACTGCTGAAAATCTCTAAGTCTTGATGTTCAATACACAGAAATCTTCTGCTCATTTAATTAGCAAATGTCAGTGCTTTATATCGCTCTGGACTGTTGCACTTATGTTCTTCAAACCTGTTCTGTAAAGACCACACATGCAACTGATCTAGTTCGGACTGTCTGCTGAGACTGTTAACCCAAGTTTGTGTTTCTGTACAGTTGTTCACATAAAAAGGCCATCCATCAGATGGTCTAAAACAACCATTAACAACCACTGACGATTGATAAGGTCAAGATTACTATTGAATATATGGTTGTTATATTTATTTTTAAGTGTTTTTTTCACCGTGAGAGAAATGGTGGAATTCCCTGTGATTCTTCAGGCACCGTAATGCACCCTTCAGTGAGTTTCTGTAATAAGATCAACCTCCTACCAAACCTAAACCCCGTAGCAAAACTGAGCTCTGATGTTTGAACCTAAAACAAGCTTTGCTTAGGCACATGGATTTGTTTGTATCAGATTTATACATGGTACAGATCTTCAGGAAAGACATTTGAAGACTGTCAGATTGTTAGGAAGAAACTTGTTGGGTGCTCCAAATAGGTTAATTGGGCAGAATTGGAAACTGAGTGTATCTGTCAGCTTGCCTTATTTATTTTATATATGTTGGTTAGCTTTGTATAGCCAGTCTGAAAAGCAAAACAAAACAAAAATACCCCAACAAAATGGAACTTGTCACTCTTTTGTTCTGTCATTTGTCTTAATAAAAACCTCTGGGCAAAGAAGGAGCTCACCCTTTGGACTAATAGCACTCTAGGGCTTAAGTCAGGATGTAAGGCTCTATAGGTATTGGCTTCAGATTTCTCTAGCTTTTTGGTTCTTTTTTTGTGGTTGTTTGGGCTTTTTAAAGCAGAACTATGAAAAATGCTCTCTTGCTCCAATCTCTCAAGCTGTTTTCCATGGGCATATGAGCTAGGCTTTTCTGTGACTTTTAGTGTTGATTGGCATAACAGTCTCTTGTTGTCTGCAGTGAGCTACTAATGAACCAACAAGGGATTAGGAGGAAAAGCCTGGCAAACATCCACATGCTGCATCAGCTGAACTGGAGGAACTCTTCTGTCAGTCTCCTACTTTGAGGCTGTAGATAAGTTTCCTTATAATATTTACAATAAAGTCAACTTAATACAATGTTCAAACCTAAAGTCTGCAGGAAGTTTGACAGTTTTCCAATAGTATGTAGCAAAAAAGGTAGCAAAACACAAAATGTATTTCTAACTATTAATGATGTGTCTTCTCTGTTATCTGGATGAAAATTTTACCATCTTGTGTCATAAATTTCTCACCCTCTGTCCATAGCTGTGACTTCAAAAATGTCAGCATCCACATGGGGTATATCATAGAAACTTTCAAGCACAGGGGCTGCAGTTATGGTAATATTCCAGAATATTAAGGGACTGTATTAGAGCCAGCAACATTTCTTATGAATAAGGTCTAATTTATGAATAAGTAAGGCTAGCATTATTGCTTGAGTGGGTTAACAGCTTAATATTCTCTAAAAGTCAAGAATAATTAAGTATGGCAGTAGTATGTTAGGACTGGTCTTGAAGGTTACAGCACATATTTTGCATGTGATGATGTGGATCCATTGAAAAGGTAAAGGAAAGACTGAAATAGCTGGACTGGTAAGCCAGAATGATGGTCTTTGTGGCAATATCTTAAGTGGATAAAGAGAAGCAAGACAGCACTTGACAAGGACAGAAAAGAAAAGATCACATTAGTTGAGGAGCAAAACCATGAAAGTCTGAATTAAAAGTTTAGTTGTCTGTCAAGGAAAACTCACTAAATCTTAGAGCTGTTGGACTGAAGGCATTAGATATACACTAGGTTTTAAGTATAAAGGGAGAAATAAGTAAGAGGCAACACCCAGGTTAAAAGGCCGAAGGACTGACATGGCTAGGAAATTGTCATTGAAACTACTCATGTCATAAGTGTTAGCTCACGTGCTTACACCTTGGCAGAATAACACAGTCTTTAAATATTGAATGTACTGGAGGTGTGGGTCAGGTTGTACTAACAGGCCTGTTGAACCATGGTGAAACAACCTGCTGGAGGCCTGCTACCACCTGTGGCATCCCACAGCTCTGTGAGGCACCGAGCATGGGCTATTTGAGTCCGTGTGTCATTCAGAGTAAATTACATCAGGTACTATAAGGCACCATCCCTTTACATGCTGTGACTATCTCAAAAATTGAAATTAAGCTTGCTGCATTAGTTCTTCATTGTGGAAGATGCATAGGAGTTTTACAAATGACAGTTAATAACTCTCCTGTAATTCTATGTGACAGGACTTTCTCTGGAGTTTGGAAAATGATCAGTAGGTTCTCTCAAGTACAAACACTTGAAAAATCATTAAGTTTCTTAGGAGAAAAATCCTTGCTAATAAAGAGGTAGCACAAACAAATCACAAGAAATAGTTGAAATTCAGCTGTGGAATTATAACAGCCAAATATTTTTCATCTTCAATTTCCACAGAGAGTTTTAAAATATACTTGTCTGACATTTTTAAGACATTGAACATTTTTGAAGTTTTTTTCTTTTTAATGAGGTTTAAGGACCTCTAGCAAAGATGGAGTTATCAGAATGGCAATGATGAGAAAATTTCTGTCTTCTAATGGCATATAGTTCATGGTCACAGTTAGTGTGATAGTTTCCAGAAATATACACTACCACATTGAGGGAGCCATATTTTCACTGCAAGGAAAAAGATAAACTTGAAACATAATTCCATTTTAAGGGCTCCAGAACACACACATATATTCAGAAAATTATTAAGAATAACTTATTGACAGATTTTGTGCTCCTTCTGACATTTATAGCAACCCAAAACTTCTGAAGAGTGATGTTATGATATTATCGAAGTCGTCAGGTGTACTTTCCAACTGGAACTACATCTCAGTTGGCATGTAAGGATGTTTTCTGTCAGTCTTTGAAAAGCCTGGTTGTGAATATTGTAGGACATAACTTTTTTCTATTTTAATCAATTCTGTAAAAGCACAGGATTTATGTATTGCCATCTAAGTATACACCACGTATATATTTAAGAGAGAGCAAAAGGGAGACTAAAGTGCAATAACACTTAGCTGCTGAGATAATAAAATATTTGCACTTATGATACATCAAGATTTTCTGATCCATTTTCTCCTTTGGAAAGAAAGAGTGGGTTTACTCCTTTTAAGATTAAAAAAACTATAAATTTCTTGTAAATACCTACACAGAAATATTTTAATGATTTTATTTGATGTTGGAATATTTATTCAAAGCTCTTCCTATTAAAAATAGGAGAAAAATACATTGGAAGGACATCAATTTTAAGCAATCCTTAGACTGCTCTGTCTTTACATCATGATTTTTACCCTTAAAAGAAAATATTATTTAAGTTGTTCTCAGTTAAAATGAAGAAATTGTATCTTCTATTACAGGTTTTGTTCTCAGACTTTATGTATGACATGGGACTCCCACTAGTGTTTTTCCGTTCCATCCTTCTCTTGCAGTGCATAGACCTCCTGTTTGCACCCAGCTCTGCCAGTTAACTCCACCACTAACTGCCCCCCGCCAAGCCTTCCCCAGATGTGTTAGTACATGAGTCCTTCCCATATTGCTTTGTGCAAAGCTATCAAGGTTAGCTCAGATCACTAATCTGAATGTTTTAAACAAAATCTAATGGATTTTAACTGATGCAGGCCAGACTTCCATAAACTATTTCAATAGGTGGTAAGGGATATCAGAGGATAGTGCTTGTTCTCATGGAAGCCATGATGAAAATCTGGGAGTGGCTTAATGGCATCCAGATGAATATAACAGCATAAGAAAAGGAAGTGTAAGGAAGAAATATAACCCTTACTGGGACTCTCATCTGTAGACCAACTCATAATTTTTCAGTCTAAATTGATTGAGTCTTTTTTTAACATTAACATTTCATGATATATAGCATTAAACAATAGCAGTAAGATTAATGGTATCAAGTATCTTAGTCATAGTAATGTGAATGGAGTCATTGTGTTGTGGTTTATAGCTCCATCATAAGATAAGAAATGACCATTTAGATATGTTCCTAGCTCCAAATATAACCAGTGAATTCAGTTTAATGTATTTACTGTCATGATAAAAAATAATGCTGCAAAATGCTTTGATGAAAAGGAGACAGCATTTATAACACTTACTAGACTGAAACCTTTTATTTGCAGTTACACACAAGAAAAACAAGGCTATGTTCTCGTGTCTAAAACAAGATGGCATGTAATTTATTATTTAGTATCTTTCCTTCCATTCCTATTTCCTGCATTCCTACTTGTACACCTTTTTCAAGCTTAATTCTACAATATAATAAGACATGAGTAGCTAGGCAAGAGAAAAAAATAAGGTTTCAATACTTGGAATTGTTTGCTTCATTCTTCTTGTCATGTTTTGATAAAACTGTATAGGTAAACAAAAATCACTTTTTTTTTTTTAATGGAAAGCAAAGGATAAAACAACAGGCCACTTCACTGTTTTGGTAAGGTACTTGGAGAGAGAAATAGTTTTATGCTGTTTGTAACCCTGTCAATAGAGTCAGCTCCATTTTTAAGCAGATAGGAATGTGAAGATCAGAGATAGCTTTATGCTATTTTGTGTTCTTACATGAGGAATATTGTAAGGTTTTAGAAAGTTTTGCTAAAAAGCAATGACATAATGAGGGAAGGTATATTAAACTGCATATTAGATTACCTATATGTATATTAAAAGGAGAAGAAAAAAGGGATTCTCATGGCTGGTTCACAGCACTTGAGAAACCTGAGTTTAGTCAAAGCTTTCATGCAAAATCCTAGCCTTCCCTGGAGATTATCATTCTTACTGTGCTTTGTCATCTGTCTGTAAAACTGTAGTAATACTTATTCTTCCTTTCTTCTGTACTTCTCTGCTGTGCCTTGGAAGAAGGGTGATAATTAGCCATTGGTGCAGTAGACCTTCACCTCTGGAAAAAACTATTCACTCTGCTGAAGAGGCAGATCCCTGACACTCCATGTGTGTGTTTGTCCAGTCACTGACAGCCATGGTTTGCAGGGCAGTGGCATCCACTTTTTTTGCATAACCACCACCATAAGCTCTGCTTTCCACTTTTCTGCTCTCAGCACTAAGTTCAACTGTCACAAAAGTAGTAAATGTGGTGTCTTTTAAAAAAAGTTTTCATTTTACCATTTTCAGCAGACCAGTATTAATGAAAGATACTAATTAAAACGAGTATGTCCATTGAGGTGGTGATATTGCATGTACCCAAACACAACTTGTATCAACTTCTTTGGTAAAGGCATACAGATTGCAGATGTTATGTTGCTGATGCTGATAAATTAGTCTATTTTAGTCCCATATTGAAGGAAAGCTGGACCTACTTTCCTTAGAGTTGTAGATAAGATGACTTAGAGATAAAAGACTTTTAGCCTTGTTTGGAACAAAGATTGAATGAGAGAAGAATGGAAGAAGAAGAAGAAGAATGTAAGAAAGCTTGCAGCAAATAAAGGCAAAGATACCCAAGGAAAAGCTGCTTGCAGAAATTAAACAAATACAATATTTAGGATGGAATATTAAATCACAGATTTTATGACAGAAAAGGTTTAAGCAGCTTCAGGGATTCCAATCCGGAGCAAAAATCACAGAATACTGGCATGTGAACATTACACCGTATGGATTTATCCATCCACCATACAAAAAAAAGGTACCTTTATTATATCTGTTAGCCCCCTTATTCCCACTTCATTCCACTGTTTTCAGTAATGACAACACCCATTATAATGCAAGTATACCTGGGGGACTTAGAAGTTGCTGCCAGTTCTCACATGACACAATATTTTTTTTTTTTTAATCTTATCTAAAGAAAGAAAGAAAATCGAGGACTTGGTAGTAATTGATTTCAACTGTGTGGGGGACAGTACTCTAGCAGACAGGATTAAATTTGTTGCAATTGTTCCCTTGCTCATTTTTTGCTGCAATAGAGGCGCTGTTTTTCTATTGTAAATTCCTCCTTAGATGCTAAATTATTAAGGGATTTAAAGAGTAAATCCTTAACCATGAATATACTGCATGTGACAATGTACTGCAGACTGTTGTAGATAGACCAGTGGCTGTTAATGGTATAAGATACCAGTTCAGTACTGTGATCAGTATCCCTGTATTTCACTGATAATTTATATGGAAAATACTTTGTTTAGCAAATATTACTGAAGTGAGAAACAATAAAAAATAATGACCTTGCTTTTCCTTTTCCTTGCCCCATCCTGGATGTTCAAGGCCAGGATGGATGTGGCTTTGAGCAACCTGGTCTAGTGTAAGGTGTCCCTTACCACGGTGAGGGGGTTGAAACTAGATGATCTTTAAGGTCCCTTACAAACCAACCATTCTATGATTCTGTCTATGATTCTCAATCTGTTCTTTTCAATTTTTGTTTTCCAAATCAGCCCACAGAATAAACCTTAAAGAATTTGAGACACTTCGGTTACAAACAAATATTAAAACAAAAAAGAAGGGAAAAAAAAGGCTTTCTAATGTGCTGATATATATAAAATGTTGTGTATTACTTGCCACATGCAACAGGTGGAATCCCATCGTACTGAAGCAAACGTTTCACCCGGAGAAACTCATGGACAAGTTCAAGTTTGCAACTCCCCCACCGACACACCCTTCTCTCCAGCCCAGCGGGAGGCAGCCACAGTTGGGTGCGGTGAGGGGACGCCCCGGCTGCCTGTCCATGCACCTTCCCAGGGGTAGCGGTTCCATCCCGAGCCCCGCTCCAGCACCGCCGGCCCCTCCCTCGGGCCGTGCCCCGATGCCCGGCGCGCCCCGGTCCCCGCGTTGCCCCGGCAACGGGCTCCGCGCCCGACGCTGCCTCCGCCGCGCCTCAGCCCGGGAGCGGCTCCCGCCCGCTGGGATGAGCCGCCGGCGCTCCCGCCGCATCGTTGGTTTTTCCCGGGGCCATCTCCCGGGTGATCTCGGGGGTGGGTCCTGGCCGTCGGGCTGTGCCGGAGCCGGGCAGTGCCGCCAGGCCGGAGCGGATCCCCCCGCCTCTCCTGGCCTCTGCTGGGGTAGCCGGGATGTACTCCCTGCCGCTCCCCTCCCACTCGCCCCCTTCCCTCGCGGGAGCCTTCCGCACCTAGTTTAATGGCTTTGCTAAGAAAGCCAGGCAGAAGAGCACTTTCCTGAGTGGCGGTGGTCAGACCATGACCTAACTCACCATGAACTTGGAAGGGCTTGAAATGATAGGAGTGCTGATCGTGATTGTGCTTTTTGTAAAACTGTTGGAACAGTTTGGGCTGATTGAAGCAGGTTTAGAAGGTAAGGGAGTGCGTTTCAGTGGCTTGTGATTTTTCTGTTCTGGTTATTCTTGCAGTGGGGCAAGAGGCAGCTGTAAAGTGGATGTAAGGCACTACGTGAGTCACCTCGAGAGCGACGTGCACATCAGTGGCTGTCTGTTGTGGATGTTAGAGTTGTGATGGTTTAATTTTGCAGGAAAAATAAACTGCTATCCTGAAAACTGCCAGTATAAACTTAGATGTTAAACAAAGATAATTATCTTAAAGTCTGAATCTCTTATTCCTGTTTGAAATCTGCAAATTTAAAGTAGTAGGGATCAAAGCAGATTTCAGGATGTTAATGGGCAAATACAGTCAAATTGCCTTAAAACTGTCTTGTAATTTAGTCAAAATTGTTTTGGAATTTATTCATGTTAACGTCATCTGTACTAGGATTGTTATAAGACCAAGATATATATTTTATAGTATTTATAAACCTGTTGAATATTTAATTTACTGTTAACATTTTAAAATGTGTTTGAGGAAGAACTACAATATTGATTCAAAATAAGCAACTTTAACATACACTCAGAGCAATCAAGTACAAGTTTTATTGCTGGATGCTTGTTTTTCTTAGATCCCCTCCTTTATTAGCAATATTGGTTTTTTATAAAGCCATAAAAATGAAAAACAAGAAGCTTACTTTATCTTAAATATGGTTTTTGTATGTGTAAAGGCTAGTGTAATATTGATTATTTTTACCTTATTTCTAAGAGTGCTGTTATTCTTACCACATGAAGAGTTAGTCTAAAAAAACCTACTGATTGGAGCATGGTTGTTAATGTAATGATAGTCATTGCATCCCCGTGTTTTATTAGGTTCCAGTCTGAAATACTGTTTCTCAAATATACTGATGGAATATTGTATTCTCACATCTTCCTGTCAGCTAGCATTTGAGTACAGTGTATATACTTATGCCTGTGAAAAGAACTTTGTCGCCAGAGATTGTAGTTTCATGTATTAACATGTAAGAATATGACCAAAATTTACTCTTATGAAAAGGTCTAAAGTAATCTTCTTTATGTAACCCTTTCAAGAAAGGGTTTCTTTTCTAGTGATTTTAAATAAGGAAGTCACTGAACTAGTTCTCTGTGTTGCTGTCTTGCATGGACTTGTTAGGTTTGGTTACAGAATCTCAAAGCTCTGCAGGAATAACAAAAATGTGTTATCAAGTGCATTTTTATAAAGAATTTATGTTTGCATTACAGTACATTATATTGAGTTTAAATGACAACAAAGAGATTCCCTTCAAATATATGAACTTCTTTTCTTTTTGCACTGTGTGCAGTTGTAAATAGAAATGTCAATCAACTTGAGAACTGTTATGATAAAAGTTATTTCCAGCATTAGAGGCTGCAGAGGTTGGGGAAGAAAAATCCACATTTACTATTTAGGTTGTTCGTCATGTTTGGGTATGCTCTGTCAAGTTTGATTGCCACATCTGGTTGTGTTCCCTGGTAAAATACATCACTCGATTGTTGTCTGTAGTTGTTTTTATGGCTGGAGAAGCTGATAATGGACAGACAATTCAAAACATAGTGAAGATGCTGTAAGTTGTTCTAATATTTCTGTAAGAATTAAGTTTCTTGTGCAGCTGCCTGTTTTGCCTGCCTCACTGGCCAAAAGTCTGGCAGTCTTTGTGTGCATAGAATCTTAAAGTTTCTTTTTACCTAGAGCAGGACAGGTTTCCTGCAAGCCAGCTAGAGGAAACCACAGGAAGACATATATGCCCCACTCCTCTGTGATGTTCAGCTTTTGTAATTACGTAGAAGTTCCCATGTTACATGGGAATCAAGTAATAAATATAAACAATGTGTGTTAATGGACCTTAGCTTAATTTCACAGACTGATGAAATTTTTTTCCCCTTAGTTCAGGGGCAGTCCAAATTTATTACCTGTATTTTTCTTAAACTTGAGATTTAAAGGTCTGAACTGATTACAACAGGGAAAAAAAGTAGATATTTATGTTTTTACAGGGGAGTTGAAAAAATTGTGTTATTTTAATAAGTATCAAGGCAATTCATTTCCATTCATGAATGAAAAGTACATGCATTGTAAAATTCATGCCAATTTCTGCCAACGTTAGAAAAGTTTTTAAGTAGACTGTTAAGAAAAAAGGGATTTTACAAGTACAGTCAGACTATTCATCTGCCTTTCCAGAAATCAGTAAGGAAGTTGATAACAGCTTTCTGAAAATGCTGGGTTTTAGAAGGGCGTTTGTAGTTTTCTGGGTTTGGATGGGCTATATCCCTTCTTTGTTTTTTTTTTTTATTTTTCCCCGCAAAAGTTAATATATCCCAGTGAAATCTTTTTGCATGTTTCACACAAATTAAGAGATTACAGCATATAAAACACATCCTGTATCTAGCTGGAAGTCAAAGTTAGTAGTAATCTGTAACTCAGTGCACCCAATGCAGGATGCTGTATCTGAACTCTTTAAATCATTCTGAAGCTTTGGTAGAGTTTGAGGTTTCAGAATCCTGTCATGTCCCTATCGTGGCAGCAAAAGCCTGAAGATAACTTAGCATCCTTCCTACACTGGGTTGTCATGATTCTGAACTTTGTAAAATGATTCCACGTTAGTTTATAAGAATTAGGTGCAATTGATGTAAATCAAGAGCAAAATCTCATTTTCCTGTGTTCAGTGTCAGAATAACTATCATAAGTGTAATATTCTGCTTTCTTCAGACTCTTCAATGCACATTATGTATAATAATAGTAATATGCAATTACTTTCATTCTTTATGAAGATAGTAAAATACTTGCAGAATAAATATTGTATACTTGCTTATACTTGTACTGCACTCAGATAACAGTATGCTTTCTGTGGTTTTGCCTGATTGCCTTCAACTGCTGAGTGATTCTGTTGTTGTAGGAGAAAATTTTTCAAATAGATGTTTTTAATATTGTATGACAGCTCTGAAAGTGATAAGTAGCAGAATAGATTTATACACTTTTGTAGGTTTGGGGTCACAGAGACTTTATCTCTCGTTAAATATTATTTTATAATGTATTGTACTCACTAAGATTGCAGTATGCTTTCTGTGGTTTTGCCTAGTTGCCTTTAATTGCTGGGTGGTTTTACTGTTGTTACAAAAGTATTTTCAAATAGATGTTTTTAATATTGTATGACAGCTCCTAATGTGATAAGTAGCAGATTGCAGTAGTGGATTGCTCAGCCTTTGTCTCTAAGTTAAATATTTAACTCTTCATAAATCAGGCTATGTCCTCCTTGATAAATTTTACAGATTTTTTAAAACAGTAATTTATTAGGTATAAAGAGTAATGTATCGATACCTAATAAGGAAAAATTGTTCCTAGACGTACCTAAATATCAATTTTAAATTATTTCTTCTTGTGTGGCAAGTTTTTCCAAAAGACATTCGCAAGTAAAATGAGATACAAGAACTGAATAAACTGTATGTATGATGTGTTACCATTTTAAGATTATGCAGTATTCAGGATGGTGATTTATAAGATTTCAGTACACTTTTGGTACTTTTCTGAAAGACTGTGATGTTCATATGTAAGGATCATATGAATTTGATGAAGATATGGAAGAAGTTTTCTATGTAAATACCTTTCTTGTATGTCAGGGTAAATTTTCTGGGTAAATTGTAGGAGACAGAGAGGTTGAAGCATTATCAGATTAGCCCATTCCTAAGTTAAAATAGTTTTGTCCTAAAGTTTCTTGGGAAACCTGAATAGCTTTTCAACAGCTAAATCACTTATTAATTAAATAAACAGAAAAATAAACTTCTCTTCATCAAGGTAAGCATTCAAACCTCAAATATCATTAGGGATAAGGCTCAGAGAAGAAATCTGAATTATATGACTGATAAAAAATATTTACATAGGAATACCTTGTTTGTTGGGAAATACTCTTATAGCAGTTAGTACCTCTAACAGAAAAAAAATGGCATAAAAGTAGCCACATATATGACTGTAAAATGTGGATTCTATGTATCTCTGTTATTAGTATCTATCTAATATCCTTGTTAGGAGCCCTGAGAGAGGCCGTAGTAGAACTCTACAGCTAAAATTGTAATAATTGAGCTAAATTACAGGAACACTTGATTCCTCTTAAATGTCAAAGCAGTTCTAATCCCAGTTTAATCATCCTGGCTATTATCAACTTCCTATTCATCAGATGGAAAACAGAGCAAAACCGTTTACACGTAGGTAGTTGCTTGTAGTATGTACAGCTACTTTTGACAAGGACTAGATGTGACTGGAAACGTGGTGAAAGTTACTTGTGGTTGCTCTGAAACTGGCAACCACTGAAACTGTTTTGTCATTCAGGCTATGATCTGCTGAGAATGTCAGCATGTCCAGAGCGATGTCCCTCTTCACAGTGTTCTTCATGGATGGAAATGGAGTAGTATCACAGAATCACAGAATGGTTGGGTTGGAAGGGACCTCTGGAGACTGGGTTGTTGGAACTCTAGCCCAACCCCCATGCTAAAGCAGGTTGACCTAGAGCAAATTGCATGGAATTACAACCAGGCAGGCTTTGAATACCTCCAGTGAAGGAGATACTAAAAACTCTCTGGGCAGCCTGTTCCAGTGCTCTGTCAAGTTTGTCCTCAGTATTAATTTCAGAAGATTAATAATGACTATCACTGCATCCTAGAAATAACTTGTAATAAACATAGGGGCTTTTATGACATTTTTCTTTTCTTAAGATCATTCTGGATGTCAAAGACAGTTATGCACAAAATTATGAAGTATGAAAGCAAATGTGGACCGATATGTGAAATGATTAGGCAGAGCTGACAGTATGCAAAAGAAAAAGATACGATAGAAATTTTAATATTAGTACTTTCAGGCATTGCTTAGAAGTAATTTGTTCAATTAAGTCTTCATAGATTACAAGATGAATTAAAACAGCTGTTGAAACAACTACTCATACGTGGGTGAGTGATCAGTAGATAGAAATCTTTAACACAGAACTGCAGTGAACTTTTTCTTGTTTAAGTATTTAGCTCAAACAGCACTAACAAGTAATCTGTAAACAGTGGCATGTATTGTAGTTGATTTGGAATTAAGCACATGTGAGAGTCTTACCAGCTTGTGCATCCTGCATGACTGGTCAGCAGGCCACTGCTGGGCAGAATGAATAAGAGGAAAGCTATTCCTATTTTTCGTACTCGAAGCTTTGATTAAATGGATACAGTTTAAAAAACAGAAATAAGTAAGAAAAGAAACTCGTTAGCTGTGGGAATTTGTAATAGGTGCCTTCAGCCCTTAGGTACCTGCTTTAAGCAGTCTGTCATCTCTGAAACATCTTCTGAAGGCTGGTCCATTCTTGCAGAAAAACCTTCTAGTGTTCCCAGGTCCGTGTCCGCTGAAGGGCGTCTTTTCTCAACACTTCTTGTCATACTCAATGATAATGTACATATCTAGTGCTTTTACATCCATAGAGAGTAGGTAAATATTTTAACTGAAGGGATGCCAAAGAAATGGATGAATGGAGTCCTATACTTAGTTATCAATACAATACCTTTTGCAAACTTACTAGTTCATAATTAACCTTAAAAAAAAAATTAGTTTCCTCTGTAAGTTTTATATATGTCATAATTCAGTTGGCTATTTCCCTTTTTTCCATTTCTGTTACTCTCGCATATATAACTATTTGAGCTACTATCATGGCCAGTCTTCGCAGACGAAGATTTGGGAAAGGTCATTACCCTTCGAGCCTGCGCAGTGGATTTTTTAGGTGAGACACAGCGTGCGCTGAACTGAGCCCACCCTTTAATCCTGAGGTTCATCTGCTGGGGCCGAGCGAAGCTCGGATGGTGGCAGCGAGGTCCTCGGGATATAGGTTTGTTTAGAGTGACCTTCTCTTAGATGGATGGCCTTACAGGGCTGATGAGCTCCATCTGCCCGAGGAAGTCCCCTGACCGGGAATCGAACCCAGGGCGCGGCGGTGAGAGCGCCGCATCCTAACCACTAGACCACCAGGGGGCCCCTGAGCTACTATACCACAGAAGGAAAAGGAGTTTTTAACTAAAGCTTCTCTCTTTATTGCAGGCTTATAACATTTTGGCTATCTGATTCATCTTCCTACAGAATTCCTAATTTTTTCTTATATTTTCTGACTGATTTTCCCATCATTCTCATTCACTCAAAATATTCCTCAGCTTCAGAATGTCAGTCTTTTTGGGACACTAAGTATATATGAATTTACATGTATAAGATACATGCACTTTGAATTCAGACTGCATTCATTTTGCTTAAATACAATGCAGAGATGTTCAGCTTTGGCCCTTACTCCCTTCTGTTAACTTCCAGTCCACTTTTTCCGTCATGTCTTTCTAGTTGAAGGATACTTAACATATAACTTATATTTATCTCAATGTCTCTCTTATTAGAAAAGTGTAACTCCAAATTTTAGGAACTTTATTTTGTGTGGTTTCAAGCTGGTGCATCCCTAACATCGCAGTTCACATGTATCATTGTACTCTGCAGGTTGATTGGATCCCTCTGAAGACCCTCACTAGGCTTCAGTATGTCCTTGCATTGTTGTGATTATGAGCTTTGCATTATTTTTAACTTATTCTACTTGATGCTTTACCTGTTCTCTGAGCAATATGCTGTGTTCTGCGCTCCTCTGTAAGATTCCATGGTCTGATTCAGGTAGACTTGTGAGTCTAACATCACAATAATCACATGGAAAGTGACTTATTTCCATGTATTTTACCACTTTGTGGTCTCACTTACAAAGTAACACAGATTAGTTGAATTTTTCTGGATTTTTTTCATTTGCTTGATGCTTAAGCATTTTAGTCCTATATGTTCTTATATCAAAGGCAAAAGATTAAACAGCATAACTGAAAGTGTGCTACTTGGCCTTATTATTTAGAATTATAGTTTGTTTTCTCACACTGCCCTGTGGCCTCTTCCGGAATTATTTGCCAAAATTTATTTATATAAAATTACAAATTATTGTATACCTTCTTAAGGCTATATCCTTCTTAATCTTAGCTATTGCTATTTTTTTTATTTTTTTTTAATAGGAGAGTTCTTCCTTTAGTTATCTGATCTATTTCTCTGGTGATTAATTGTTCAGTACCTGGTAGAAACTTCAGTCCATCCAGACTGAGTGCTGCCTAAATCTAATGAGGCAGATGATTTAATCTGGTACAACATCTCTGTTTTTCCTTTCTGCAGTAATTTTCCCCAGTGGTTTCCCCTAGTGGTTTCCCCCTAGACACAATTTCTGATTGTAGTTTCCAATCTTCATTTCTGATAGCCTGTACTGTCATTTTGTGATAACACTAGAGAAGCAATAATATATATGGTTCTCCAGGCACGTTTTATTTTTTGGATCAGTAGTCAAAAAAATATTCTTCTGCAAACAGACAAAACTTCCAAAGTGGGCTACAATACAGCAAATATTTTCTTATTGTTGATGATGTGAGATAATGAAAGAAAAGGATTTTAGGTCAGGTGAATACACGTTTATTGATGAGATATTTATTTTCCAGTATCAAAGTTATTGCAGGAAATACTGTGTACTTTTACGTAGAAGAAGCACAACTATAAATTTAACACTCATTACTAACAACAAATTCTAATGCAGAAAACTCCAAAAAAATAAAGTCATATATCTGAAGCAGAAGAGAAAAAGGGTTACCAGAGAAGTGAGTGGTTTAGGACATTAAGGAAGATATCTTTGTTGGACATAAGCATTATGATGTTATGATAATACATAACACTTGCCAAATGTTGTAGATACGTCAGAACAGACTCTTGTACTCCAGGGTCTACCCCTACATAGGGAAGGTTTGATAGAGAGATATCCACATAGACCTGATTCATCTTTTCTCTTTGCCTGTACTTTGGGTATCCAATTTACATAAGTAATTGTAAACAATACCTATACTTTTTAATGCTTCAACTCATACATTAACGTTGTGCCTATATTACAGTATTGTCAAACCCTATTGCTGCCAAGGTTAGCGTTTTCTTGAAAAACAGTCTGAATCCCCTAATGTATTGTGAGGACACATTTAAACAAACATCCTACTTTACAAATATTTCAAAGCTACTGTAATACATTTCAAGGTTAATTGACACTATTATCTCCATTTAGAAAACCTTATGCCCCCTCTTTTATTAAAGATAATTATACAAGTATGTGTGTTTATCTGCTATATGCATGAGAAGTATTGGAGTAGTTTTATCCAAAACTTCCTTTAATACCTTGACAAGGTTAGACTGCATGTCATGTCAGCGAGGCCCAGAAATGAACTATTCTTCATTCTCACCCTGCTTTCTGATGTCTTTTCAGATGATCAGACAGTAATCTTGCAGCTCACATGGTATTTGTTGTTTATCAGACCCATTTTGTTGGAAAATACCTGCTTGAGGATTTCAAATGCCACCTACGATTTGATTTATTCTTTTGGTAGTAGAAGCTCATACTCAATTAGCGTTTTTCTAATTGTATCTACCAAGGGATGTGGTGGCTGTAGGTCACCAGAAAAGAGTTTCTGCTGGTGGAAAAAATCATATACATACAGCCACTTCTTGCCTATGTCTGAGGAACTTTCAGTAACAATAGAACCAAGACACAGTCTGCTTAAGTTTCTCTGATGGTGACAGCCCATGCTTAACTGTTGCACCTAAAAAGCAGGCAGACATTTATCTTTTAGTGCCTGTAGAGTGAACCTGATATTTCTGGAAAGCCCAAATTTCTGTAGATAATCCATAATACTCAAGTGCAGTGCATATTATATCCCTTGGAGAATAAAACCATATTCTCCTCTATGGGAGGCTGTAGTCTGTGCACTTGGAAATTAATCTATCATCTAAGTAAAGTCCTTGATTTTTTTTTTCATTAGAAAAACTTTTTTTTTCACACTGAATCAAATTTTATTTAGCCTTAGGATATAGATGTTAAATATTTAAATTATAGTGACATGCCATCTGAGTTACCTCCTTTGAAGTATGAGATTTAAATTTGTATTTGCAGGACAGTAAGAGTACCTGTACCTTCAAATATCAAGTTTACCACTGAACACCTAACAAGATCACAAGGATAGGAGGTGCATCAGAGGTCTGCCTAGCTTCAGTTGTAACTTGCAGCTGGTGATAAAAGGAATTGTACACAGTTGAATTTTATACATTTTTAATACAGACAGAAATTAATATGTTAATGCTGTATATTTTCTTAAACATCAATATAAATTGCCTTAATTTCTTTCTTAGTCATCATCACCATTCACATTCTGGCCAATTTTAGGGCTGGATAAGTAATTTGAGATGAATCAGGTTAACAGAATAGGAGTACTTGTTTTCAGAACTAAAGAGGTCTAACCGAAGGCAGAATAGGGTGCTGAAATTGTCGTTTAGCAAGTTGACAGTTGAGATGACAAAATGTAGTGCATTTGCTCACAATCAAAATTACTTTAACACTTCAGCAATAATAAGACAGGAGGGTATTCACAATCAGCTCAGACGCTGACCCATTCAATGAGAACGACTCACCTCACATTTGAGTTATCAATCTGTTAAAACTTATATTTTAAATACTACTTATTTTTCTATTTGCTTCCGTGCCATTCTCTTACAGGACTATTGTAAGAAGCTCACTTTCTGAGCACAAGAATTTTTTGACTGAGCCAAAAATTGATAGACACAAAACATTCCTATTTAAAATCTCACTGTAAAAACACAAGCTAAAGATTCATCACAGCAATCTTTTGACAAGCTGGCCCAGCATTTAATTGCTTTCAATACCAGAAAAGTATCTGGTTTAGGCTTTTGTTGCTGTTTAGACTAAGAGCTACCTATCTAACACCTTTGCCTATTCTTTGCTAGATTTAACATACTACATAGCATCTGATATCTCTAATCTTTGTAGATTAATTTTTAATCTGTGTTTACAAACTTCACTGCTTTCTCTCAGATACTAAGTAAAACTACTTTAGCACTTATACCATTTATTTTCCAGATTCAAAACAAGTTTTGTGGTTTTTTTCTGAACCTTTTCCAGTTTTTAATAAACTTCTTAGGGGATTAGTATTCAAAACTGGTCTCAAACAGATCAGAAATAAAGAGTAATATCCCCACCTTGCCCATATTTGATAATTTAACATTTATACAGCTGAGCAATAATTAGTTCATCTTATATTTTCATGTAAAACAGAGATATTCACATTAATGATTCTACACAGAAATAATTCCTTTCTTTTTTGTTAGAGAAACTCATTAGAAAATATTTGGTAATTTTATTTTTCATTTGAAATAACCATATTATGTGACCTTCTGTTGTGACGCCCGATATGGATTAGTACAAGTGTACCACCTCCTGTGATTTGATTCATCTTAAATTAGCTTACCATAAAAAAAAGAAATAACATGGATTAGGAGTGCTGCTTCAGATCTGTTCCATTTGCTTCTGGGTTATCAAACTAACTTATAGAAAAAATTAGCTGCAGTTACTTATCTTTGTGAATATAGGTGAGTATAAAGATGTATTTTTTTTTCATTTTTGGAAGATCCCCATTCCTCCCATTTTTATCTTTTTTGTTCCTTCTTAAAGATGCAGTAGTCTGGGGATTTTCCTTCTGATCATAAACCTGCAGTATCACAACTCTTAATTTATAGAGAGATATTCTTGCAGTCTGGAAAAATGATAAAATGTAACTTTTCATTCACGTTTTTTTTTTATTTTTTTAAAGTTCTGTAGTGATTGAAGTGATGAAGTACCAAATTCAATATTGATATATTTTCTATATTCAATAACATTTTTAGAGAACACTTTGTTATGTGGATGCAAAGAATAAGTAAGTATAGGACTGTAGTTCCAAATACCACATTGAACATCTCTCAGTATCACTACTTGCATTAAAGCAGATTTCTTTGTTTTTTGGGGGGAGGAGAGGGCTTTTTATTGTATTTGAAGAACCATAATGAAACTGCAATTTTTTTTGTTACCGTGGTATTAAATGTTTTCCGTCGTTTAAAATATGATGGTCTCAGTAACCAAATACATGCTTATTTAGATCCAATTGAAGCTGATTACAGTCTTGACTTCAGCCTGTTTCTTGGAAGTGAGCCGTAATTGGCAAGTGATTCAAAACCTTGAGCACTGCCCTTGCAGGGAAAATGCAAGGTGAAAAACATCCCCACTCATCCATCAGAGAGCTTGTCAGTATCAGGTCTTTTCTCAAATAATCACTGAAGGAAATTATTACCTCTCTACAAGTCAACCACCGGTTCAGCCTGACCTGGTTTGGACTCATCTATTTTTCAGCAGCAGACGTGGCTGTGAGTGGCTGTCCTAGTGAATGGCAAAATTCAACAGGTAGTGAATCAATCTCATCTGTAGCTGTGTTTTGTGGTGCCATAATCTTAAGGACAGATCACTGTTATTGAGTCCTTGTGCTCATGGAAGAGATACATCTTTTCTAGTCTTGTGACATCTTGCTTTAAGGGAAGTGTGTGCAATAGTGCCACAGAAATGAAAGAGTATGCTTTGATATTCCTCCATGCTGTGATCTGTTGGGAGTTAAATCCTCATTATACACACAAACATCTTCAGCATGTATAGAAATGCTGAAATTTTCCTGGCTTGAGAGAAGCTGAGAGTGTTCCCCTCTAATTGAAAAAGGCCTTATAGAATCATAGAATGTTAAGGGTTGGAAGGGACCTTAAAGATCATCTAGTTCCAACCCCTCCTGCAATGGACAGGGACACCTTCCACTACACCAGGTTGTTTAAGGCCTTATCCCTCCTGACTCTGAACACTACTGGGGTTGCGGCATCCACAGTCTCCCTGGGTAACCTGTTCCAGTGTCTCACCACTCTCACAGTAAAGAATTTCTTCTTAATATCCCACCTAACTTTCTCGTCTTTCAATTTATACCCATTACTCCTTGTTCTTTCACTACAGTCCCTTACCAACAGTCTCTCTTTGGCTTCCCTGTAGGCCCCCTTCAGATACTGGAAGGTTGCTGGGAGAACTCCACACAACCTTCTCTTCTCCAAGCTGAACAGACCCATCTCTCTCAGCTTGTCTTTGTAAGAGAGGTGCTTCAGTCCTCTTACCAACTTTGTGGCCCTCCTCTGGACTTCCTCCAACAGTTCCATATCCTTCTTATGCTGGGAGCACCAGAACTTTATGCCTTCATAAAGATTGTACCATTATGCATCACTTAACACTGATAATGCAAAAGTCCATTCCACTCTTGTCCACTTTACTTGTAGCACTCAAGAGTAAAAACTTTTCCTATTTATTTTTTCCTCATACTCTTATGGCATTTTGGGCTCATGACTACTAATGACTCCAGAGCCACTCTACATCCATCTGTAACTTTCATTTAAATTTCAGATTAACACCACACTTGCACTTGCATTCAGGAGTCAAGTCCTCTGAATTTCCATTTTGATGCCTCTATGACAGTCACTGGTGTCAAGAGCAACAGAAAAGGGATATGTTAATAATATACAGTAAACAAACACAGCAGATCTCTTATATACAAATATATATTTCTTTTATTATTTTACTATTAAAAGTCTATTTCCTTGGGAAATTGAAGGCATCCACGGAGGGAAGATTGGTTGCTTTCACCATTGGCAACCAGCTTTCATGTCTCTGGGTGGGAATAATGTCAGACTCTTGGAAAATTGATATCTATGCCCTTGGGTGTATGTGATTATTATTTCTTTTTCTTCTCCACAGCATCCCCCTTGAGCCTAAAGAGGACCAATATTTTATTTTTATTATTTATTTTTATTAACTAATCATTACAAGTCCATTTCTTGAGGAATTAACTGGTTTTAATATATGAACTTCTTTTCTCACATATATTTTTAATATAAATTTGGGAAATGTATTGCAATGTAAATTTAGGAAGTATCTTCACTTTATGATGTGTCTTATCATTTGAGACTTCCATGTCTCACCTTCACCAGTGTCCTGGTAGTATGACCCAGATGGAAACAGTTAAGAGTTTCCCGGTGAAGGGCAGAAGGAGCTCTCTATACTATTATTAGTACAATATTAGTAAGTAAGATTGCTTCATTACTATTACTAGTAAGATTGTTTCCTGAACTTTCCTACAGCTGGAGTCCGTCTTTCTTGGGACAGCTTTCAAATGCTGAAAGATCCTTAAGCATCTAGGGGTATGAAAGTTATCATAGCTTAACTATTTTATAGAATCATTAAGGTTAGAAAAGACTTCCAAGATCATCGAGTCCAGTCTTTGACCATACACCACTATATGAACTAAACTATAGTACTAAGTGCCATGTTCAGTCATTTCTTGGACACTTCCAGGGATGGTGACTCCACTACTTCCCTGTGCAGCCCATTCCAATCCTTGACAGCCCTTTCAGTGAAGAAATTCTGCCTTATGGGGTTGTACTGCAGCATATTCTAAGGTCTGTACCCTGCAGTGAATTTGTGTTCTGTCTATCACTTCAAAGAGGAAGGAAGGTTATTTAGCAGCAAATGGAAGGTACAAGTACGCAAGTAAAAAGTTTTTGTTCCTGAAACATCTGAAGGTGTAATTGAGGTTCAGTTAGAAATCTTCCGAAGTGTAACAGGCAGATGGGTTTAGGGACACAGCTTGCTAAATCACTGTCCAGTGTTAATCCATTAGCCTATGGCTGTCTGCTTGATGTGGCAAAGACATTAACAATATAGATAATGACATCCATACTCCATTTGGGAAAACTTTTATCTACATCCCAAATAGTTATGTTTGCTACAATGGATTTGTATACTTACTGCTCAGAGCAACTAAGTAACTTGGAGATGAGATATGCCTTTGCAAATTCCATTCTCCTCTGAGCTTTTTTTGTAGTTCATCATCTACTGCAATTTACAGATTTTTTGTTTAGATCTATGGGCATTGATGTTTTTCCTGTGCTTTCCTTTGAGATCCTAGCTCTATAGCTTAAATCTTGATGTTTTTTTACCTTACATCACATCTGTACTGGGTGCCCAGTTTAAACAACACTTCTGTAACCTGACTTAACAATTTTTAAATCCCACTGTCACTCACATTGGCTACAGCCTCACATTGGCTACAGTCTTTTGCAACACCAGATGTGGTTCAAGCACAAATCATTCTCTAATACAGGGTTTAATTTCTTTTATTCTGAGATGATCTCAGATGATTTTGTCTTCTGTACCTTTGCAGTCACAGTCACATGCATATGTGGACATCTTAGAGAGGTATAATGGCCTTTTTTGTTGATTCACCTTGTGTTTACTTTGGGCAATGATTGCCAAGAATCTGGCAATAATTGCTTAGTCACAGGAATACAGCCCATAGTTCATCATCCAGGAGCAAATGTCTGTGGAATGCACACTGGTGTTGGAGCTCATAGGTGGAGCAGGTTTCCTTTCCACATACTGCTTATCAGAATTGATTGGAGAAAACATAACTTTCAAGCTACTCTAAGCAAGTATTAGGAAGGAGAGACTTTGAATGCAGTTGGGCTTTCGGTGAACAAAACAATTATACTCAAAATTAATAGATATTTGGGTCACTCCAAAGGACAATCTTGGCTGGGAGCCTGTGGTGAACGGACCTCAGAGAAGAAATGTATGCTAGTTTTACTAATTCTCCAGGCTCATCTTAAGTGTTGGTGTTATATTTGCTGCCTTCTATTTGTCTGGCATAAGAAATATGCTATAGGCAGTATAGATTTTGTAATCTTGTACTGGAGTTCCCGGGACATCATCAGCTACAGGAATATAATCCTGCTTGCTGTAACTTACTACAGCTCATTCGTTTTCTTGTTATAGTACCTTTTTTACTGATGTTTCATCTGAATTCAGACTGTGCCTTCCTTGAATATGCAATCTCTATCTCATCATGAAGTAGCTGCTTCAGTATAGGATATTTTTTAGCATCTGTTCTGAATTATTGTAACTATTTGTAATAAAGTTCTCTTTAAAATGTGCTATGTGTCCTCCTTTGTCAGTACGAAGCAACAGTAGAGGTAATACCAGGAAAGCATGTTGCTGGTGTGACAAACCAAAAGTGGAGATGAAACAAGGCCATCCATGCCATGGGGTCTCCCATGAGGTCTCTACATTCCCCTTCTCAGAAATACCCTCAATCATCCAGCAACAATGCTGCAAATACCAGAATCAGTTCATTTACGTGTGGCTAGCAGGTATCTTTTACTCCCTTCTCTGGGTTGGATCGTCTTTAGTTATATTGTTGGACAGTATTTTAAAACAGCAGCAGTAGTGTTATTTGTTGTCAGTATTTACATTGGGATTAATTATTTTTTGTTGGAACAGCTTAGAACCGTTCTCCAAAGCAGAATCTGAGAGGAATTTATAACTGCCCACACTTATTCGAAGTGTAAAAATGTATGCAGTTCTCATGTTGGCTTTTTGGAGTCTTTAGTAGATCACCTGGGAGAGTGGGACTACAGCAGCTGCTGTAGTCCATTATTTCTGATAGGAAGCATTTTCTTTATAACAGGAAAAAGTACTGGTAGGTTTCTCCCCAAAGGAATTTGTATCAGCAAAATCTGACATTATGACTTCCCAACAAATTTTTAGGCACTGTTAGAGGATATTCTGCTCTCTTGCATGTAACAGTCATACGCTGGAAACTCTTTGGAAAACTTCTTCCTTTTTTTATCTGATTACAACCCTTTAGCTAGTTAGCCACCTTCTTTAAAGGCAAGGCTTTGAATTAAACAAGTTAATAAAGCCAAACGAGATCCTTGGAAGATGATATATGGAATAGGGTGGTCTTGGGAGCAGCAGATATCCAGCAGCTCTGACTTAGTACTATCAATAAAAAAAAATAAAGCCTGGACTTCTCCTAGAATTTCATAGCTCTTAGCAATCTTTCTGACAAGCAAATACATCTCCACTGCTGTTCTGTTACTGGCAATTCTATTTCAGGAAGAAGGAATGTATATTGAAAATATGAAAAGGCTACCAAAAATTAAGCAAAAACTAGGTATAACTTTGGACTTTGTAGTGTATATTCAGCATTCTAATTGAAATCCTAACACGTGACTGTTTTTTAAAGCTAAGAAGTTTTCATAGATTTCATAGTAGATTTTGACTTACTGCAAAAAGTACTTATAGGGGCTCCACTGTGTGAAGCAGCACTTTAATTCCAATATATCTATATAGAAGTAATTGCTCAGTCATTGCAAAAAAAAAAAAGGAGAGCTTTTTCCTGGTATGCTTTGCAAGGGATATATAATGAATGATAAAGGGATTGCTTTATAAAGGCATTTCCTTTAGAACCTAACATGTAATTATCCATTACAAAATTGAAGTGCAGTTTTGGACTGCATATGTCAGTCTTCCTCTGTTACCCAACAATCACAATTGGTTTTTAATTGCTAATTTTCTCCTGTCTTCTGTTGGAAAAACCATTGTATTTCTTTTCTCATCATCATTTGAGCTTTTTTCTACCTTAAAGCACAGATGCATTTTTCAGCAGTTTGATCTATCTGATAATTAGCGCTTTTCTCATTTATACAGCTTTATGAAGATTCAGCAAGCTTGTACAGCAAAACTGGTTGTAACTTGTCTTATTTTCATGGTCATTGTAACTGAAAAGACATCTCTGGCTTTCTAGTCAGTTTTTTCAGTTACATATATCATGCAGATTGGCTTCTTCCAAAAGTGATGTCTAAAGTGCAGCACAACTTGAGTTCTAAATAATACTTTTATTAGTACCTTCATATAAAAATTTATATTTTGGACTTTTTGTATGTAATTAAAACAAGCATAGCATTTTTTCTCCTTTCTTCAGTGTTTCTGTTGTATTCACGGCTGGGTTTCATGAACGAAGACTTGGGGAGGGCTCTACCCACGTTTGTTACAAGCGTGCCAGTGGCTAAAAAGGCCAATACGAGACAGGCACATCCAGTAGCCTCGTCTCCTCGGATGGTTTCTGTTGTAGGCTGCAGGACATGTTGCTGTGTTCTCAGGAGCATTAATAGCACTGTTCTGAAGTTGGGAATTCCTTCAGTATTTATTATTATCAACATGGACTAACTTCACATATCTGGAGAGGACAGTATGGAGAGAGAAAAGTAAGAAACTGGGAGGCAGAAAAGCAGACATTTCAGTCTTTAATTTTCTGCAAGGCAATGCATGTTTTCTAAGTAAAAAGCGAAGTTAGGCAAAGTCCTTTGGTGAATTTCGCCTGATACTCAGTGTATCTTAGGTTTATTTCCCCACTGTGCCTTAATAGTGACTCCAAGTTTAAAACTAAAGTCACTATTAAAACCTTAAAACTAAGGTTCCAGATTGCATCTGAAAGGAGAAAAGCATGTGATTTAACATGACAGCATGATATACTGGAATGTCAAAATGCATACTGGGGAAAATCGTATTTTGGTAAGCACAAGTGTTTGTACCTGTCTTGTCAGAACAGAAGGAAGGTAGACAGAAGAGACCTGATGATATAAAAGAAATTGCAGATAACATTCCCGCAGTTCAAATGCATATATGCTAATTCTTCATACATCTTTCAACACAGAAAGATTTCTAGGTATTATACATATTTTCCTTTGTTTGTTAATCTTATACACTCAGTACTGATTTATAGACAAACATATTTCAGTGCAAATAAAAGAAAAATTTCTGCTTATGATGCTTCAGAGAAACCTTTTTTTATAAAGCCATTCAAGATGGACTTGTGGAAAAAAGTGATGTTCCAAATATTATAGATGTTTTGTAGTTGTTTGGTAGGAGTTACGTATTACTGGCTGTTAAAGCTGTTCAATAATGTGTTTGTCAAATTGAGATCTTCATACATTGACTCCTAATGTTTAAGATGTGTATTTACTATTGGACACTATCGGAGTGTCTTCATTTGCTAAATGAAATATATTTCGTTAAAAGACAGAGTAAAGCTTGATTATAGTTCACATCAGTTTGAGATTTTGTTTTTTTATTCCAGAAATAATACAGGTTACTATTTTGGAGCTGTAGTCTGCAGCAGGAACTATTCTACTGAGTCTAGAAAAAATACTAAATCTCAAGGGCCACTGAGTCATATAAAGAAAAACCTGTATCATTCGTTGCTGGTATGCTGTTCTCTGTGGATCTTTTATATGAGATATTTTACTCAGTAATTCAGAAAGTGCAGTGTAAGGCTTAACTCAGTGTATCTTTCATATGGGTTTGGATAAAGCTGAAGGAAATTGTTACTTAAAATTGGAAACATGCAAAGAAATTGAAGGCGTTTCTTTTATTTGAAGGAAGTTGCTGGTTTGGAAAGGATCGTCAACATTCACATGGAGGGAAAAGGAGAAAAGGAAAAGGTGACTAATGGAACACAATGCTTGTGCCCTTTTCAATTAAAAAGTTATAAATTTTAGAAAGAACTGAGCAAGACTTAATAATGCCTTGCTGACAGGCTATCTGCTTCACTATTTTCAGGTAGTTTAGCAGGGAGATCTCTATGTGTATGTACTTAGATGGTCCCAACAAAATCAACCCATATTGTTTTCAAGCATTTTTCAAGAACACCAAATATTACCTCAGAAGGTGAGACTCTATCATGTTTTTTATCTTTTCCTGAGGTTTTTCTAATTTAGATTAGTTTTTGAAGAAAAGCTGTCCAAAGGTCAATTTTATTTTTTTTATAATTTTACTATTATTAAAATCTATGTTTGGTAATCCAAATATGGGACCTGCAGTAAAATGCAGTAACAGAATGCATAACTATTTGTTGTTAGGTTTTGTTGGTTTTAATTTAGAGGATTTTAGTATGGAATTCAAGATTTTAACCTGGTGGTGAAGTCAACTTTATGTAATATTGCATAATGGGTGCAACAGAAAACAAAGAAAACACAGGCAGGCATTGAAGGAAAAACATACGCTATTCAGATGCTTGCATAGGTTAATAACTAAGGCTTTAAAAGAATATCTTAACAATAAATGGTTTACAACTCAGTTTATTAAAACGTAGATGTTTTACTTTATCTGATTTTCTCTTTTTATTAAAAAGTGTGTGAAATCCTGCATGTATGTTTTTGCCTCTGTTTAAGGTTAGCAATAGATAAGACATGTTCCACATGACTTATTTAGATTTAATTTGGTGGGTTTTTTCTGTGGTGTACCAATTTTCTGATACACAATTTTCCGATACACAATTTTCCACTAAAGGTTTTAACACTATCCCCTCTTATTTGAATGATGAATTCACCTTACAGAGACAATACCAAATACATGTGTATGCATTATATATAAACCACAGTATTTGATATGTAGTATCTAGAATCCAATGGCAGGAATGAACATTCAGCTCTGCACATCCAGTTTTGGATTTGAGCCAAGTGTTGATTATCTGTTAATTAAAAAAACCTGAACCTGAGTATCACATGTCACATGAAAAGGGCTATTTTTAGGTTCAGAGTCAGTCAACATTAAGGTAGAATTAAAATTTGAGAGAAGAGCTGATAGAAAGCTGAACTGGAAGAATATGTTTAGTTGTACAAGATTGAGATTCTGCCATTTATAGAGAGCATTTTTTACTAGATTTTAATTTTTGTATTCTTTTACCTTTACCCATAACAGAATCAAATGAAGTATCTAGTAGGGTAGATGACTCAGAAAAATATAGCCAAATATACAATTCTGTGCTGGACAAACTTTTCACAAATTGGATGGATGAGTCAGATTTCCTTTTGCTCCTTTGAAAACTGAGTCTGGATCTCACCCAATTTCCCTTTAGACCAACAGACTGATAACAATTTTCTTTCCCTTTTGTGATAATTGTGAAAGTGATGATTATCACTCTGTTGTAAGCTGGTTTTCACTAACAAGATGAAAAGTGTTTCACTGGGAAAACCATATTTTATACCAACTTATCTGAAATACAGTCTAAACTTTTCTAGGTTGAATAACAAATTGAGAACTGTGCAAGAAAAACATTTTCTAGGAGATTAGACTGAAATAATGTTTCCTCCTTCTCTTTGACAGCAATAACTAAAAATTAGTAATCAGAAAAATAAAGAGGAGAAAACGCTTGATTTTTCAGAAATCAGTACCTTAACTCACTGGTAGCTCTTGTCTCATCTACCCCTGAAAGTCAATCTACCTTTGAGCATGGACTTTTCTTCATGATGTATTTTTTCTAAAAGAACTTTAAGATTACTAAATGCCTTGTAAATGATAGAGTACTGTGGACCGTATAATGATTTTGCGCTAGAGAGATGCTGTGTATCTGTTTTACTTGTGCTTGTGTTTGGTCTACGTCAAGAATTTCAGGTAGCTTCCAAAGGGAAAAGAAAGCAAAACAAATAAAACATCCTGAGCCATGAAGTTTCAGCACCAGTCCAGGTAATATTGCCCAATTGGCAGGAAAAGGACAATCTGTCAAGCTGTTACGTTTTGTGACCAGCAATTCATTGTTAACCATCTGTTTAAATCTTTTTCACATCCTGTGGTTATATTAATTTCATAGTTGATTTTAAAATATGTTAACAAAATGCTACTGACCTAATATGCATTAGAGTAAATGAATAGATGAATCCATATTGTTCTAGGCTAGGAAGGTTTTACAACTGTGTCCTTGACCCATAGCATATTTAACAGTGATTAATTAGGCAGATCTATTAGCCAGAGAATCTCTTTACAGAAAATCCATGGAACTGAAATGATCAACCTCTGCAGCTGTGTACCTAATAACTTTTTAGTGTATCTGGGTCAAATTCTAAAGAATAATTAGGTTATATCTGCATCATTGTCAACAATTTATTTTTATGCACAATATTTTATCAGGCATCATGTCTTTCAAACTTCGTCTGAGCCAAAGTTTCTCAAAATTGAAGAAAATTTGCTTCTGGTGGACTTTACCTGGTCATTAGAATTAGGATGGTCAGAGGTTTTATCTGCTTTTAGAAATGTGGTTATAACTGTAAGCCTAATTTTAAGCTAGTGTAGTTAAATTCGAAAACAATTTTATTTCTGGTGGCTATATTAATAAATAATAAATAAATAACATTGCCTTCCCAGCTGTTGACCTGGTACATGCACGGAGACCACATGTCTTTCTGTGGGCAACAGCTGTAAGAAGCTCATGAGTCAAGAAAACAAGAAAGTGCAAAATTCTTTATGAACATCTGACTGCTGCCTTAAAACAAATATTTGAAGTGTGCTTATTGACTGTCAGGAAGAAGAGAAAATATGCATGCATTCATGACTCTGGCTTGCTACTGCTTTATCTGAAGCATTTGTACAGCTTGCTTTCCCTGAAGGGAATTTATCCCTGAAAGTGTCTGTATTCTGGGACAAAACTGAAAATAGAACAATGTGATTTGTTTCCTCATTTCTCACTTCATACTTGAAATTTTAGCTGTGACATCTGTATAGAAAACTGCCTTTCCTCAATTAGCTCCAAGGAAGTTACTATTTCTACTCTTTTGAAAAGAGGTTTACTTGACTTTTTCAGATATTATCAAATTTTTCTGCTTTGTTCTCTTAAAGTCATCTCTGTTCTGTAACATCTACTCATATTGCAGCTGCCTGCTCTACTTGTCTCATCTTTTCCTATATTCATTCTGTATTGCTCTTTCTCTTCACTACTTCTGTTGTTCCATTCTCCAAACTTTAAAATTGCCCATGTGTTTGCAAATTCTAGTATTTTCACACCAAGCATTTTCTTTAGTTCAAAGAGGTAAGTGTTCAAACTTCTAAATTCTACTTGTTATATGTAGCTGGATATCACGGCTGGGCTTCGCGAACGAAGATTTGGGAAGGCTCTAACCACATTTGTTACAGGCACGTTGGTGACTTAGGAGGCCAATACAAGATAGACATATCCGATTGCAAAAGGCACAGTAGAAAGACTCTTTAGATGATATATTCTGCAGAACGCGGTTCTTTCTGCGTTGCCTTTTCTCCTCGAGAGTGATCCTGCGTGTGTTCTCAAAGGAGAGAGCTGTGTTATAGATGGTGTGTCTCCAGGCCTCCCGATTTGAGGCCAGAGTAGACCAGTTATGGTGATCAATATGGCCAAGGCTGAGATGTTGTTTCAGGGAGTCCTTGAATCTTTTCTTCGGGGCTCCTCTCTTGCGGCAGCCAGTGGCAAGTGTATTCACATTATTTATATTCACCTGTAGCCTTTAGAATTACTAGTCTTAGTGCAGGAAATTTTTCATTTCACACAGTCCCTCCACCCACAATAGTTTGGTGTCACTTGGGCTTTCATTTGTCAAAATTGCCTTACGGTTGGCAAAGATAGACTTTTGCTTAAAGCATGTTAGATGTTGCAAACACTATCCTAGTGGCAAATATAGATAAATAAAATTAGCTAGCTAAGTGGCTGAACTCCAGTAGATGAACTATTGTTAATCAATCAAAATTGTTTGCTACTAGTGGATTTTTCAATAGGGTCTAAATCAAGGATATTGCTCCATTTATTCTGACCTTGATCTCCGCTTTGTTTTAATTTTTGTTTCCTGGACATTAGTTACAAGTTAACATTCATTGGTCCTTCTCTGTACTATTAAAGAATTCATTCAATTCTGGTGGAGTTTAGATAAAACATCCCATTTATCTACTGATAAGTCAAAAACACGTGTACTCTCTACTGAAGTGTGTGTAGACACCAGTGTATATCTGAGTGCTTTGAAACCCCTCTGAGTTGTAATCACAAGATTCAAATGTAACACCATAATGTCCAGCATATACTAGTTGCAAAGTCCTTATGGGATTTTATGGTATTCTTTTATTTTGCAGTTCAAGGTCCAAGAAGCTTGAACTTTCTGAGCATCCATTCCCTTTTCATGCACTTGTGTAATTGTTAATGCCTTAAAAACAAAAAGGAAGTGCTGTTTTAATAGTATTGATTAGTGATTGCTTTGTGACTTGTTTGTACAATATCAGTTGAAATTAGATTTTAATATTCTTGCTGAAATTATTCATAGTTATTTATGGAATTTCTCGTGGATGAGGAAGCCAAAGATTTTTAAATTATATCAGACATTGTTAGTCTGTCTCCTCCTTTCAAGGAGCTTCTTTTGTAACTTGCACTTTGGTGCATTTATTTGACCTAAGAGATCTGGACTTAATTTGGTAAATAGCATCCTGGATTGATTTAGCTTTCTTTTGAGACCATTTCAGATCATTTAGTTGCTGCTAACTAGTTCTTTTAAGTTCTATTGTGATTTTCACGCTTTTCATTATTAAATTGATTGATCAGTTCAAAGAGTGTTTCCACCCTCTTGGCAGTTGTATGATCTTATAGAGTACCACATACACAGGTAAGTAGCAAACTGTTGCTGAGTGAAGCTGCAATGCCTGTATTTCCTTCTGAGGTCTTCCAGAAAGAACTTAACATGCAAATAGAAGAAGAAATTTAAGGCGATTTATGTTTTGGGAGAATTGTAAAAAACAACCAGAAATGTCTTCCACCAAAAGCCGTAGAGGTAACTTTATGCTCCTAAAATGGTTTCATTACCAGTCACTAAAAGCTTTTCCTTTGGTACTTAGTCAAAGCAAAAGATCTTTGGTTTGGCAGTACGGTTTTTATATAGAAGTACAGTCCAGGCCCTTCTACCTTCTTTACGCCACTAGTAAAGAGTACCACCATCACTATTTAGTTTGTTTTACTGCAGGTTTCAGATGAATTTAGGGCTGTCCCTACTGAAGCACAGAGGTGCCAAACTGTCATGGTCTATTCAATAGATGTAAGAATGAGTGACTTTGAGATCTCTGAAGTAATGGAATTGCCACATTATATTAGCCCTCTGAGATAATTACACACATGATCCATTTACAGCTCTGTACCATCTCTTCATCCTTAAGATGTCAGGGCTCACTTCAGCTGCCAACTGAACTATCCAAAGGCTTTAATTAGAGATGCTCTACAGTTACTAGATGTTATTTTCCTCTTCCTACTATGAACAAGCACATTGTGACAGCTTGCTCTTTTAAATTTTTTGAAATTATTGACTGTTTCTTGTTTTCATCAGATCTTATGCTTGCCCCTGCCGGACCTTGGCTTCTTCTCTTTATTTATATATGTACACTGTGGGTAAAGGCAATGTGAATAATAAAAACATGGGCTGAAATGATCACATTTCTTTGAATATTGAAACAGCAGACTAGACGTACTCAATGCTTCAGGAGCAGAACTTCCAGACCTACAGCTTTAGGATAGAAGCTCTTTCCCAAATGAATGAAAAGCTTCCCAAACTGACAATTTCCATATGAATTTTTTACACAGAAGACACAACTGCTATTCAGCTGAAACCAATATATTGTGGAAAAAAAAAAGTATTGACTTTTTTACATAACTTTTTGTCCTAGAAAAATGGGGCTGTAGCTAGGCTTGCAGTTCATAAAATAAGAGAATCACTGGACAGTTTTGGTTGGAAAGAGCCTCTTGTCCAACCTGCTACTTGAAACTGGACCAACTAACTTAAAGTTAGTTGGGGCCTTGTTCAGTTAAGGTCTGAGTGTGTCCAAACTCCTCTGGACAGCGTGTCTCAGTGTCAGAGCAGCTTCATAATGGGCAATTGTTTCTTTCCATGTGATCAGAATTTGCCTTGTTGCACCTTGTTTGTTGTCACTTGTCCTTTATGAGCATGCTTCCAAGAAGAACCTGCCTTCATCTTGTCTCCAGCCACCCACTAGGCAAGGGGAGGCATCAGTTACACTCTCCTTTACCTTTTCTGCTTCAGGCTGAAAAAGAGCAGTGCTTTCAGCTTCTCCTTAGCTTAGCTTTGGAAACTTCCCACCTGGTTCCATTGACTGGTGCATATCCAGTTTGCATTCAGTGGTCCCTACCTTCCCTCAGGACTACACATCTTTCACTTTGACCCTGGCCTCAGGGACCAGAGAGGCCACTGAGCAGATGTGATTAGGGAAGACCTAGAAAAAGAAGGTATTGAGTAATTCAGGCTTTCATCTCACAAGGTTTTGGGATTACTACAAAGAGCAATTTTATGGTCAGAAATTATAAAGATGTAGTCAATTTGCTTTATGGGCATTAAATATTCTTTACAATACTCTTGTAAAGTGGAAGCAGAATGAATGACTTTGATCTGAACACAGAAAGCACAGAGAAATAAAATGTTCTGGTATGTAGTGGTATTTAGAAAGCCAGCCTTCTTATTTTATAAGCAGTCTTGTTCAACATTAAATTTCCATTCAGCTTAATGGAGAAAGAATCAGTACTTAAATGTGCTTCTAATGTGAAGATTTGTGAATTCTGACATAGATTAAAAAAACTAGCGTATTTTTATGTTTATCATCTCCATGCATTTTGCATTTACCTCTGCACTGCAGAAGAGAAAAGTTCCCACAAATACCTGAGTTTTGCAAATGAGTTTGTTGAAGGTTGTATCAAAAGGGTAAACCTGCACTGCATAAACAGTTCTCTTGTACAACATGGGCCATAAAGGTTGTGTTTTCAACATACTTGTGTTTGTGGGAACTCCTCTTTGTCAAAAAGTCATCAATTAGTTGTTTTACCATAGCTGTGCTGCACTGATTTGTGCCACCTGAGGATCTGACTCTCACAAAACTCAGAAGGATTTTAGTTTCAAAAGGAATTGTTTTATCAACTCATGATTTTTGACAAAATTACACTTATCTCACTTTCACTCCATTCTTTCTGGAGATATTATAATCCGCGTAAAAGCTGAAGTTGCAACAGGTATCATCACAATGGATGGGTGAATAGTTTTCTGATAGGTATTGATTACTAAATCCCCTACTGTTTCATCCCCACTCTGGGATCTATTGTCTGTGGCTTTGAAACATTTTTAGTATGTGTGAGCTACTGACCTCAGAGATGCAGTTGCTGAGAACTAGTATTTTCTGCAGGACAAAATAAGAGTAGTCACAAGCTGGTAAGGTTTCACAAAGTTAACTCTGCAGCATGAGAGGTCTCTCTTAAATCTTCCAGGCTCCTATAGTTAAAGAAAAATAATTAGAGAAGTGAGAAACACATCCTGAATAGAGGTGATTTTGACAGCTAAGAAATTCCTACATCTTGGTGTTCAATTAAATATACTTCCCAGAACAGAATTCATTTTCCAACCCATTTGAAAAATGCTTTAATCCCTCTGTTAAAAGAGTCCATCTAATGCGTCTGTATCCTGTAGGTAAAAGTTTCCTGACAGATTTTTCAAGGGTCACTTTACAATGTGCTTACAAAGCTGCATCTGCTGTGTGAAATGACAGTGCTATATGATTACTAAGCTGAACATCATACATTTGTACAGACAGTTTTCTGTAGGAGGCGTGTCCAGGGGTGCAGGGGAAGCACCCAGGGCAGGGAATCCCAGGGGACATGTGCCGGAATCGATAACCTCATTGGTCACAAGGTCACATGGTTTTAAGGGATAAAAAGAGCGCCGAGTTTGAAATAAACTCTCTCTGATCACCACCTGAGCTGGGAGCAGACTCCATTTCTTTATTATGTAAAGAACCCTCGCGACAGTTTTCTACTAATTATTCCAACTAGATGTAATGCAGCTATTCAAAAGCACACTCTGAGATACAGTAATGTGCTTTGGACCAACAAAACTTGGTTGATATTAATAAAAATGTCCAGTAAATCCAAAGCTCAGGTTGCATTGCTGCTTGCTGAGTGGCTTACTGAAATTTTTATTGTTTTCTACACTTACTGAAGCTCTTACAGGTGAAATGTCACAAATTGAAATTTTAGAGAGTTATCATGTGTTACCAGTAAAATCATTAGCAGTTATTACCTTTAGAGATTTTCTTCTCTTTTTGACATGTCCACTATCAAAACAAACCTGAATCCAAAGTGCAGAAAAGACCATGAAGCTATTCAAACATTTTCCTCCCCCAGGTTTCATAAAGTCTTACTTAGTATAAAAATTTATATATATAATATACTTTTGAACAAGGTGTTATACCTATACCTGCAATGCACAGGGCAGTGTGTGCAGCAATGTTTGCATTCATCCTGGTAGCAGGAAGACAGTGCAGTGGTAATTAGCTTAGCCTGAGAGGAGAACAATCAACATTGAATGATTACACCTGTCAAAATATAATCATCTACAAGAATTGTGATGGCTTCCGTGACTTCTTTAGTAGCCTTTATCCAGCTGCATATAAATATTACTTAGAGAAAATGTCATTCAAATCATGCTGCTGACAAGGTCATTAGATCCTTCATATTATATTGTTTTGGAATTTCAGAGCAATCTTTCTTGGTTTATGATTCCAGCTGTACTACACAAAACAAAATTGAAAAAAGAAATAAAAATGAGGGGGGGGAAGGGTGACTTTTAAAACTATCTAATAGGAACCTGTTAGAAAATGGATTTATAAAAGTATCAGATTGCACTAGTGTATCATTCTAGAATAAACATGTAAATCTGATCTTTGTTAGTCTAAAGTTCTATGACAGTGACAGCCATAGCAATTCTTTGAAGTCAAGTTTTTCACTTACATCCTTCTTCTGCAGACTTCTGTTGACAATATTTGAAAATTCAACTACATTTTCATCTGTATCTGCAAAATAGCAGAATTTCCTTAATACAACTTAATACAGTTTAATACAATTGTGGCCCTAGTTGAAACTGTACTGCTAAATATTTTGTAACAAAAATAGTTAAGTTAGAGAATAAAAGGAAGGATAAGAAACTATCTTTGCCTCTTTCCAGGGATATGTTTGTGTAAAGACTCTGTTGTCCTAGTGATCCACTATGTTTGACTTCAGAAAAAATTCCCTATTATGAAAACTGAGCTTTTACACCTTCAGTTTTAAAGCAAGTGTTTTTTTCCTAGGTGCTATGGATTTAAAGAGTGCCCTGGGTCTATATGGCAGTTTTATCATACCTACCCATTGTCCCTTCAGGCTCTTTTCTAGGTTAAATAATCCCAATACTTTCAGTCTTTCCTGCTAGGACAAGCTTCCTAGTCCTCAAATCTTCTTCTAGTCTTAAATCTTCTTGCTGTTTTCCAATCTTTCTTCAAGTTGTTGACAACTTTCTTGGAACTAATATTACAACTAAAATTATATAAAGCCTAATAGAAGGATCAGTTAATGTATCTTGCACCCGACTGCTTAAAGGGGATTTTAAAGAAAAAAATTTGGAGAGTCAGCAATTACCAAAGTGTAAATTGATTTTTTTTTTCTTTAAATGAAAGGCTCTCTGACCCATCAGATTCTTTCAGCTATATTTTCTATGATTCTGATAGCATATTTTGTACTTTCGTTTAACATAATTCTACAGTAATTGTAATTGTAGTAATTATAGTGTTTATTGTCTACAGTCTGTAATTATGAAGTGTATTAAAAATTCTTTTTCATCTAATAGTATGTGTAGGAACATTAAATAAAAGATCAGTGGAGTAAAAATAAATGAAGAATTTGCTACCTTGCTCTGTTAAGCTGTTTTCCTTCTCTGAGAAATGTGTTAGAAAGGAGAATGAAGTGTTAGTTACGATTACTTTCCATAACCTTCCACATAACCAAGCACCAGACCCACATTTCCTTTCTTGTGCCAGTATCAGATATTTCTTGTGAAGAACAGGTCATCTCTGGCAATTAACTGGCATCATTTCAATATCAAGAACTCCTGCTGATGTTCACTTCAATGCTCGAAAGCAAATACCAACTTAATTATCAGTGACCTGTCATTCCTTGAATGCCATCTGGCAAGGAAAGATGTTTAGCCGGGAAATAAGTCCACTCAGACCATGAGTTTGACTTCACTGTGTTTTACACAGGTGTAAAAAGCTGTCACCCTGAGCACCTAATCCTAAACACCTCCATCTTTAGCAGGGCCCACTTTTCATGCTACATACTTGTCCATGATCCCCGCTGAAGCTGGGGAAGAGAGGGTGTTGAGTGAGGGAATAAATTTCAGTTAAGGAAAAAAAGAAAAAGCATTTGTTCCTTTGCGTTGCAAAGACAGATAGAATTGAATTCATAGTTACACAAGCCTCTAAAATTGACCTGAAAAGCAAGTAACTCATAAATATTCTACTTCCATATCACCACTCTGTATCATAAATTTCTCTTTATATTAAGCCTTTCAGCTTGTTTTGTAATGTTTCCTGTTGAGCAGTTTTGTTTCTGAGTATACTAGATGACAAAGGATGGAATGCATGCGGGGATAACTTACACTGGCAATCTTTGAAGAATGAATGACTGTGTATTTTGTTACATTCTTAAACAATTCTCTTATATGCCTATATTTAACTTGTTTTTCTTGTGTCTAGGGAAGGATTTCTGGTAAGAAAACCCCAGCACTGTCTTTCCAAATATTTATTTTTTCATTCACAGATCTTATATAAAGAATTTAAAATGAAGCTGAATTTAGTAGAAAAACCAGCACTTTAATTATATTTTAGTTTGCATAAAATTAGTGTGGGTAGAAAAGAATATAAACAAGTGTCTCCCTTGCTAAAAGCCATTGAGCTTCAGATTTTAAAAGGCTTATCTACACTTTATTGAAAACAGTGCACTTCCTGTGTTTTATTTTTAGCTTCCACTATGTGCACCTGCCTAATGTTGCCAAACAAAATAAAGAGAAAACATCTTTCAAAGATAAAATTTTTCCGTGTCATTAATAAATATTGTAAAAGGAAAATATTTGATCATGTTTTTCTAATGTACTAGAATGCCTGCATTTCCAAATTCGACCCATTTTGTCTGGGAAATGTCCTTTTGATATTCAGCCCACTGCTGAACAGCAGAATATGTTAAGTATTTTTACAGATAATCTGAATGAGGTGTCACTTTTGTAACAGTTCTAAGAAATAGTTCATGGCAAGAAAACAGTACACTGATCACAAGACAAGGACAAAATTCAGTTAAAGTGAACCTTGGAGTCAATGGCTTTGAATGAGTGTAGGTTTTCCTTAGAAATTAAAAAGCTTGAAGAGTAATTTCTCTGGAACTTTACTCTTTATAGCTTTTTAAGCTCTCCAGTGCCTTTTGTAGTCTTAACTTTTCTGTCATATATTTCCTTTCTGAAGTTGACTTGAATTTGAAAGCTCTGAATGATAACAAATTGTTCTGTCTTTTCATACAACTTTGGTGTTTTGATGGAGAGCAAAATGTTCTGGTTTTGTACTTAAGATTGATTTTAGGAGACCATGACTTCCAGGAACCCTAAGGCACATTTTAAAATGAATCTTACTCATTTCTGTGCAATTACAACAGTAAAATGTTTATTCTTTAGTCTATATATTAATTCATATCCCTCTGCAGTAGGGTGAGGACTTTGTAACCATGGCAATTTTGTCACATTATACTTTTAATTCTTTTTCTTTAGTAAAACAATTTAGCTAGTAAGTATTGGACTTGTTTTCTCTGTGCGGCCATGTGTCCTAAGTCAGAGGCTTTAGTATTTTCTTAGATTTGTCATTTTTCTAATTAGAAGGAAACTTTCAAGGTCTAGTAGAATGTGTTTTTAATATAGGATTGCTAATTTATGGCACTGCAAGGGCTGCAATATAGAAAAGAATTATAGATAACATAGAAAAAACATGTAAACTGTAAGTATGCTCTTTATTGGTCTTGGCAGAGCTGTCCCTTGGAGCTTCGACAGAATAAATGAGTTACTGTTTGCCATCTTGCAGACAGGAAGCTGAAACATAAGAAAATGTACATATTGCCCTAAGCTACACATATGGAGCCAAGGAATATTACAGAAAGTGATATACTTTAAAATATGTCATTTGATAGGTGCTCATTTTGAAAGATTTTATATTTAGTCATGATAGTGCAACATTTTCTACTGACCTTCACATTAGTTAAGAACAATTAAAGAACCACAACAGAGATTTGAATGAAAATGAGCCCTTCACTTGGCTTGAGGGAGAGAACTGCAGCTCTCTGTAGCTGTTTTACAGCAGAGCAGGTGCATCTGATCCAGCTCTTGCTTTGCTCATTATTGCAATACAAAGGGTTTGCATAAAACCAACATAATTTTTTCCACTTAAAGGGATGCTTCCCAGCTTCTAGGTCTGAGGGAAGGTTGCCTGAGTCCTGAGCTGTCCTGCAGCCTGGCTCCCATCCCAGGTGTGAGGGAGGCTGGGAACCAGCACAGGTACAGGCAATGCAGGCACTGAGGGTCAGGCCAGTCTGTCTCAAAGGCTGAGACAGCTACAAACAGCAAGACCCAGCTCTTGATCTCCAGTGTTTGACTACTAAATGCCTCTCAAAATACAAAATGCTTATTGTGCTAACAGCAATAAAGGACAGAGAGGCTTGCAAATGAAATTGATTAGTTGCAATCTTAAATTTTAGAAGCATCTGAATAAAGATAAATAAAAATACTTGCAATTGCTCCTGTTAAAGTAGGTGACACTGTCAATCCAACTCTAAATGAACACCCATCCCTAACTAGATATCTTGTCATCTTCAGCACAGAAGTGTCCATTGTTGTAGCTCCCAGGCTCAAGGAAGTTACTGAAGTTATTTCTTGAAAAGTTAAAAGAAAATGAGATAAAAGGTAATCAATGCTGCAAAAAGTAATCATATGCTCAAACCAAAATCATAGGTACACCTAATTATATAATGTATATGTTTATACATGGATGAACCATGAGGTTTTCTTTTGATTTCATGTGGAGTGCTGGACAACATTGTGGAAGTGATTATCTATGTTTTAATAGAATTTTATTTCTTAAGCATAATTTTGTGAAGCTGACATACTGCAGAAGTCAGTAGGTTTTAAAACACAGCTTCCTCCATTTACAAGTATATGCAGTAAAATGAATGCTGAGATAGTAAAGGATAGGACTAAATGGGTTCTAAGTGCTGAAGTGCTACACAGTCAGATAAAAAGAGTTAAAACAAATACTCTTGGGGAAGAGTTTCTCATTGTTTATGCCTTTTAGACTTGAAAACTTGGCAAACCTGCTGTGTAACTATACCTGCTGCCTGGAAAATAGCTTTTTCTTTTTTATTAGTCTAACTCAGGCTCTGATTTATTGAGCCAGAGAAGGATAAGGCAGCTTTAGCTCTGCCATTAACACCAGCTGAGGCCTACATCACACAGTGTTGTGTGAATGCACAGCTTCATCCCATCACATCTGAACTGCAACAACCTGCAATCTTTGCCAGTAGTGCCATAACTTTCTAGAAGTTATTTATGCCAGATATCTCCTAAATTCTTTGGCTTTCTGTTTGTTTCTTTTCTCTGTGATGTTTTTGTTTTAATGTTACGCAATCAAAAAGGCTTAAAGAAGAAAGGAAACAGGTATGTGTAACACTTAGCAAGAAACAATACAAATAACCTCCCTATTATCTGTGATGTACTAAAGAATATCAGAGAACAGATTAGGGGAAAATGCTGTAATTGCTTCATTGAATCTTGAAAAGCCCACTTTGAAAACATCAGAAATAAATAAATAAGTTGTCAGTTCAATGGCAAATTTGTTTAAACGTCTGTGTGTATCAGAATAAATGCATATAATTCAAGATCTCTGTAGTTACTAACCTTAGTATAATCCATCTCTACATGACTTTTACATTAATATATTTTGGTAGCTTTTCAAGTTACTATCATATAGCTGTTGCAAAATATTCTAGTTAACTTCAGCTTCTGAGCACTGGATCCAGCACTGCTTTTGTGGTGGAACTCAACCAACTTTTAGCGTACCAAGGTAACCTCCTGACTGCCATGTACTTACCAACAGCCCATAAATTTCTCAGTCAGCTTTTTGTTTCTTGAGCTTTTTTCGTCAGAGGGAAAACAGTTTTCTGTCCCCTTGTAGGAAGCAGATATTTACTTTCCTCCCCCTCAGGCTTCAGGGCTTTTCTGGTGGTTCGTTTATCACCAGCAGAATGAAGAACTGGTGTTATAGGCCACTGTCAAAGGTTTTTTCCTTAGTGGAAGGGATAATGTGTAATTTTCTTTCTTGGCTTAAAATAATGTAGTGGGAATAAAAGCTACTGCATCCAAATGGTTTTTCTTAGCTGCAATGTTTGAAGTCCATGTTTATCAGGATATTAAGCAAAGAACCCAGCTGGTTTGTCTTCAAAGATAAACTAGAGAAAAGCTCCCACTTTTAGCTCACTGTTTTCCCTAGTTTAAATTTTTGAAAGTGTTCAATCCAACTGGTGTTGAAAGATGGGAGATGTCAGAGAAAACCTAATGTCTGCATTGTAGTGAGGGCAGAGGTGGAGAGCAAATCTGCAGCATGTTATTTCTTCACTTTTGATAACACATGTTAAAGAAAATGTGCTGTAGAGTTATAGGGTATTAGAGCACTTCCAGGCTTTTCAGCCCAGACCCGTGGTAGTTCTGCAGTTCTGTTTGTTATCTTGCAGATAAGAAGCCAGAAACAAATGCAGACGTGAATACAATAGCATTTAATGCTTTTTTCTTCCTTGCAGTGCCAGCACATAAGATAAAGTGAGCTTTACCCTGTGGGAACTTATCTGGAGTGACACAGTGCTTTTTATCTGCCACACTATTATAAGTCTCACATTATGCATTGCAAGCTTTTCTACTTTCTCCTCTTTGGTTTCTTTAAGCACTACACTTGATGTTTAACTTACTAAATTGTTATGCTGTGGAGTTAGCCAGTGTAGCAGATCTTGACAATAATGGTATTATACAGTAAAACAGTTCAGAAGTGTCACACTGTGTCTTGACCATCTTGACTGCACTGGTGAGATCAGTGTAGTTGGGAGCCCTTGACACTTATATTTGTGCTTAGTCATGAAGCAGTCTACAGGGATCCCTTGGCTGCTGGCAGTGGATTCATTCATGGCTGATTCTGAGTGTACCTTTGATAAGCTGATCACAAGTTCACTGTCTCTCACTGTCATCTGCTAAGCTTTTCAAAACTTGTTCAAAACTTCAGATGAGCCTTACATCACTAGTGGGTGCTGGGGGATAGAAATGCCAGGGTGGCCCTTTATGCAGCATTACAGTGAATGCATTTCCCTGGGCAAGTGCTTGGCTCCTAGAAACGCATGAGGAAAGCCCATCCTCAGTTATTGTCACTTTTTTCTCACCTTGAGCAATGGTCCTAAGTGTGAAGGAACAGACAGGGTCTTAAAGGTATCTGGGATCCCTGCTGAAGCCTCAGCTTCTCACTGTTTCCTCCCTTCTCCCCTTGGAAGTTTTAAGCTTTTGTTTTTAATGTTTGTAAGAACTGAATTTCCACTGAGAAGTTTGTGCTTTTATCCCAAAGGCACCCTGAGAACATATGATAAATAACACTTAACAGCATGACAGCAAGCTTTCCCTCTTCTTTTTCAGTGTTCTTTAGTTATATTTCTCTCATCTCAGCATATTCTCATTCTCTTCACACAGGAATTTGAAATGGTTGCCATATCTCTTAATAAGATGGAGCTAATCAGTCACAACAAAAATCATTACAGAAAATGATAATGGCAAAAGCATTTATTTGAGTTCTTTCATTATGTCTCCTGGAGTACTAATTTAAAACCACTGAGTCTAACCCAGAGTGCAATACAATTCATGCCTCCTCCCACTTCATGCTGAGCTCAGACTTCGGTGACACAAAATGGTTTATTCAGCTTGAGGTGAGAGGTAGAATGGTAAATGTCACAAGGAGTAAAGATTGGTAAGAAAATATTATCACATGTTTATTAGTTGGGTGGTAGAATAACTTTATGCATGGGTAGATGTAGCTGAATTAACCTGTCTCTGGTGTTTTCAGTGGTGTGGCTATAAAGAGGGGTGCCGTGTCTTTATAGGTGGATCCCAGATTGTTTATGTCTTTAGAGACATCATTAGTAAGTCGTGATTTCTTCAGTATCTGCTGGTGAACACGGAAAACTTCCATTGTAAGACATGCACTATACTTTTTTTTTAGTCTACGTAGTCTACCACTTCTACCACAGCCCTTGTGCTGTTGCTCTGAATGAGGACATAGTGATTAAAAAAATCAAGTAAAAAAAAAGCTGTGGAGAGGAGATGCAATCTCTTTGACCATGATGATGCAGAGATGGTGAAGTAGAGATGAGATAGACTTGTCACTGTTGTGTTTAGGAATCTGCACTCAGAAAAAACCCAGTAGAAAAGAGAAAAATCTCTGAATTTCATGTAACAGCCTAAATCAGTTGCTCAGCATTTCTCCTAGGCTGAAACTGAGTTCTCAATCTAAATCCATATGTTTTTCAAGACAGTGGGAGAGGGGTGAAGGAAGTGATAGTGAACATGGTCACAATATCTCAATCACCCACCACAAAACCTCTAAAAGAAGGGGGTTTATAAAAAGCTCAGAGAAAGGAGGTAAAGGGCTTGAATGACAACTTGAATGACAACAATGTTGACTTGGTTAAGAATTATCTTTTTTTCTCAGCTGATGTGAAAAAGGAGTTTGGCTACATTACATGGACCAAGAGAAAATTACCTGAAATTTTTTTGGGAATACTTGAAAAAGCATTCTTGCTTCATAGAGGTGTATAGGACAAATCTTTGTGGTTTTGATAAAGTAATGATCTAGTACTTTTTCACCTTTAGATTTGAAATCTCGGTTCCTTGCAATAAGAAATGAAAATGGCCACAAAGGTTGGAGGCTTAGACTTTGAAATCTCACAATTGTCATTAAAGAATGCCGGCATATGAATATTTTATTAAATTTTATTGTTAACAAATGAAAAATAAAAAAGGCGACATCAGTGTCTTGATAACTTGCTATGACAACATAAAACTTAAAAATGAGGGGAAAAAGATGGAATACATAATTTTGTGTTTGTTCTAATCATGTATATTTTTTTAGCCATCAGTGATGTCTTGGAATAAATATGTTTTTATATTATGCACATATATTTGAACAAAAAAAGCCCAGAGATTTCTTTCTGCAGCAATATGTTGGACAGTTGCTTCATTATGTTTTGTAAGCTACTTAATCCGAAGTAGAGTTTCATAAAACAGTGCCAGAAATCACAGGTTTTTTCTGCATCTTATTTATGTTGTCATAAAATGAAGTGCATTGACCTCAAGTAAAGCTCTCTAAGCTGCTTGAAAATATATTCTTTAGCTAGCAATTTCTTTTAATGTTCTCTTCTCAAAGCCAATTCAATTTCTGTAATCTCAGACTATGACTAAATGTCTCCATGTACAACTGCTGAGATACTTCATGGAGAAAAACATGAGTTTGTAATCAGAACAAATAAATTATTCATATATCTATGCTTGGCTAAATAAATTGTTTGATAAACTGAACAAACTGAGATGTGTTTCTTGCTAGGTACAGAGATATTATTTCATATGACTTTGGGAAAGAGTCTTTTATTATATATTGATTTGGTATAATTTTCATCTTATAGTTGAGCAAATTTTAAAATTAGCTTAGCCTACCATATAATACTTCTTTATGAAAAGAAAAAATTATTTTCACGCTATGGTTTTGGAACTGCTTTTGAAACCTCAATTTATACTGAGCAATAGTGGCCCAGTTGGACCACTTAATTAAGGACTACCTGGCTCAGAGCTCCAGACTTGTATTTATATCATAATTCAAATAGAAATTAAGCAGTCCAGTAAGGTCTTAAAGATGCTTGAAACTAGAAATGGTAGGAAACTTATATTTGTTTGTTGTTTATTGACAAAATTCTTTGCCACTTCAGCTGTGGTAAAGAATCAAGGTGGATTTTGACAAGATAATGCTGATCAGACAGTTGCTCATGTCTTATGTACATGCTGGGTAATATATTTTGTTAAATGGGCATGAAATTCCAATGTTCTTAAATGTTTTCTTTACTCTCTTCACACTGGACTGTTGTACCACAAACCCTCTGTGCTGTTGCATTCATCATCCTTCCTGCTTTGCCTTCCATTAAGTGCGAATTTGTTTCTCAGTCAGACTCATAGGTTGGACTTGATGATCTCAGAGGTCTTTTCAAACCTAGTTGATTCTGTGATTCTGTGACTTCTCTACAACTGCATTCTGCGCTTCACTTTTCTTCTCTCTTTCTATCTTTACTGTTTCTGTGCTGTACAGTTAATCTGCCAAGAATAAATCTTAGAGTTGTCCTCTGTTTCTTCAAACTCCTGCAGAACCATGACTTAGAATTTTAAATTCTGTATTTCTGGACTATTACAGTTCTGAGTTGAGCACTGGGCCACATTACATTACAGAATGAAAAGAAAATTTTACAATGCTACTTGGTGACCTGAGGAAAAAAAGCAACACTGAGATACAAGTCAGGTGTGCCATGAATTCTGACAGCAGAAAACACATAGGATTCAAAAATAAAATTTGTAACAGTTGTTTTAATAATGAAAAAATGAAGTATAACCTCTTTCATGGCAGTGCAGTTTCAGACAGCAGCCTCTGCTAACAGATTACAACGAAAAAACCAGGATCTACTTTGTTCTAATACACACTGATATCGTCACACTGCTCACTGTGATGAATATTGTGAACTAGCAATGGAAATTATTGTCTTTGTCTGTGAAATGGTCTTCAGGTAGACATTGCACTGTCTCATTTTGCCTGGTGAACCTCAGGATGTTACATTTGCCTCATGAATTTCTGAGGAATTTTAGGCTCTGCTTTTTGTATGATTTCAAAATTTCAGTATTACAAGCAAAAGTCACTTGGAATGTGTACATCTGTGAACTGAAATGCCATGGCCTTTGAAGGTGGAGTTTCATTTGTGTAATTCCAGTATTTATTACTATTACTTTATTACTGTTACTAGTTTTGTGGCCTCAGGATTATAGACATAACAATGAAAACAAATCACAGTGATGACAGGTGGTTATTTAAAAGCCATAAAATGTCTTCCTATTCATGTGATACTTAGTCCGCTTTCTACAAAATTTTCTGAATTTCCTCTACAAGGTTTTAAATAAAGGAATAATTCCTTTGACCAGCAGAGAGCAGCAGTGATATACTATATAAGGACTTGAGTCAGCCCTTGCAAAATCCTATTACTGGCTTGAGGGATAGATAATATTGTGTAGATAATAATCATGATCAAGTATTTGTGGGAAAAATATGTTGAGATGAAAGCAATAATGGGCAAAATATGCCACCTTTTAATTGAATTCTTTTATAAAACCTCTTAATTTAAAATACTTTATGTTCAATTTCTTATTTGTCTATATGAAAGTTACAAAGGTTTATTACTTAGCCTGAACTGTTTTTAAGTCACCCTAATTCGGATTAGGTGATTGTTTTCTTGTTGATCTGAAAATTTGCTCTGGAGTTTCACCGCTTTTGCTGGGCATGTGTCTGTAGTTTAACCTTACAGTAAAATTTTAGCCCCATAAATGTCAATAGGAGTTTTTTTCCACTGACTTATATGAAGTTAGGGTTTCAGGACATATAACTAGAATATGTGTTCCCAACACTAACGAATATTCGGTTCTGAGGCATACTACATGTAGCTTGGAGTAAAAATCCTGTCATACATATGAATGAATTTCTACCTAGGAACGACATCCCCTTGGCACCAAGTATTCTGCCATTCAGATCTACCCATGCTGCACCACGCTGAGGCCTTTCTGGGTAAGGGAGTCCAGGCTGCTTCATGCTTACAAGTTTCAAAGGAGCTTGGATGGCAGCAGCACTTACCTGCTTACACTGAATCACCTCTGTTACTGCCTGTTACCTGAATAAGAAATTCTGAGGTCTAGACTAGAAATACTGCTTGAATTTAGGTTACACTAGACTTAGGCAATGCTGGAGAGAAGGCGTTACTAATTTTTCATATTCTTAACACAATGTGAACTGCACTAGCTCTCCCCTTTTCTGAGTGTTAACTTGTATTAAGTTCTGTTTGCTTCAGTATTTATATTGCAAAGTAGGAGCAATGGTGTCACAGAGATTTTATAAAAGTAAATTTGGTCATGTTTATGAAGCACTGAGGTTCTATTATGATGCACTCTACACAAGCTAATGAGAAAAACATTACTCTTTTCCTACAGAACAGGTCTTGAATAGTTTGCAACAAATTAGTTTTGAGACCACAGACTGGATAAATAGGGGGAAAGAAAATATTATATAGCTCTTCATTTAATGAGTACCATCCTTTCTGTAAATGTAACAAATAAAGGTCTTGCAGGAAAATAATGGAATCCTGTAATTAAAGATTGTATCAGCACTCATATGCCTAAAGCACCTAGCTTAGAACCTAGAGTTCTATGGGAAATTTAATTCTGACATTTCATCACATGAATGCATGATCCTGCAACCTAAGTAGTATTCTTTTAATATATTTTTTTTACTGCAATGCATTTAAATTAGGAATGGAACAGGTTTCATTGATTAAATTATAATTCTTGCCATTTATTTATTTATTTCTCTTTAATTATTTGTAGTATTATTAAAAAAATTACAAGCACCATTTCATGAATCAGCTGTGCATTAATATTATCTTCACATTTTGTTAAATGTAAAGACATTTCTGTCATTGTCATAACTGTTGTCAAGACAGTATTTGTATTGAACAATACACTGATAGAATGAGATATATTCCCATATGGGAGGAGATTACTACCTTTACAAGTAGCAAGAGCAAACCATAGAAAAGGAGGCATTTAAAATGGAGGTTAAACAAAAAAAATGAGGTGTGTGGAAATGTCATGTTGATTCTGACAGTGGATTTCCTGTCATTTAATTAATTGTACTTATAGATGGAGTTTTGTGGAGAAAGACTTAGCTATACAGAATTCAATGAAAAAAAAAATTAACAAGGATGTTAAATATTGGGTAAGGGAAGAAGAGTGTGGTGGGCCACCAGAGAATGAATGGGAGCAGATGGTCCTAAGCACAAAGCGAGTTAACAGGGAAGGTTATTCTTCAGCATCTTTTGTAAACTTTCTATATGGTTCGGAAATTACTTTCTTGATCCTTCAAGCTTTGATTAACATTTTATTTCAAATTCATTAATACAGAGTGTAAAAATTAAATTAAAAGGGAAGATTAAATTAAAATGTTTATGTTTGCTACAGTCTGCCACTAGTGCAAAATTCTGCATGCAAATGTTTTTTTGCACACACCCAATGCAGATGAGGGGGATTATTAAATATGAAGCTGCATATTTTTACCTTTTTTCCCAATTTTCTTGTTTCTCAGGTGTTATTTAAACAAATAGGGCTGTTACCTGTTTCATTTCAATTTCTGCCTTGCCAGGATATTCGAGCACTGGGGTTGAGCACTCCTGTCTCTGCCCTGCACAGGTTCTGTCTGCAGATCTTGCTACCCTGCACATCCCTCACCTGATTACTGTCTTGTGGAGACCTCACTAGTGTCTGCTTCATGCTGCTTTGAGAATCTCCCCTACCTTTCAGGTGGAGCAATTTTTTTAATTATTTTTCTTGATTATTATTTTAACTTCCTGAGGAGGTGATAGCCAGAGAAAAGTCAATGGCTGTAAGCGGAGATTGCCACAGTACTTCGTGTGGGTTTCTCAGTATGGATGAAATAATAAATTGTGTAGGACCTAAAATGAACCTTCTCCACATCCAGTGTCAAGGGCTTGACTGCCCTGGACACTTTTGTCTTTTACTTCTTTCTTTGCTTTTTCACCTGGCTGGACACTTTCGAGGTTACCCAAAAATGGTAATGTCAGCCTGCAGTAAGGTGGCGTGTGCCTGCTCTCTGCTTGCAGATACTCTGAAGGAATGGAAACATCTCACTGAGTTCTCTAATAGAATTTTCATATATTTTCTTTTTTTTTTTTTTTTTTATGACCCGAGAGGTCCTTTTGATCTGAATACATATTTCAGCTTGATTTAAAAAAACATATCTAGGTTCTGATAAATGAAGTCTGTGAAAACTGCCCCCAAAGTCAGAAATTCTGTTATTTTGGGTCAAGGGTCAACATGTCATTTTGTAGTTGGATATTTTGGAAAGATGTTAGTGGCTTGTTTGTGTCTGTTTTATTCAAAGTGACATAAATCATCAGTATCTCCATTGTCCTTGCAAGAACAGTACTTTACAGAGTTTTTCTAATGTTACTTGACATTTTTTTCAAGTGTATTCATAGAAAAAGAACTGTGAGGATAATCTTGATAATATTATGCATGTACTTGTTGAAACATTGCTTAGTTCACCTCTATATTACTTTTTATTGTATGTAATTATGTTAGCTACAGTTAATGGCAGATTGTATGTTTCTTAATAGTTGTATATTTTTAATAAATATAGCTATAATGTAAATAGACTGTTTGGAATTTTTATACTCTCCATGGGTCTGCCCACAAATAAACACTGTTCCTTTTAGATTACATTTCACATATACAATGAGAAATATATAAAAGAATACTGTAAATATTTTGCTTTTGAATAACTTATTCTTTCTAATGTTCATACTTAATCTGTCTTCACAAACTAACCTTGCAATTTGTTTTTATTTCATATTTTAGTTCCTGCTTGCAGCTCTTCATAACACAAAAGAATGAGCAAACCACCGTGATTTACTTTAATCTTTAGCCTATTAAATCTTGCACTTGAAGGTCAAATTTAAGCACAGGCAAATCTATGTTTCTTTAATAAACTTTAATTCTACAAATAAAATGTGATTGAAACTAAATTGTAGTAGGATTTAATTTTAGAATTTCTTTCTTCTTCATCTGGTAAATATTGGTTGAAGGGAGAATAATGAGAATTTGAAGTTACTTGTTCCCCAGCGTGCAAGGATAGTTTTTATATGGCTTTGTTAGAATGTTACAAGAAGATACCTAGTGGAAATATAAAACTGTGTGCTTATAGCAGGAAAATAAAAAGTCAGTGAAGGGTAATAGAAATTATTAGCAGAATGGGGGAGATTTCAGTGTAAAGCAAGATGAGAAGAAACTTATTGTTTACTGTAATTAAAATTCAGTAAGGGAAACATTCCCTTCCAGATTTAGATTTTTATGTCAAGACTATATTTCTTTCTAGAAAAATGAATGGGAAACTTAAGTTTAATAATAAAGGATTGGAGGTAGTGTATTATGTGTTAAACCACAGAATTATAAGTGATAGTTCTAATTAGAAAGATGGGGGAAAACCCCATTCATGCTTTTCAAAGCAATTTCTGTATTACAGATAGGATATGGGAAGAAAGAATGCAGAGAAGTGCAGAGGGGTTCAGAGAAGGCTTTGAAAAGCTTTAAAACATTTCTAGTATAAATATCTAGGAATATTCTTGGGACCAACTATTTCTTAAAGTCATAGACATCAGTGGGAATCTATTAGACCAATACTGAATATTTCTGGAACAAAAATACTGAAAGCAGTTTTAAAGAAGTTTAAGAATCACAATGTTACCAGAAACTTCCATGCAATGAAAGAAAGAAAAGACTTTTTCCTTCTATTACTCTTACAGTCTAATGATTTTTATTTTATGGGTGATGATTTAGCGGAAAAAATGCAGGTGTTGCTCTGAAAAAATCTTTTCCTTTGTACTGTATGAAGCAGACAACTCTGAGAGCCAACAGGTGTGTCAGAGGACAGATCAGGGGCACCTGCTTCCTAATTCATTATGGTTTCTACTGGTTTGCATCTGGGCTGTGGGTTTGGCCTGTTGTCTTTAAAGACCCTGCCCCTCTCTGTGGGGGAGAGGCTGGCTTCAGTAAGGGATAGTGCTATGCAGAACACTTGTCCAAGCAAGAAAGGTCCTTTACTGTCAGAGGTGAGTGAAATTGGTGGATTTGTCAATCTGTAGCTGGACCAGAGGCTGGCTGATTGGCACAGGAAGTCATCGTTATTCTGGAAAATGAGTGAAATAGAATTTTTGCTGCAGGCAAAAAGATGAGACTCTACATCTCTCAAATCTAGTTGCTTAGCTAGTATGTATTGGCTGAGAGTGGGATGGGCTAAATCTCCCATGGGAAATAAAAGAACTAAAAGAACTAATCTCTATCTTACCTTATAAAAGAGCAGCTTATAGGGACGTGGTTCAGCTGTTTAGGCTGCAGCCACCTTTATGGCAACCCTTGAGTGCCTTGAGCCCCAAGGAAAGGCAGGATTGGAAATATTCTTCTCTTCTGTGTTTGGTGTTGGACTGTTCAGCTAAACTTTAACTCAGTGAACCTATCTAAATGTTCAGTGAGATTCTTTGGCTTTGTGTGAGTTTTTTTGGTGGATACAAAAGCAATTGATTTTATCTCAGAAAGGTTTAAAAACATTCCCCTGGTCTTAAAGTGCAGCAGATGCTGAATAGATGAGAAATGTGAGTTTTAAGACTTGGGCTTCAGAAGAAATATTCTGAGAAGTTTAATCTAGGGAAATAATTTGGGTTATTGTGGCAGAGAAACCACTTGGTGAAAAAGAAGCAAAGCTAGCGATTAAGAAGCAAGTCATTATACTGTATTGATGGTGGAGCTGTGGGAAGGAAGAAGAATAACTTATTGTGCTGCAGCTGTGTATGTGTGAACTAGAAATACTCTAAGATTTGCATCTTCACCTGATTTTTTCAGGGAATTTATTCTACTTTTTACTTTCTGAAGGTGAAACCTTAAATCTCTTTAACAGCATGTGCAAACCTAGATGTGCTGCTTCAGTGTGGTAAAATATCTGAAAATTTGTTTACATGTTTAGGCTGCTCTAATTCAATTTAAATCTGCTTTTAAAAGGATTTAATTAGCGTGAAGCAAGTGTTCTGCAGATAGTTTAGTATCTGCTTAAATTGTTTATATTGCTTTGCTTAATATATAAACTTAAGCTATAGACTCATTATGTCTTCTTAAATTGTCAGTTTCAACTAAGAGCTTATCTGGAAGTGTGTAATATCTATTCCTGTTACATTGTAATTGCCAAGTAAAAAGTACACTTCGATTAAGTAACATTGTTCCAGAAGCCTTTCAAACACGTTTTGTTATGTTATCCGTTCTGTAGAGTGTTATATGTGACTAGTGAGATAGAAGATGTCATTATATACTGGATATTAAGAATTTCTCATATGTAGGTCTTGACATGTTTTATATTAAAATTGTTTCAATCTTGTATCAAAACTGGATTTACACAGTGAAAAAGTTCTTAGAGATCTTGTACCTTGTGTCTAATGAAGAGTTAAAATTTATTTTGCTAGAAGACTTATCAGATCAAAGGGCTAGAAAAAAAGTGTATCTATTCACTCTGTTCTTGCCAAGAAGGGGTGCAAGGCTGGCTGTCAAGAGTGTAGCAAAGAGTTGGCAGTGGATCTGAGATGGACACCATGTACCAGAAAGAAGCAGCCTCAGAATTTCTAAGTTTGGCTGCTTAATTATATATGAAAAGTTTTGGGAGTTTTTTTCTGCAGTAAAAGAAGTTTGGTTTGTGAAGAACAAAGAGAAGACTTCTAGCTCTCATTAAAAGAAAAAAAAAGTAGACTATTTGTGATTAGAATGTCAGGGATGTTACTAACACATCATATGCTGTGCTGTTTATTCAGTGTGGAGTTTTAGAATCCCGTAAAAATGTCTTGCCTAGTGGCAAGGTGCATCTAGCTATCTGAAAACCTCAACATTCATAGTAAAAAAGAAACAAGAATTATAGTGTTATGGAATATGCTAAGTCATATAGTATCTGATAGCTTAGGCTGCTATATTAATTTGCACTATTCACTGTCTATTTTGAACAAGTTGCACTCTTCTTTCATGTAAGAAAAACATAAAAGGTGCTTATTTTCCTCTTCAGGGAAATTAGTCTAAGATTAGACCTTCTTCCTTTTTAAAGAATTCTCTGACATTCCAGATACACAGGAATTCATATATTGCAACTTAAACAATTAGTCTGATCCCTTGAAAGATCAGTAGTCTCACATTCAACCAGATTCATTACAGTTTGTTTGCCATTCTTCTTAGTCATTTAGCTAAGCTGTTTCATGTTCTTGCAGGAGTTGTTGTTGTGTTCCCAGAACTATTTACTAAGGCTTTGGACCACCTTAGGAAGATATTTAACTATTTTAAAATTAGTAAGATATAAGTAACTAAAAATTCTCATCGTGTGTGTCAATGGCAGGTGTTGTGGCCCTGTAATCCTGGACTCAGGTGTGTAACTCTTATTGTCCTTCACAATTGAAGATTTCTCTGTTAATCACTCAGAAACATCACAACTTGATGTTAGTTTTGGAACTGTGTAGTGCCCTTAGGAAAAATCAGACAGTTCTGCTACATAATGCTTAGAAATATACAGCTGTTATCTCAGAAGGTGTAAGGCCCTATACCTACTTGCAGAACTTTTATATGAGGGCAATGGTGCACTTTCTTCTGGGCTCCCTGTCTTCCCCTGACTGAACTGGTATTCGAGCTACAGCTGTGTCTTTCTTCTGAATAAATCCACTTAATCTTCTTGGATAGCCAAGAGAGCCAAGAATAATCTTGCTCTTTAGATTTGACCTTTTGGTCAAATAAACACACGTCCATCATTCATGAAAAATTAATGTCTATAGAAGCAATACAGTGTTTTAAAATTTGAGAATGCAGAAATAAGAGTAGAAATAAGTGGTTGTTACATTTGCAGGGACTTTAAAATTTCTTAATTTTTATTTTACATTTTAGTGAAGAATTATGAACTTGCTCATGGTGAAAAAATAGAGTCCTACAAAGATTTTATTGAGCTGAAAGCTGGAGAGGGACTTTTTTCAAGAGTATGTTGTGATAGAACAAGGGATAATGGCTTTAAACTGAAAGAGAGTAGATTTAAATTAGATACATGGAAGAAATTCTTCACTATGAGGGTGGTGAGGCACTGGAATAAGTAGCCCTGAAAAGCTGTGGATGCCCCATGCCTGGAAGCATTCAAGGCCAGGCTGGATGGAACTCTCATCAGCTTGGTGTAGTAGAAGGTATCCCAGGCCACAGCAGGGGGTTTGGAACTAGATGATGTCATAGTTTGAAATTGGCCCCCCGAGAGACTGGGGGGGCTCAGAGGCGATTGGGTGCCAGGACAGTGTTCCCTGGAGGGCCAGTCACCGTCCATGTTGTTCGCTTCTGCTCAAAATCATATATCACAGCCCCGGAAGCGGTTGGCAGCTCTGTCGTGGTTGTTTTGGCTGTTGGTGTCTGCTGGGTGTAGGTGTTGAAGGTCAGGGGGTGGCTGGGCTCCCTCTCTCTCCCTCTGGGGGGAAGAGGGGAGCCCTGCGGCCCCCCTAACTCTGCCTAGGCCAAAGTTAGAGACAGCATTGGAATGAGTGCATGTTTGTGAGGGATGCGACTCACAAACAACTGGTAAGTGGGAGAGAGAGACAGAGAGAGAGAGAGAGAGAGAGAGAGAGAGAGAGAGGTCGGCCTTGCGGCCAGGCCCTCTTCTTCCTTCCCCCCACCTTTGCAGCCAAGCTGCAGAGGAGGGCTGTTTTTCCCTCTCGCTGTTTAGTGAGAGTGGATGTGAGGCTCAGCATTTAAGCAGAGCCAAGTGGACGGGCTGATAAATCAGCTTGGCGCTCGGGAAAGGAATCCCAGATGAAATTGGAGACTGACACCAGAGAGAGAGAGAGAGAGAGGGGCCCGGAGGATGTCTCTGCCGTGAACTAAAACGCAGGACAACTGAAAACCCAGGGAGAAATCAACATTCCAGGACGTGGACACTTGATAAGCTAAACTACACGCAGCAGTGTAGTTACACTTGATAAGCTAAACTACACGCAGCAGTGTAGTTACACTTGATAAGCTAAACTACACGCAACAGTGTAGTTACACTTGATAAACTAAACTACATGCAGCTGATTTATCAGCCCGTCCACTTGGCTCTGCTTAAATGCTGAGCCTCACATCCACTCTCACTAAACAGCGAGAGGGAAAAACAGCCCTCCTCTGCAGCTTGGCTGCAAAGGTGGGGGGAAGGAAGAAGAGGGCCTGGCTGCAAGGCCGACCTCTGTCTCTCTCTCTCTGTCTGTCTGTCTCTCTCTCCCACTTACCAGTTGTTTGTGAGTCGCATCCCTCACAAACATGCACTCATTCCAATGCTGTCTCTAACTTTGGCCTAGGCAGAGTTAGGGGGGCCGCAGGGCTCCCCTCTTCCCCCTGGAGGGGGAGAGAGGGAGCCCAGCCACCCCCTGACCTTCAACACCTACACCCAGCAGACACCAACAGCCAAAACAACCACGACAGAGCTGCCAACCGCTTCCGGGGCTGTGATATATGATTTTGAGCAGAAGCGCACAACATGGATGGTGACTGGCCCTCCAGGGAACACTGTCCTGGCACCCAATCACCTCCGAGCCCCCCCAGCCTTTCAGGGGGGCCAATTTCAAACTATGACAATGATCTTTAATGTCCCTTCCAACCCAAACCATTCTATGATTCTAGAGAACTAGTACAAAGCCTGTGATGAAATGCAAACTTTCATTAGACTTGGGAGTCTATTACCTCCATGATTTCTCTTTTGTCCAGTATTTACCCTAATGGCTTTTCCTGCATACATGCCTCATTCCCAAGTGCAAACCTGTGGCTATGACAGAACTGATTTTTTTTCATGAGTCCTTGTTTTCTTCGTGTGAAAAATGTGCTGCTCATCATTAAAACTGTTTCTTGATTTTAAGTTGCTCTTAGCTGAAACTTGCTCTCAGCATGACCATAGAACATAAATATATATATGTACGCACACACATATACGTATTATTATGAAAAAAATATGTAAAGTTACAGTTTTGTTTTTTCATCAGTCAAATTTAACTTGAAGTCTACTTTGCCACTGAAATTGAAAAGATGACTAACAGTCCCTGTGAAGAGCAGCATGATAAAAAATGAATAAAAATGGCTATGGCCTTCTGATTCTTTTTTGAAGAGAGCAAAAATGTATTGGAAAATGTAATATATTTCAATATATTTCTCTCTAGTATATTGGGCACAAAGCTTAGTTTCCCATGTGAAACCAGAAGAACCTCGAATTTCTCTTTTATTACTCAGCTAGAAATGCAATTTCTTTAATGTAGAGAACAATACATACTTAATACTCTTCTTTTTGTAGTTTGTGGGGGTTTATTTTGTGAAAAAGTTGGGATTTCCCCACCCTTCCTCAATTCTTCCAACTTTCCTGAAGTAACTCTAGGAAATAACTGTACTTTGGCCATAGAACATCAGAAGTGTGTGGCTGAAGTCACTGTCAAGAAAGGCAGAGAGGATTCTTGTTTAGTTGCAAGGATGATGGGCAATACTTGCACAGATGAATATCAAGAATATCCGTTTTTCAGAAACTTTCCAGCTCAAAATTCAACATTGGTTTATATGTTTTCCTTATGCTAGGTTAATATAATAGCTCACACAGTGGGTCAGTTCCCAGTGCCTAACCCAAGTTTCCTTTACTATACAGTAAGCCAGTTACTTCTCAAACTGCCTTAGATGTGGAAACCTTGTAATTGTTCATTCTTTTTGTAATATCATTTCAAACACTTGCATACAGCTCCCATATATCTTCACCCTTTTTCTCTCCCTAAGCCCAGCTCTTTCTCACAAATCACATTTTCTAAGCTTATTAATTTTCTTGTCATACTCTCAGCTTGGCCTAATTTTATGTGTGTCTTTATTTGACTAAAACTTGTCAGAGTAATCCAGTGGAAATTCTCCTGCAGCTCATGACATTTGACAGAGCAGGTTCAGTTTTTACAATGTGTAGTTCAATCTGTTTATCAGAACTTTCCCTGCAGTACTGCTGCTTAGCCTTTTATTTCCCAGTCTGATTTCCTTAAATGTGTGGTATGATTTTGAAGGATTTTTAACATTCTCCACTTAAAGTGTTAAGTATAAAACCATCTTGGAGAAGATCTTTGGGTGAGACACTGGAGATTGTGAGGGAACTGGTTTTTAAGAATATTTTTGTGTCCAAAACTATGAATAAGATACTACTAAACATTTAATGTATAAATGTCTAAGTAAAAATACATTAGAAAGCAGAATAAACATTACATTGCCAATACTAAAAGTATTGTGAGGGAAAAAATCATCCCAAATAATAGTAATAAATCCGCTGGATTAATAAGGTTAGCTTTTAATTAATTTATTTTGATAGTCATTCTCTTACATGTATTTGCAAGCAATTCAAGTAAGAATATGTTTCAACATTGCGTACTTTTATTTATTTCACTTGGTTTTAGGGGATTATTTAGGTATTCTCAGTGACCATACTGACTCATTTCACTGTATATGCCAAAACTCCTCTCTGTCAGTCGCATGCTTATATGAGCCCTTCGATCTGAACTCACCCTCTCTACTGAATCTGTTGTTCAAACATCTTAAAAATATGTCCTTTATACTCTTCAGTGGAGTCTTTTGAAATGCATAGTCAAAAAGGTAAGATTTTTTTTATAACCAGCTTATTCTAGCAGAGGTGGTACTCTTGCCTATATTTTAGCAGGGCCTGTTGCAGTAGCACAAAGGGTAATTGTTTTAAACTGAAGGAGGGGTCAGTTTGGGTTAGAAATAAGAAAAAAGGTGGTTTTTTTTACAATGAGAGTGATGAAACACTGGAACAGGGTGCCCAGAGAGGTGATAGATGCCACATCCCTTGAAACATTCAAGCTCAGACAGGATGAGGCTCTGAGCAACCTGGTCTAGTTGGCGTCCCTGCTCATTGTAGGGGGGTTGGACTACACGACTTTAAAGGCTCCTTCCAACCCAAACTCTTCTGTGATTATATGATTAGAATCCTAGAATATATGATTCTATGCATTATATAAAATGCATAGAGTGACTTAAACTTGACAATAATTGCTTTTTTTGTTTGTGCTGCAAGGAGCTAGGATATCCATTCCCTATGGATAAGGGTTGCCTCTGTCAGCCTCACCATTCACCAGTCCCTCCTCTCCCCTCTGTTTCTGGGCATATAATGCTACCACATGTTCTGTGCTAGTTCTGTTGTTCTATTCCTTATCTGTTCATGTGCACAACCAGATCAGTTCAGTAACCTGCAGAAAACTACTTCAGCACAGAAAGAGATTTTTCTTCTTCTCCCCGCCCCACTCCCCACCTCCTTTGTGTTGATAGTTAAATAAGTTTATGGTGCAATCAGGCAAGTACCAGAGCTATTAACAGAGAGCAGGTAGGATCACACGGGGAGAAGAGGGGGAGGAATGGCATTACCCTTTTTGCAGCAGTGAACCACTTAATCAGCTCTTTTGCAGTGTAGAGACTAATTAGTGTCTTGAATTTACACATCAAATTTGTCATGACAACTAAGCTAGGCAGTCTTAATATTATCCTGTAGATCACTAGTGTATTTTAATTCTATCTTATTTTTCACTTGGCACATCTATTCCTGAGTAGAAGGAGAGAGGGTTTTGTATTTTAAAAATTGCTTAACCCTTCAGAATAGTTTTTCAAAAGTCAATACCATGGGAGAAGATCAGATTAGAAAGGTGAAGTCATAAACAAAGTAGAAGTTGGCTGTTTTCCCACTGTAGGAAATTTGGAGCTAGTAAAGAGATCATCTAAAAATATGAAAATTTGATGAGAAGCTTAGGTTAAAAAGGTTAGACTGAGATTACAAATATGACCTAACTACAAGTGTTACCTGTCTTTTCCACAAGTGGATCCTAGTCTTCTCAGTTACATAGAATATATCTTTTTTGCTTCTTGAAATTAAACTTGCAAGTATCTTTAACATTTACCACCCTGTTGTGAACACATAATAATGAGTAGAAAATAATAATTTATCTTTCAGTCCTGGTTGTAAATTTACTTTAATTTTGCTTTAGGGTAGTGGAGGAGTTGATGTAAAAGATTCCTGTCACTGTGAATCCAGTCTCTGTGAGCAGCCTTGACAGTGTTTAAGGAAGGTGTGAAAGAACATAAAAATCATCTTACTGGCACTTCCCCCGTATTCCAGTACCAAACAATGTGTATCTTGGGGACTTCTAAAGTCAAAAGATACCACCTCTCTGCATTTAATATGTCTGGCAGGTTTTGGTTTTTTCTTTTCATTTTTGTCTTGTAACTTTTTAATCTGTATGACTGTTTCTTGGCAAGGAGTTCTACAACATAACTGTATAATGCATGAAGAAGTACAAATTTATGTTTGTATTAAACTTTTTGCCAATGTAGTGTAGAAAACTTCTAGTTTCACAGGCTTCAGTGCTCATCATGCATACTGAAAATGAGTGATTTGTATCTGAAAAGTATGTAGAAACATTTTAAATTAAAATTGCAGATGTTTTACTTGTCAAAGCTCCACATGAAACTTGTTTCCACCAAGTATTTTCCTGTTTTGATGTTTTTTCATTTATTTTTATATTAAAAAACCCCTAAATATGACTGCCAGTGAATCTTAAGTTTCCAATTCAACATGTTTTCCAGAAAGCACTGCACTTCAAACTTGTGCTAATCAGTACTTTTAAACAAAATATTCCATCTATAACTACAAGGAATATAAATCCACTTTCAGTTCTGTTGAAATCTCTACCATAAATGGTTCTTGGCTCTGATAAGCATTGTAATCACAATGAGGAAGTCTAAGATGTAGGCATATATTACTCCTTTGGAGGATGTATGAACAATCTGTTAACACTGGAAAAGTAAGCTTGCTCTCTAGGGGGTTGCAAACTGCCAGAGATATTATTCCTTTGAAATTGTGCTTAGAAGCCTTTATTCTGACAGGGGGTTTTTTTACTTTTTTTTTTTTTTTTTTTTTTTTAGCAAACCAGCAAGATTTAAGGAAAAGATAGCAGTCCCTAGAGTCTTCAAACTTTTTCCATAGCTTAGATGCTGTTTAGATCAGAAAGAAATTAATCTATTTCATGTTCTGAGAAAATGTCTTGAATGGTTTTGTTTGTTTTCTTACAAAGAATTTCTTACTTTTCAAAAAATGCTTCTTACAGAAACATTACAGACTGTGCAAGCCCACAATAGCTAAAATAACTATATGTACTTCAACTCTTTTTGGAAACTGAATCGAGGGTCTAGGAGTTGATTTCCTATGTACTTCTTATTTTACTGAATATTCTAACTCTTGCTTTGAAGATACTCTGCAAAACATCTTTAGAGCTCCCCTTTAGGAAGGAACGCTCATCTTTTGTGACGTGACTGCATAAGGTTTGAGTAACCGGCTGGCAAGTCGGATGTGACCTCTTCTGTATTAATCTGCTTTTATAATCCTTTCACTGTTTCCTTTCGTTTTCTACAAGTTTTTTAATCTGCATACATTTCTCACTATGACTTAATTTTATGGGGTTATGTGCAGCAAAGTTAGAGGTAGGTAAGTTCGATGTACACAGGTGTGCTGGAAAAAATCATTATCGTGGAATCGGTTATGCTGGAAAAACTGGTTTTGTGCTGTTTCACTTGAGAAGTGAACTGTGACTGGGATTGTCTGCTGTAGCAGAACAGCTGCCCTGCTGTGGCTGCTTGAGCAGTTCTTTGTCAGTGCTGCACATTGTACAGCTGCTAGAGCAAAACCATTTCGGTAGGTCAAGTATAACATCTAAATTGTAAGCTCTTTGGACCAGGAATCATGCCCACCTTCCTCTTCTTGTCTAAACATATATTTTTTTCCCTCTCAATAGTCCCTGTAACATTTGAGTTACCTACTACTGCCAGTAATGTTCATGAGACCAAGGAAGCCTTACTGTAAAAGCTGAGAACATGAAACAGAGAAAATAGCATCTTACAACACAGTCTGCTTATTGAAATACTTTTACCAGCAATGAAGAAATCAAGACCCCAGTAAAAATTGGATCTTTACCCAAAATAACATGTTTCATGTTGCAACATACTTAAATGTCCATGAGGTCCTGTGGCTACTTCTATGGATTATTTTTATTTAATTCTGTGCAAAACCAAGGCACTCCATATATACATACTCTATACAATAGCCACTCCACACATTCAGGAAACTACTGAGAAGTAGTAAAGAGTGGTGCTATCTGATTAACCCTTGAGGTTACTTCAAACTTATGTAACTCGTGTGTCACAACAGGGTAGCACCTGGTGTCAAGGATATCACCTGGTTCATTTAGGGTTTGTTGTTTTTTTGGTTTTTGTTTGTTCGTTTGTTTTTTTATTAAGACAGTGTCTTTGATGTTACAACCAACTACAGAAATATATGTACACAATTTATGTTGTACCTTGAATATCTCTCAGAAACCTCACAACTGACACTTGAAAGTCATTAATCACCACAAAAGTTAAAGAAGGATTACTGGAATCTGACATATGGTACTGCAAGAGCAGTTTATTTGTCACCCCAAAAGAGGCCTTTGTACGTGATTAGTGTTGCTGTGTACAGTGGGAAGAAGAAGAGAATACTCACTCCCAAGCAGAAATGTGAGGAGAAAATACTGGAGTGCTGAGCTAGAGTAGCTATTTTGGGTTCTTTAAGACCGACTAAATTGATTGCACTGCTTGTTCTGGGAAACCTCACTTAAGCAAAAGAATCAGAAAGGCAGTGTGTGTCCTTTAGGTCAGGATTACCGTTCTGGCTAGAATACCGTCTGGGATTTTAGATTAAAGGAAAACAATTTTTTTTATGCTGAATTAACATTATGTAATTCATTCTTCTGTTGACCCTGAGATTGATTTATAATGTGATGTGTTAATTTGGGATGAAAAATAATAATTTGTTAAATTGCTGATTTATCAAGTAATTCTTCTATTGTGACCTTAATTATTTGATTTTGATTAATCAATAAGTATTTTGTAGTAGCTTTTTTAATGTTGATATTTGATCACTCATTAATTTGCAGAAAATCCTTGAAGGCAAAATGGGTAATTGCAAAAGTCCTGTAAGTAAGTTCAAAAATTTAAAACAATAAATTCAATAGAATTCTAATCAATCACAAAGGTTAAAAATTTTAACAGGGGAAAAAAGATAAAACAAGACAAACTTCACTTTAGCCTCTTTCCACTTCTAAATAGGACATTTTAACCAATGTTGAGGATGTAGTAACATCAGGTATGCTATCACTCATGAGTTCTATAGTGTTATATGTAAAAATCTTGGAATTGATAACTAATTCTTCTCAATTATTTCAATAATTGATACTCATCTGATTAATCTGAAATATTAAAGACTCCCTAAGGCTGGGGTTTTATTTTAGTTGCTTGTTTTTGTCCCTGTACCACTGTTTTATTGACTTATTTGAAGTATTCAAGAGATTAGCAGGGCATAATTTTTTACATCGCAGAAATATCCTGCTTTGACCTTATTCAGAGATTATTATGACTTCCTACTACACAGCTCAGTCCATAAAATTCCCCTTGCAAGTTTTGCATGCTGTATCTTCAGACTTGTTGACTCTACTACAGTAAGAACTCCTCAAGGTAAAAGATTTTTCCTTGTCTTAATTTTTTTTAAGCATATGATTCCTTTTTTTTTTTTTTTAGGTAAAAACCTAATCTCTCTAAAATAGTTTGATTATGTAGCCATAACACTTTCTACTCTTCCTCAACTTCCCCATACTGAAGTTTCTGTAAAATTTTAATATTTTCTCCCTGATTATAAGCTCAATTAACTAAGGAAAACATGTATGAACATGTTATGAGTTTTTGTCAAACTCATGCAAAATTGATGGTCTTATAAGCTTTTTGAAATGATGCAATCAGAATAAACCCTTAGAAATAATTTATTTTAAAAGTATTTATTCAAAAGCTGTCTGAATTGTGTTTTATAGTAATACGATGGAAGACAAAAATCAACTTGTTTATCACAATCCATTGTTACTACTGTTGCAGTTACAGATTGATGTGCTTACTTACTGGAATTTACTCCTGGGTGGAAATCATCATCCTTCAATGTGTTTGGCTTTCTCCGTTGTCATTCAGTCTGTGTCATCCATTCTAATGTAGTTTGCCAGGATGAGCATCTATAACATGGGATGTCATAGACTGTGTGTGTATGGTGATAGAATTTGCACAGTGTGACATTGCAGTGCCTCCAAATGCATTTTAATGTGGAAGCTGAAAAATGCAGTGAAAAAGAGGACAGAGGGAATGTGACACTAGACTTCAACTTTAAATAATGAATTTATTTTTTTCTGATAATTCCTTTCTTCATGTGAAGTAATAGTGTCTATTAAAAATAGATCTGATTCTAGTAACTCATGCTTCCCAGTTTTGATAAACCATATGAAAAACTGTGAGGAAAATAGACTTTTTTCTTTTTCTTGTTCCACAAAATTAGATGTATGTAGCCACACCAGATTTTGTTCATGCTCTTGTTTGATTATAAAACAAAGGGAAAGAGAAGGAATAAAAAAAGGATAAGAATAAGAAAACCCGAAGTGGATATAGCCAGACTATGTAAAAAATACAAATATTAAATCAGGTTTTAAGAGCAAATTTAGAATTCTATATTTTTTTGTCTTATGTGCTATCTTGCTCAGTTAATCTCTTTGGTATATTTATTCTGCTTTTGTTTCTATATTTTTCTTTTAATTCCACCCCTACCATGCCCAGTTCTAGTCTTCATTTCCTTAATACAGCTCTTCCCATTTCTGAATGCCTAATTTGCTAGTTAAAGTACTCCTTCTTTGTCATCATACATAAAATATTTGCATCCCCTTAAGGTTCCCAGTGGCCATTTCCTTAGTCTTTTCTTTAAGTGATCTGATTGGAGTTCACTCACAGGGCTGTTTCTTCCTCAGGGATAAAGTTTCAACTTGTGCCTCCCGTGTGCCATCACATACTGAAAAATCTAACTAGTTGCTTTTTCATCAGTCTGAAGAGTGACTTACAGCACCCAAATTAGTTGGAGGAGCAGTAGATATTGCAAAGTGATGTTTGTCTGTTTGTTACTTTTAAAGTTATTTTTTTATCACTGTCTTTATATCACTGTGAAGGTTGTCTCTTATCATAGGAAGAATGAAAAAATATACTGGCTTTATCTCCCAGGATTTCCTTGCAGCATAATTCAGCATGTGCAACTCTGATCTACTGATGAATTTCTTATAGATACTACAGTAGATATGGGCCTGTATCAAAAGACAGGTTGATGAACTTGTTCAAATATGGAATGTATGGAGAGTACAGCAGGGAGCAAATTACCACAGGTAGAATATTGGTCAAGATGGGCTTCAAAACTGGCTGAAGATAGCAGCCAAAATGATAGCCTAGTAGGTACAGCTTTAACTGTGCAGTAGACACCACTGCTTCAACTAAGTGCAGCCTTCTTGGATAATGAGTCAACAACAGAAGGTAAGTGATAAGTATTTTTCATGTAACTCTACATAAAAGCTCAAATCTCTGTTCTAAAGTGTTGTCAGCAGCTGCTCTTCAACCATGAACCAAAGCACAATGGTCGTTTGGTACAAAGGACTGGAGGCAAAGTCACTTTGGTGAAATATTTTATCCCAGGCTTGATGCAGACACACAAATAATACCTTACGTAATACCTTACATATGCTTACAAGTGAAGAAAGACACTTTTCTTCATTTTGAAGAGAGATCAGTGGTTTTTTGCTTTCCAATTTTTCTTCTCTCCTTTCTTCTTTTTTCCTCGTGAGCATATCAGTAGTTTTCCCCTGTGTTGTCTTAACACTTTGGAAGAATGTCCATAAATACCTGCAACGTTATTGCTGTCTTTCTGGTTTACCATTTATTTATTCTGAACTTCCTCTGCAACTGCTCCCCTGCCCTATATTGACACAGCAGTATGCTGTGGCATTTTCTACCATTCCTGCTACAACTTCACTGCAGACCTCCCCTTCTCTAGCTGTTGTACAGAGGACTAACCTAGTCTGTCGTTAGAGCAGTCCTCTGTACCAGGGAAGCGTACTTGCTTAAGTTGCTTCACACCACTGGCCACTTGAATACCAGCCAAGACTGAACGTGATGCAGGTTACCTGCTGTTGTGTTACCTTGTGAACTCCTTCAGCCATACCTGTGTTCCCTTAGAGGGGCAGTGGGACAGCGAAAATGGCCTGACTGAAGTCTCAAATCCTACCTGTGGGGTCCTATCATGTGCTTACCACAGCAATGGCCACTATCTGGCCCTTGCAGCTGGAGAACAGGAGTGCTTAAACTCAGTTTTCTGAAGTGATAGCTGTTTGAGGAAAGAAGCTGTTTTTTGAGATAGCTAAAAAAAGAAGAGTGATGTCCAGGATATGCATGAGGAACTCAGACTGAATTAAATATTTTCCCAAAGTACTACAATTGAATTCAGATATTGGTATCTGTAGCTATAAAAATCTGTTGGCATCAGTCCAAGAAAAAAAACATTATGTAGGAAAGTGAGAACCTTTTACTGAAGCTTTCCTGACTTTTCCCTTAAGTTAGGAGATATGGAAGATGTTTTGTGAAAGAACAAACTTAACTCATAACTGAGTACCTCAGAACTTGGAGGAAAAATGCCAAGGATACTTGTGAACTTCATCGGGCTATTGATGACCTATTGCATATTTTAATGACTTAAAAAAAAAAGCAATCACCATAGGGAGGGAAAGCAATTAATAATTCTAACAAGCCACCTAAAAGTTGCCTTATGGAAATATATATAAAAATCAGAAGAAATATGAGATTAATGTCTGTACAGACATGTACTGATTAATAGCACAACAAAAATCAGGTTTTCTTCTTAAAATGCCATCTTCCTCATTTTTAAAATATGTCCTAATTATTAATGAGAGTTGAGTTCTTTCTTTTCCTTTATCATAAGAGAATACTGATATATTCATTCTACCTCTCTGTTTATTATTCTATTTTTGGAAATTTCATATCTTCCTCCAGTGCAAGTTCTCAAATTTAACTGCTGTTTAGTAATGTGAAAAAGTTTCCATTTGCCCTTCACAACTCAGTGAGCTGTAAACACTGAAGTAATTGAGCCACCCACATCCTGGTCTGCAGGTGATATGAGTGATGTATTTTATTAGCATTTAATTAAATTGCAAATGTTATGCTAAACTGTGAAATTGCTGACAAAAGTTGAATAACTGGATTAAATTACACCCTTGTTTAAAACCAATAAATAAAAAGATTGTTGAGTAATCTGGAAAAATATATTCTTCAACTCTTTTGAAGCAATTAACCTATGCTCTGCTGCTTTAAAAGAAATATCCCTCAGCAAATGAAATTTGAAGCTGTTGCAACATTAATTTCACACCTAATAGTTTCTGATTATAACAATGAAGATTAAATAGATCTCAGTAAATCTATTCAATCTAGTAGTAAAGAGATAATATACACTTGAAACAATTGCAAATTACTAAAATTAAATTTTGTTATTGCATTAAGTTTTGGGGAAGGGTTTAAAAACTCCAGTTTATGAAACCTTGATTCTGCTTCAGTTTGGGGATTATTGAATGATTTGTCTTATTCCCGTTCATTTATTTGGATGTGTGCCTTAAAAAGTCTAATTGTGCAAAAGCCATTTGATATGATTTTGTTTACAACTATTTCCAGTTAAAATTTATAGCTATCAGTAGAACATACTGGCTAGTGCAGAGAATGCTACAGCCAACTGGAAGGAGAAAGAGTATTTGATGGGAAATGGGAGACGGGAGGGCTCCAACATCACATTTTTCATTTGAGGGATGAAACAAAAAATGTGGAAAAATACCAATTTTCCAGTTGTAAAATAAGGAGTTAAAGACTGGGAGGGGAATTGGGTTACTATCCAGAATTATTTTTATTTTCTAGAATTACAAACAAAAATGAGAACAAAAACAACGTCCCTTTCTAAGTGGAGTAGGGGGAACCAAACACCTACTGCAACTGCCTTCATTCAGTTCTAAGCTGAAAGCCTGCACTCAGACAGTTTCAATACGTAGTGTTTCCAAATATTGAGTTAAACATTTGAGGATTGTTTCTTTTAAATTAGGCTGATGCCCCACTGAACATAATTTTAAATTAAGATAATTTCTTAGGGGTTTTATCTTTTTTGCTAAAGCACTTTTCTAAGTTAAAAAAAAAGTATCAATCGCATGCTTATTGCACAAAGCCAATGTTCTATTCCTAAATGGTGAGGAAATTGAGGAAAGTCAGTCTTCAAGCTCATACTACACTCTCTGGATAACTGGAATGAGTTTGTTGTTGTTTACATGCTCTGAATATTTGTGGGCTCACATGACTTGTAACTAATATTAATTAGGAATACTAGGTGTTCTGCACATATGCAAATGAAGGCCTAGAAACAACAACAAAAAAAAGTGCTTTGTCTTTTAGCACTTCTACAAACCAATTCCCTAATGCTATCAGTATCTGGGGAAGAAAAAATTTTTCAAACTCCAAATATCTTTTAGAAATGAAATTTCAAATTGCAGTAGTGGGCAAATCTGTACTACTATGGTAGAATTTCAATAAGATGGGAAGTCTCTCTTTTTCTATGTGAAATTACTGTAATTACTATGTATATTACTCCTGTGCTAACCATGAGATTTCTGGATATTCTTAAGAACAGCTCTGAAAAATACCAGATTGCACTGACGAAGAATCACAGTTTTTAAACAAGTATCAACATGTGAAAGAAGCACAATTAATTGGCAGAAACAAGGTTAATTTGTTATTGAGGCTTAGTCACTCAAAGTAAGAAATATTTAATTTTCTGTCATTTCACACTCTCTTACAAAAGATTTCAATGAGCTTGCTAATGATAATGAATTTGGTTTCAAGTATTTCTTTTTTTGTGAAATTGTGAAACTGCAATTATATGATGTATTTAGACAGTTGTCCAAGTTAGCTGAAACTGCAGGAGAAAAAAAAATTAAGATCAGTGATAACTCTAATTCTGCAAGAGACCTGGGCACATACAGGTTAGTCTGTGCAAAACTCAGCTTCTAAACCTTATGTGTGGACTCTACATTCTACCTTAGGCAAGGAGACCGTGTGGGTAAGCAAACACACAGAGACACATTTATTGTGTTTATTTTTTTAATTGCATGCAAAATGTTCATGGACCTTATTTTTAGATCCATAATGCTATCCATTAGATGCTTCAGAGTGTCATTTAGAAGATGAGAGACAGTTTAAATTGAGACCTGGCATTTTTTCTATTTCAGGGTATAGATACATCCATAAAAAGAATATACTGCTCAGTTGTACAGTGTATGCCATGGAATCTCCTACATCCCACAGATGGTGACAGCTCTGCAATCCCATCCCTTATTTGAGAAAATTAAACATTGTATGATCTAGCTCAGAGGAAATTTTAAACTTGAGGGCTGCCAGGAAAGGGGTAGGTCAGTGCAGCCCAAATTGCCAGACTTGCTAGTCCAGAAAAAGAAAGATAACAAAGAAGTGGTGCTGGTCTAGTGAACATGCCACTAAAATGGAAGGAAGAGTCCTGGGTGTTTAAATATTTCATATTACCTATTTCTAAGAAATCCTCCTTAGTAAGATTGAATTGGCATCTGTTTATTATCTAAAAAGGTAAAAAGAAAAAGAAAACAACCTAGACTTCCTTCCTCAGACCTTGCAGTCTGCAAGCCAGAGCAGAGATAGATATTCTAACTCAAAATCTGTTGAAGACAAAGAAGAGATACTTGTCAGTTTAATAGATCCTGGGCTGGATATGAAATGTAGTGGCAAGTAAGTCTCCAAATTGATTAATTCTGATTTGATTTCTTACTTCTTTTTTCTTTTTCTTTTGGTTGGTTGTTACTTAATAATTGGACTTAAATCAGCTAGCTTCACAAAGATTGTTGAAAAGCCTTTGGAGAGTAGTAATTGTCAAGCTGTGTTGTCTTATAACTATGAAGGCAGTGGCAAACCAAAATATACTTCTTTTCTTCTGAATACATTTCTATAGATTATATTTGTCATGCTTCTGTAAGCAGTTGTTACAGCAACTGTAATTGTATTGTTAACTGTAACAGTAACTGTATTGTTAACTGTAGCTGTTAGTTGATACTTAAATCAGTTGACTCATCCAAAAGTCTGTGTAAAATTCCTCCAAGTATTGTTTACTTTAAATGCCAAGTTCTTAACTTATATATTAATTGCTACTGCAGTACTGAAAAAGTTCATCTCAGAGTACAGGAAGAATCTTTCTAGAAATGGTCATAATTCTGGAAACCACATGATTTGGTGATAAGTGTTTGTTCACATCCTCAGAGATTAATCAGGCCAGAACATACCATGAAGTAACCAGTAAGCATTTTGAAAATATATTTCCATCTCAACTTCAGAGCCTAATATTTTCTTAACTAGTTAACACCTTTTTCTGTAAGCTTATCACCATTTTCGAAGTTACTTTGAGACTAATAGGAAAAGTCTGATAGTACTAGAGCTTTTCAAGAAATTATCATTGTTTATGAGTTAATAAAAATTATTTAGCATAACTGAAGGCTAGTAATAAAAAGGTTTTTGTGTATTCAAACAGGGAACTCTGAAAATTACAAAATCCATTTTAACTATTGTGTGATAAAATGGGAAATAGTAGCTGGGTTACAACCAACAATCCCAATGCTTTTAACAATTTTTTGTTGTTAAACTTACTTGTTACTAAATCAGTTTTCTCAAAACCCAATAACAGGACATGAGCAAAATAGAGGAGTGAAGAAAGACTTTGGAAGACTTGTGAACAAAAGAGAGAGGTTTTCTCGAAAAGGGATGCAACACTATGGGCAGCAAATCCTGCTCAACGTTAAAGATGGGGTTGTAGGTCATCTAGGATAGATAGAATAAGAAATCTTGTAAGTTTTAGATCTTTCAGTTTTGGAGTAGGAATAAAATAAAGGACTGGGAAAAACTTTGGGAAATAGATAACTTTCTATGAGTATGCACCTCTTCACTGGTTTCAGTAAAAAGACAAATAGCTATTTCAGTCACTCTGGCTTTTTGGATTTCCAAAACGTTCAGCCCTAAGGAATCATCTTGATCTTTACAACTGTATTCATGTGAAGTGACATCCAAGTTTATACTCGAGGTCAAAAACCTAATCATGAACCCCTGATTGCAGAATCTTTAAATATATACTCTATTATTTAAAGAAAAAGTTTCTTCTTTATGTTTCTCTAACAGTAACTACTTTCAAGGTTCTACTTCTTAGCTTTTGCTTTGTTAAGGGCCTTGATACTTTATTAAGCTGTTTTCCAAAGGCAAGTCACATCTGCTATTTAATCTGCTGCAATAGGAACAGTTACAGAACAACAGCCAGAAATTACAACTGTTCTTCCAATTACCTTTTTAGACTATGTGCTGTTTATCCTATATAGGTTCACAAAATAGAAAACTCAAAGCAGGGTTTGTTTAAATATTACATTTAGGATAAGTGATTACCTTCAGTCTTGTGACTCTGTAGGAAAGTGATATCCTAGATTATCTTTAAAGGTTATCATAACTGTTATGTTGAAAGTTTAGTGACCATAATTTATAAATTTCTCTCTGTGGAAACATATTCCTCTCCTAACACAGTCATCATTCTTCACGTGCCTTTTATTGACTGTAACAAGGCTCTTAGGAACGTGCAATCAGACACAGTCAGTAAGCTCTGCTTGAAGGTTTGCTGTGATGCATTGGTAGAATGCTAATTTATTTATCTGGGCTCTATGTCTAAATGCCACACATAGGCTGTGCATTTCTCTTACTTGGAAAACATAGAACTTGCATTGGGTCAGATGGTAAATGGGCAACGTGAGGCACCCATAGAGAGGCAAAAGGAAAGAAGGGAAGCAGAAGAGTTCAGGTGGACTGGATTGCATTTTATTCCTTGAACTCCTGAACCGCTCCAGGGATAACTATGTATTGTACCTTACATCTAAGCTTCTTGAAAATATTATTTGCTGATGTCATGTCATTAGTAAGTGACAGAAAGTGAAGTGCATAAACCTACAAATACCAAGCAAAGGAGATTATCCTTTGCTTTGGTTAACCATTACTATTTAAAAATAGTAATATGCTCTGAGTGTTATTAGTTGCCTGCCCTGCTGTTTTACAACTGTAACATAAACCATCCAAGAAACAAAACCTCCATCTGAAATATCTGAGGCGGGGAAAAAGGAAAAACAAAAAGCAAACAAAACTAGTGGGATAAATAAATACAGAAAAACAAGAAGTTCTTTTAACACAGTTTTCTTTTGTGGCTTGGCCTTTTGTTTTTGTCAGGAACTGAGGGGTTTTTTCCATCAATGAAATAGTGTGTATTCCAGTTTTGATGTTTTTCCAAAACATAGATCAATAAGATCTGCTGAGGATTACTGAAGCTCCATCTGTTCTCACCATGAACTGGAAATACTACAGATGATAGTGAGCAGATGTATCACGCCTATTACAGTGGTGCTCAAAACCACTGTAATATTGGATTGAAAAGGCAAAACCATTTTAGTTCTATACAACTTTCTCCTGTCTTTGCCACGCTCTATGTATATGTCTCAAAATCATTTTACTTTACAGACATCTCAAAATCCTTTTACTTTTCTTTAAGAATCTCCCAAATGTGTTGGGGTTTTTTTTCCTTTTCTTTTCTCCTTGAAATTAGCATTGTTCATAGCCCAGACAGAATACAGTTTCACATCCAGTGCAGAATGACATATAATATTTTAACAACTTAATGTCTATGAACTTATGGCCACACTTTTTTGTTTTCTGGCCTAGTAATTTTTCAGGGGCATTTAGTACCTTGATTTTTTTTTTTTTTTTTTAAGAGCAGAAAGGAAGACAGACACCAATGAGGTATACTAAAAATTTGCATGCCAGTGTGGTGGGTGTCCTGAAAGTGAGCCTTGCTTTGCCTTGAGAGCAGGAGGGGTAGGTCTCTCCCCCTGAGGTGACCTAGGCTGCAGCAATCGAGACAGAGGAGAGATAGGGTCCACCATAATTTAAAAAAATGCAGTACCACAACCTCTCTGAGAATGGGTTCTTTTGCAAAAGTTGAAAAGCACTGTTAGGCACTTTAATTACATGAATTATATTTATTATTTTTGTTTGGTTTTACATTTAGTACTCAAACTGAGATGAATTTGATTGAAGTGCATGCTGGCACAACCATTGTAGCTGCTACTATAGAGTGGCTGAGGTGAAGGATGGTAAAGTCTTTGAAGGATTGCTGTTTCTGCTGAATTTGTAAGACTGATGGACATAACTCCCGCCCCTTTATATCTGGGGCTGTGACTGTTGGGTAATTGGCCTGTTTCATACAGGGATCAGAGCCTGTGACAGCTTATTTTGATTTATGACATTCTGCTCATCGTGTTAGAGGTTGAGAGGTGAATTCAAAGTGGCAGAAGGTAATGAATGTACTCGGACAGCCAGGAAGATGGAGAACCTCTCTTGTGAGAGGAAGCTAGCATAGCAAAACAGAAAGTAGGAGTGAGATATGATCAAGAGACAGAAAAATTGTATCTAAGGTAAATGATTGACACAGGTAATAGGTTAAATTCTCTGTGAGACAGGTTATGCTAGAAAGTGATGAAGTTCCAAGTTTTCCGATAGGTGCAGGAAAGAAAAAATCTCCAAGTTTTAAGGAGGAGTTTCTTCAGTTCATTAAAAGGATTGTTGAATATGCAGTGACAATGAAAATAGTTACTTTCAGTGCCGAGTTTCTGTGAAAGTTAAAATCAATAATTTTGTAACTAGCTTTGAAGCTTTTGCTGCTGGGGAATTTAACAGTATAAAGGTTGTATTTAGCTCCATGACCAATCCTCCCTGATGGAGAATCCCACTCTGATCTCTTCATTTTGTTTTGATCAGTTCTCTCTTACAAGTGCTTTGCCAAATATTTGGAAATTTTCCACTTAATTTTATAGCTCGCCTACATTAGGCATGCCCTTGTCTTTTCTCTGGTTTTCCAGAGCAAAGAGGATATAGAGTTATACTGAATGATTTTGTTTTAGATAAAGTTGATCTTTAGTGGTTGTCTGCCTATGTACGAATAGGCGGATAATGTGATAATGGAATAAAAAAAAAAGTTGAAGAAAAGCTTTCTGTCTCAAACAACTGAACTATTTGTGTATAACATATTGTTAATTTGGAAAGAAAGTTAATCTAACAATGATGAAAAGAAAGAATTGCACCACAGGAAAAGTTGGCAGCCGTCAGTCTAATGATGCTACATGCTACTTCCTTGAGGCGGTGGGAAGGAGTTTAAACAGTTTGATAATGGCACTTGTGACTTAAAAATCTGTAGCTAGATCGTATTCAATACTTCGCTGCTGCTCCAACAGCCTACATGTGGTAGTATGAGACCACCCAGGCTGCTATTATGGCTCTAAACTTGTTTTCTCTCAACACTGATACAATAAAGCAGTGCTGTTTGAAGAGTAGGATTCAATCAAATTTTTAATGTTAATAAACTTTACAGCCAGCATGATGATTTAATTAATTTTATCTGTCCTTAAAAAAAAATAAAAATCTGAACTTTAGGACATCTTTGTTTGCAAAAAAAAAAATTACTAGTCTGATTGCTTGCAAGCCTTAAATTCAAATTTATATAAAACTAGCTAATAACAGATTTCAGTCTGTAGCATGATCCAGCAAAACACTTTTGTTGGATCCTGATCCAGCAAAACACTTAAGTGGAACCTTAGGTTAAGGTAAAACAAATTGATAAAGAAATTGGAGACTTTTTTTGTATGTTGAAAAGCTAAGATTGTACTTGAATTCGTTTTTCAGTGTATTGTGGGTTTTGTGTCAGTTGGGACCAACTTTTCCTTAATGATATGTTTTCAAAGCTTGTAAATGGTAAATATTTCCTGGCATTATGGGAGAGCTCACTTTTTTTTTCTTTTTAATAGAGCTAGGAACAAGTAATTAACAGATGGTATAGCTATGAATCTGAATGAAAGCATACTGGAGTATGTTCTGAAACAGTGATTGCAAAATATTACTGTTCTTATGTCCTTTGGAGTAAGAAAATGGCAATATGAGAAGATGAACAAGTGGGAGATGCAGTTATTTGATACTGCTGTTTAAAAACCCTTTAGCCAGTGCAGAATATGAATTTTTATAGCACTGTATTTTTCTTATAACTTTTGCAATTTTATTCTTAGCTCAAAATTTGGATCAATTGCATTAAGATTTTGTAATGTTTTGTAATGTTTAAAACCATTTGTAAAATGGTTTTGGCTTTGCTTCTTTTTTTAGTCCTAATTGCAGTCCTGCATCTTATATCTTGCAGTCTTAAGGGAAAAAAGCCTCTTACACTCTATTTAAGTGTCCCATTATATGAGTAATGCTCACATGTAAATGGCCTTTTGGGATCCATAGATTTGATCCTTTTATGGTGTTATTTATAGCTTCTAAAACTATGACCAGCTGGGCCAATTAGAAAAGCACATATATTTGAACTGAAATCTGTACTCTATGCTTGTCTCTGTTTTGCTATGTATTTGTCAGAAAAGACAAAAATAAGGAAAAGACTCAGCCACAATCTTCTCTGTGGTGGGTTGACCCTGGTTGGATTCCAAACCCCCACGAAAAATTTCTGAGAGCTGGGAGAGATCACACAGGCAAGACAGACTCAACATGAGGATAGTACTAAATTTATTGCTAACAGGATAGGAGCTAAAGAGTGAGAGAGAAAACAATTTTAAAGACACTTTTCACCCAGCCTTCCTTCCTTTCTCCTTCCTCCCCCTGCATTGGTGCAGGAAGAGAAGTTCACCCGTAAGACAACAGTTCTTCCATATCTGCTGCACTTCTGGGTTACCCTTCTTCACCCGCATGGGCAACAGGTCTTCCATATCTGCTGCACTTGTGGGTCACTCTTCCATGGGCTGCAGAGGACAGTCTATTCCACCATGGTCCCTCACCACGGGACCAAAAGCTCCGAGTCCTTCCCCTGTCCTGTGAGTCCCTCCCATGGGAAACAGTCCTCAGTGGACCCCTCCAACTTGGGTCCACCCCTCCACAAGCCACAGGTCCTGGGGTGCAGAGAGTCTCTATACCCCGATGGTTTTTCATAGAATGCAGTCTTTGACAGAGGGTATTGTCCCAGCGTGGGTTCCCCACAGGGGCCACAGAATCCTACCCAGAACAAACTGCTCCAGCGTGGCTTCTCTCTCCACGGGTCACAGATCTTCCAAAGGACTTCACTCCCTCTTGGGCCTCCAGTCCCTCTTGGGACTGCAGGGTGGCAGTCCTCCTCCATTTTTATGCATCCACTTGTTCCATCGTGGGCTCATCTGCAATGTGGCGGGACTGCTCTGTTGCCCTGGTCTAGCCTGCAGCTGGGGCAGGCACGGGGAGGCTGCGAGGCCACTCTCCCATGGGGCCGCACGCCTCGACCAGGGCCCCAGTCCTGGTCCCAGTCTCCCCCTTGCCCATGGCTGCTGCTACCTGCTCCAGGCTAGCAGCTGCCTGCTCCGGGCTAGCAGCTGCTGCAAGGCCCCGGGCCATGACCACTGCCCCGGCCTGGGTTGGCTACCCCATGGCCCCTGGGCCGTGGCCACCGCCCCTGCCCACGATGGAGGGGGGGGAAAGCAGCGAGGGACCGCCCCAACCCTGGCCACAGCACCCACCGCGGCTGCCCCAGGCCAGGGCCACAGGGCCCCGGGCCCAGTGGCTTCCCTCGTGGCTGCAATTTCTTCTGCACAACAACTTTTTTTTCCTTAAATATGTTAACTTCTAATTGACTCTCCTCCTGGTCAGAACCAGGAACTCTGCCCTGGAACTAACCCTCTTCAGCTGAGGGGGAGAAAACCACATACACCCATGGCATTCTGTGGGATAACACAGTGAAAATCAATTAATCTACATATATTAATAAAGGAGTTATTTCATTTATTCAGTTCATTATTTTTCTTACTCATATGACATTAGCAATGGACTAAGAATTAAAAAAGCAGAACAATGCAACTAAGGTGTTTGGAGTACTTTTTTTTCCCCAATGGACAATCTTGTCAGAAACCCTTCTGCATTCTAAAGGTCAACCTGCTTATTTCTCTGACAGTGTTTTTGGAGGAACGTAATAAAGAGCAAGTTATTGTGTACTGTACTCTTTTTGCTTAGCAATAGCAAAACCAAGTGCTTCTGCATCACTGGTTAGAAATGTGCATGTGCACTCACACATCCTGCAAATAACAGATAAGCAATGTAGTGTTAAGCAGGTTTTATGGAAATAATGCTGAAATTTGTAGATTAAGAAAAAAAAGTGGAACAGAAAGCTACTGGTCCATGACCATAGGCCTCCAACATACTTTCTTGAGATTCTCACAAGAGTCAGTAAACTAAAAGCAAAAGCAGACAGAAGAAAATTCTATTGAGGAAAAGCAGATTGTTCTGTTAAAAATTGGTAGGCATAGACTCCTTTAGTATTTCTGAGAGCAGAGGAGGGACTAAGATTCCGAAAGCAACTGTGGAAGAAATACTTACTTTTTAGTTTTATTTTTCTTAAACTCATCATCATCATCATGGCCAGTCTTTGCGAATGAAGATTTGGGAAAGGTCATTACCCTTCAAGCCTGCACAGTGGATTTTTTAGGTGAGACACAGTGTGCGCTGAACTGAGCCCACCCTTTAATCCTAAAGTTCATCTGCTGGGGCCGAGCGAGCTTGGACGGTGGCAGCGAGGTCCTCAGGACGTAGGTTTGTTTAGAGTGACCTTCTCTTAGATGGATGGCCTTACAGGGCTGACGAGCTCCATCTGCCCGGAGGAGTTCCCTGACCGGGAATCGAACCCGGGCCACGGTAGTGAGAGCACCGCATCCTAACCACTAGACCACCAGGGGTCCTCTTTTCTTAAATTAAAGCAGTGACAAGCAACACTCTATGAGGTACCAAGAGAACCTCTGAAGTTAGTGAATAGGAGAGCTATTTTCCCCATTGGATGGCAAGCACTGTTCAAAACAAGTTAGAACAACGAATTACATTTAGGTAATGTGCCTTTAACAGGTGAAAAAATATATGCTTTGATATACCTTTAATTTTCTAACATTGATTTAATTGCCTTTTATCAATTGCTGTTGATTTGAGGGGGGGTGGCAATTAGTGTCCTCTCTACATGAATTGGTAAGAACTTCTTTACTCTTGTAATTTACTTTAATATTGTCTATTAAACATAATTAGCTAGCATCTCTTGTAGCATTTCCAAATATATAAATGTCTAGTCTTATTATTATGAGCTTTTGATTTTGGTCTGTTTTGATCAGGACTCTGTGATCCCCAAATATTAAACAATCTTAATTTATTCAACAGGAAATTACTTCATCTTGCTACTTTCTGGAATGAAAATTATTCTACCTGTCCATCTTGAACCTCAAGTACTTTAAATACAATGAAACATTTGGTTCTGCTACTCTGTTATATTCCTGTAATCTAGATGATCTCTAAAGATGATTGTAAAACATGTCAATAAGAGAGCTGTAATAAAAACAAAACAATGATTGTGAATTTCTTTGACAATTAGAAGTTCTTTCTAACAAAAAGTTCACTTTGGACTACGATCTATGCTCTTATGTAGACTGCAAAAACGCAGATTAGGAATGGGTCTTGTAAAGTTTTAGAAGGCCATGCTTTGTACTGAAGTATTGCGTCAAATTATTTGGATAAATCTTTGATCCTGCAGCTCTTTAGGCAGTAACACATCTCTGTTGTGCTCTCCAAGCTGTGCTTGAAAGATCTAGCAATGTAGCCAGGCATCGAATTCAGCCTAGAGCTCTGTACTTGTGTTCTTTTCTGTCTTTAGGTAACTGTATCTGAAAGTATGGTTGCACTTGAAGTATTGTATCAAGGAAATCACAGTTTAGATTTGTGGACAATAAACTGGATTACAAAAAGAAGTCCCTCCTTGGATGACTAGGCTTAGTGGATCATGGGTCGTGTTGTACCTGGAGGCTGATGATAATCTATCGTGAAACCTGTCCAGTTTCACAGCTTCATCAATAACCCACAACGAAATGTGCTCTCAAGAGGTTTGCAGGTGACGCCAAAATTGGGTGAACTGCTCTTTGGAGAAACCTAGACAGATTGGAGGAATGAGACAGCAGGAATCTCATGAAATGCAATAAGGACAAATGCCAAATCCTGCACTTGGGAAGGAATACATGCTGAGGAGCAACTCCATGGGAGAGCATCTGAGGGTCCTGGTAGACAGCAGGCTGAGTGTGCTGCCTGGTACATTGCTGTCTCGAGTAAGGCTGGGCTAGGAGCATTAACAGGAAGGGTCACAGCCAGCTGATTGACAAATGTGACTATTACCCTCATGGTACTGTATCTAGAGTGCTGCACCCAGTTTTGAGTCCTCTAGTACAAGGTACTGATAAAAAGAAGTGAGCTCAGTGGAGACTTTTAAGCTAGTGGGGGGCTAGAGCATTTGTTTCTTAATATTGTCATAACTTGGCATGCCAACTTCTGATAGAATCTAGACTCATTTTGCTAGTACAAAGCAGAAACACGTATATCTCCATTCTTCACAATAGCCTACATCATTCGTAGTGTCTTGTTTTGCAGGAACTAATTTAGAAAGTTCTATTTAAACTTAATTACGTTTGTGCTGTAAATGTGAGAGAAGATTCTGCTTTTTCACCAGGTAAAATTAATTCCATCATTAATTAATTCTCTTGTATTAGTTTAGAAGAGGATTTTATCTGTGGCTGGAGGAAAGTAACAAAACCTATTAGCTCTTTTGAAGTTTCATCTGATGTTTGTGCTGGTTTCACAGTTAATTTACCAACAACCACTTTTTGGGATCAACAGCATAGGAAGCTGCCATTAATTCTGTAGTAGAAGCTGACCTGCAACCATTACCATCACTTCTTGGTGTTACCTATGGTCTCTCTGCAGGGGGAAAGCAGATGTTTCTTCAGCTGGATCACAGCTGTTTGTAACAGCCCCCTACTGCCTTCATACCACCCATGGCACTGGGAGATCTTTCATAGCCTAAAGGCTATAATATGGAGAGAGATTATGCAGAAACCATCCTCAGTAACCCTTCCTTCTCCCAGGCAACACAGGGCATATATTGAAGCATGTCAGCATGCATTCCTGCAAGCTGAGTGTATGCAGCCATTAGTGTGCTTTGGTTTGACTGAGTGCAAGTTGAAGAGCTATGTTTGACAGCAGGAATAGGCAGAAGCAGGTTTGCCTGATCAGGAGAGCAGAAAGAGTGGCCTGTGAGTGATAGAGAATGCAAATGAACTGAAAAGAGGAAAGAATAGTGTTATGCGGCAGACATCTATTCTTAAGGAGGTGGGTTTGACATGAAGTGGTTTGGGTTTTCCTTAGGAAATTTATTTTGTTGGAAGTGTGCTAGCATCTCCTGAGGCTGTTAATTACTGTACAAGCGTAAATGTTTTATGGTATAAAATCATAGTATAAAGAGATTTGATGTAGGATTAATGCTTCAGTGTCTCACTTCTATATCATAACAGCAAGAAAGTGTATGTGTGCTTTTAAGCATCCCTTTTTCCTTCATATTTCCAGGGCATGTATCCCCCCCATATCATATATTTCTCACAGAAAAATAAAGTTCACTTAACTGGTCCATGACTGTAGGAAGTGTTGCCTCTGCACTACTTTCCATTAATGAACTTTTTTAAAGCCTTTCAGTCTTCATCATTTTCTGGTTTTGCAGACATGAGCAGATGGGCTTGCCAGAAACCACTTTCTTTTTTTTCTTTTTTCTTTTTTTCTTTTTTCTTTTTTCTTTTTTCTTTTTTCTTTTTTCTTTTTTCTTTTTTCTTTTTTTTTTTTTCTTTTTTTTTTTTTTTTTTTCTTTTTTCTTTTTTTGTTTTTTCTTTTTTTCTTTTTTCTTTTTTTCTTTTTACTTTTTTCATTTTTCTTTTTTTCTTTTTTCTTTTTCCTAAAAAGAGCTGGAGGGGAGGGATGCAGGGGAATGCAGTAATGGCAGTATGAAGAGGAAAAAGGAAGTTCAAAAAAGCATGATGGATAAACAGGGAAGGGCTGCTTCCATAAAGGAGCTGGTGCTGTTCCCAGCACAGGCAGTGTCCTCACGGTCTGGGTTATGATCCCACAGGACCTGAGCAGGTGTGCTGATGAAAAGAGTCACTGTCAACCATCTAGATGTCACCAAGGAAGGTAATGTCATGCGGAAGGTTTCGGAACTCCCTCCCGCACTTCCAGTCAGGAACAGCGGGGCCGCCGCACGCGAGAGAGAGACCAAAATTGGGTACAGCCAATGGATACAACCATGATGCAGTTCAAACAAGATGCCCAAACCTGAGATGAACTGGGCCTCTGGACCCATGGAATTGGTAGGAGATCTCAGGTGAGGCCATTCAAGGCCATCAAAGCCTTAAAAGTATGCTTGAGACTCTGGGTATATGCTATGAATTACTCACTCTAGTTCATGTACTTGGGCGGTTTAATTTTGTAAAATTGGGAACCATAAGGTGTGCTGTAATGTACGCGGCAGAGCTCTGCAGGATGCTGTTTTCACATCCATAGGTGGGCAGAAGGCCTTGGTGGTTGATAGGAGTGGCCTGAGGTGGTGATGCTCCATGTCCTGCTGTGGCTTCTGCAGTGGCGCCTGCAAGGAAAGCATTAAGTTTCAACAAGGAAAGCAGGTTAACGGGGACCTTTATGAGATCAAAGCACAGAGAGCAGGTTTAAAAAAGTGTTGAACACTAGTCATAGTTCTTAGTGGTAAAGAAAATATTTTTAATATAAATATGTAATTTGTGTACGAATTTGTTGTTTTTTTTAATTTAACTGGCATGCTTAGGTGCAGAAAGCTGACCATCGCACAGATGGGGTGGCCACAAAGGAAGCTGCAGTGCTTTTTCTCTTGGGATCATTTCAGATGACAATCTTGATCTTTAAAAAAAAAAAGCTAATAGGCCTCTCTGTCATTTTGTTATTTGCTTTTTCTAGTTGTTCGGAAGGACTTCTTTTAGTTCATGATCCATTGGAAAGGTTGAGTAGCTACATATGTAGCAAATACAGCCCTTGCCTTGAAAAAAATTGAGGCAAGATGCACTCCATTAAAGTAACTCAAACTACAGCTGTTTTACTTAGGAATGAGTAGTGAACACAGAAGAGTATAATGTACATTCACTAAATAAATTTTACATTTTGGTAATTAGATAGTTTGGCTTTACTTTTCAGGAAGACTTCCCCTCACTAGATATAGGTATCATGGTGAAAGAAAAACAATGTGTAAATAAATGCTACTCATGCGAATAACTTGTTTTACAAGTAGAAGTAGAATGGAGACTCTTGACATACGTTTATGTGTTGAGTCACCAGTTCATCTGCGTACTGGTAAATGTAATACTTACAAACTAGAGCAGAAAATGTCAATTAGTTTCATTGATAAGAGATCACATAAATGAAGTTTTGCATGTCTGTGCAGAAAGCAATCTCATGTTTGCTGTTCAAGTTACACAATGATTAAGAATTCTGGTATCTAAAAGTTTGTGTTACTTAGACAACACAGACCTTAGAAGTGGAAACTTGCGCGCAGATGATACCAAATTATTTAATGACTGAACGATTGGAGAAAATATTTGCAGTTTTTGTTGGCATCATCTTCATAAAAGATATAAGTTCTCAATGTTATCCGAAAATACAATTACTCATCCCTTAATGGAACAAAACAACAATTGAGCATGCATGAGTTATACAGTTTTAGACTAAAAGTGACGACTGCCATAAATAAATTAGAGATAAAATTTAAATTATTACTTGGAGATAGCTATTGTAGTAATTTTTAGTTCTAATGGGAAATAAAAGATCACAAGATGCTGCATTTGTAGATAATTTTCAAATATGAATATTAATAACTATCAACTAATCATCAGACTAGTTGTAGTAAAATTGTAGTAAAGTTGTAGTAAAGTTGTAGTAAAATTAAGTATTTTTGCACCACTTGTAGTTATTATCATTTTTCTGCTATGACAGCTTCTCTTGGATGACAGATTTGGGTTTATTTGTGGGATTTTTTCCCTCCTGCCTTCCCCCATGTTTCATCCTGGTTCATCCATCCTGGTTTGCATGAAATACATTGCTACAAGTTGTTTTAGGTTGGATGAAACAGTACAGATGAGGAACTGGCATTTTCTGCTTAGTCTGTGACTTGTGACATTGTCTCGGGTGAGTCACTTACAATGCCTTATCTGGCCCTTTGTGATCAGCATATACTGATTATGCTACACTTGTAAATGAACAAAGACAAACTAGGGAGAAGGTTTATGACCCTTTAAATACACTGCATTGAATGGTGACATAGACACATAATCTATGATAAAGTGGCTGATTTTAGAGTATTTATTGTTATTTATCTGCATATCAAATTGCTCACTAAATTCAGTCCTCCTCTTAGCTTGATGTATGTAAGCTTTAAAAAGTCTTTAAGTGCATGACATTATACAGTGCTATATTAATGCACCTTTCAATATAATAAATGAAATTTGGGGCAGTTTTCATTCAGTTTTGCTTTTCAGGCTCTGATAGCTGGTTTAGCTATTTTTTTTGTTCATTAGTTAGTTAATAAATGCTTTTTAGCAACTCTTAAACACCACATATAGTGTTTTAGCATGATTTTCAGCTAGACTGTTTGACTACTGTGATAGCCAGTAAAGGGAAATTCTACTGATTTACTTTTCCCAAAGACTTGTATCTGCCGAATACTGTATTGCTATGACCTCTGTGTCTTTGCTGTTCAAGAGATTTATTAAAAAAGCTGGCATGAAACAGCTCAGGCAGAAGATTTTCAATATGAGTTTTACTCATGGCTGTTGTAGCTATAAACCATTGTGTTTGAAAAAAAACCGTATACAAACTTATCAGGACAAAACTTGCAGTAATTTACCAGAACTGGATATTTAGTCATAAGGATATAATTGATATAATTGCTGCATATTTGCCGACATTTCCACTAATTTTGCTGTAATGTGTTTGATGTATACATTTGAGTGTGGGAAAACAAGGTGCACTCTTTTTTTCTGACACCCCAGTAGGAATTAGTTTTCTTTTTCCTGCTAACACACAAAGGTACTAACAAGAAAGCTGTATTATAGTAGGCTGTGTAAACATTCCTAAAAGTACTTCTGAGATCTGATCAAAATCCACTTTTTTTTTGTTCCTGTATCTTCCTGAGGCCCTATAATGATAAATGAGTAAGACCAGAGAGGATATGGTGGCTTCTCTGAGATCATAAGTTAGATTTGTGGGAGAAAGATAGTAAACACAATAATTCAAAATCCTTTCATATTGTAGTCAAACTAGATCTCAGAAAGTTGCTTTTTTTCTATAAAGCAGCATAACTTCAATACACAGATCAGCAAACTAAGACCAAAAGTGAAATACCTCACTCAGAGATAGGCAGAAATTCTGGAGTACAAATGTAGAAAAGAACCTAAGTCTTTTAACACAGTTGAAGTGTTCCTCTCATTAAGCAACCAAAACCTGCCTTTTCTTCATTATTCTTCTTTCCTAAGGTCACGCATTTTGTAACACTTAAAAATTAAGTAGTGAACTGTAGTGAGGTTACACCTTGTGATTGGACACCAGTGGTGCGACTCAGGGCTCAGTCCTGGAGCCAGTTCTGTTCAATGCATGGATCCATGATCAGAGTTCAACGCACCATTATCAAGCTTGCAGATACCAAACTGGGAGGTGCCATTGACTCTCTTGAGGGATGAGAGGCCCTGCAGAAGAATCTAGATAGATGGGAATAGTTCAAAGCTGCACCAGGGAAGTTCAGACTGGACTTCAGGAAGCATTGTCTGCTCTGAGGCATTTGGACAATGCCCTTAATAATATGCTTAATTGGTTCAAACCTGAATAGTTCAGTAATTTTTTATTTTCACGTTTTCCTGAAATTATTATTGAAGAGAAAAGTGGATCTGGTATAACCAAGCATTGTTTCTTTGACTGAAGTTTTCCAGCAATATATTTATTAACAGCCATCCTCTATGAAGGCAAAGATACTCCTGGGACTTTATGGATTATTGGAATGGCTCAAAGCAGCTGCCCACATTTGAAGTCATGGAAGCAATTCTTTAACTTTTACCTGCGTCTGTATAGCTCTTACATGGTGCATGGCTGCTTCTTGTCAGAAATTTCTCAGAATTTACTCTTTATAATTATTTTGCTAATGTATTAGATTTAATTGGACCCTTACTGCCTTTTTTTTTTATAACAGTAAATATCAAAAGGAGAGTTATGATGTTTACTTACTTATTTTAGTACCTATCTTCTCATTGAGGTTCACTGATGAGACAGTCTAGGGTTTTGACATGGATTTGTGAGTCTCCTGGTAAGTCATAAAGATAAGAGAGATTTGTTGTCATCATTAACACCTTGTCATGCTAAAGGTTAGATGTTTCCTTCACATCAGTTATAAGACCCTATTGCCAGGCAGCAACCACTAAAGCTGTCACCTTTTTTTTCCTCACAATATCAAGTCAGTTGTGATAACAATTAACACATCATTTGCAATTTGTTAAAATCATTTATAGTCTTATTTCAGGCTGATTGTCTGTGCTCTTCCTTTGAATCAAGTTAGTTCATATAGTTAATAAAATTCAGAAGCACTAATATGTTAAGATTTATCTGCAATTTTTGGTATCACTGATCATGATTTTTTTAAGGTTTTTTTTTTCTTTTTAAAATTCTAGTAAACCATATAAACTTTTTGTCTTCATTGGAAGTTTTGGACAGTTTCCACCACACCAACCAGTGCAGCAAATCACTGTTTGCAAGCTATGGCTCTCTGCCTGCAGCCCTTTCCAACAACAAATTTCCTTTTGAACCATCCATCAGCAAAATACTGGCATGAAATTAAATGCATCTCCTCTCAGGCAGCATTGAGACAGTGCTACTGGGTTGCAAGAAAATCTTGACAGCATTTCAGAATGTTTTCTTTGAAAATAGTTATCTTTTTGTTTAAATAAGAATTATGGTTTCAAATGACTACACACTGATTGTAACTCCTGTGTAATATTACCCAAAGATGCACCAACAGAAAACATTGTAATTTAGTTGATTACTGAAGTAAATTGTAATCCAGAACACAGATATGTGCATGTTTTTCTCTTTTTCCAGTGGGTCCATGTCTTTACAAAGCTGACAGGCCTCTCTACCAATTTTGTCTATGTTTTGTAAATCTTGTATTTCTTGCTACTGAGGTAGTTCTCTGGTCAGTCAGATAATTTCTATTTATAACTGTTGTACAAAGCATGTAAATTATGCAATACACCAGGAGGAAAATATTCCTATCTCAGATGAGAATCTGAATTTAAGATGCATACCGTAGCACACACAGCAAAACCACAGCATGAAAATAAAATTTCATTAGGGAATAGGACTAATAAATATTGTAGTTGATTAATAATAATAGATTTTATATTTAAATAGAATATTAATAAGTAATCCACAGTAATAGCCAAAAAATCATTCAAGAGGCAGCTGAGGCATTTCTACATTGTTGTTTAAATTATTAATACAATGTTGGAAGGTATTAATTTAGGTGGCATTATGGTTATCACTTATTTCAGGTTTGTCCATATATGGAGATATAAATTAGATTACAAATTCATAGTATTTAAATGAATTAGACAGCAAGATTCTATTAATAATCAAAGTATAATTCATACAGCCCATATAATCATGTTTTTTGTTAGGGTATATGTTGATGGCACAATCTCTAAATGTAGCAGGTGAAAACATTAAGTTAGTTCAAACAAGAGAAAAGTTATCATTGATAGCTGTGTCCAGAAATTTGTGCACTTTGAAGAATTTCTTTGAGATATTTAGAAAAATGAAATCAGGAAACAAATTGTTTGAATTGGATTGCTCAGACTTTTTATACTTTAAGACAAAATAGCTCTTTGGTCTTTTCTATCAGGTCCCATTTATCATCCTAAACACATCTTAGTGCCCTTTCCAGTTTTGAGACAATTGAGCAGAGAAGTCAAGAGGCTCTCTCATAATGAGAACAGTGGAACAGCCTTTGAGCAAAAAGCAGTGTTTGAAAGCTTTGATTGTTCTAAAGAACAATGTGTCAAACATTCCATACCTGCTCTCAAAACAGCTCCGCTAACAGTGATTCTGCTTCTCTGCCTCCATTACCCAATGTGAAACAGCACAACAAAGATGATCCACAGAGGCAGGATGTGTGTGAGATGGGAATAGAAAAGGTTTATGAATGTGTACATGTCAGCTTACAGTGAAATACCAATCCACTCTTGGAACAAAGGAATTTAATTATAAAATGCAGCTAAACAGCTGCAGAAATCTTTCAAACATAATTTATTAATAGATATGATTTTTTTCTTGATAAGTTGTATTACCTATTCTCAGGGATATTTCTTTCCCTGGCGATTGTTTTTGATATAGAAGATGCAATGGGAAAGTATAAAACTAATGCATTATTAAAAATATACTTATTTTTCTTAAGCTGCTTTTTTTCTACTGCACAAGACTGAAATAAGGCTATTCAAAAGTGTATTTATGGAAATCATCAGTATAATGCAGCAGCAGGAAAGACTGCATTTGTATAAATATGGAGATGCTGCTGATAAAACAGCTGAGGTTATTGTACTTTATGTAGATTAATAAAATTTGAATGCGCACGTAATTACATTAGTAATAAGAATATAGAGAAATGGAAACGAATGTTTGAAACTTTGCACAGTTCCAGGTCAGTATTTTTACAGTGAGTGGTGAGGACAGGACTTTTCTCCACAACACTGTGATCAAGTTTCTCTTCTACATTTGTTTAGTTCAATGCCTCATGAAATTTAAGGCAGTTTGGCGATGGGCTTGCTGGAATGCATGAAAGGGTGTGAAAAAAAACCTCTAAGCCATTATAGCAAGTAATCTTTCCTACTATATTGATCATGCTGGTTTCTGTGCTTAAATAACTGTACTAGAAAAAGAAATAATAGCCTAATAAAACATGCCAGGATGCACACTAAATGTGGTAGGAGATTGGCTATTAATGACTAAAAATTCTAGCTGATTAGACAATTGTCTCTTGAATGTGCTTTTGTATGTATCAGCAGCTGTGCCCAGACCTCTGCAAGAATGTTGTTGGTTAGAAGTTAGAGGCCTTACAATATAAAGTTGAATCGAACTCTACTTGAATCAAAGGCAGAGACTATATCAGTATTAACAAGTAGTGATACCAGAAATAGCCTGGTAAATTTAAGCTTTTTTTTTCTTCTTGTCTGAGGGCCAGTAAGAAATCAGTGAAAAGTGAAAAATCTCAAGGAGGAGATTATTTTTTCTTTTTTATTTTTTGCATCTTTTAACTATCTTCAGTCAGCTGTTACTGACTGCCTGGTTCACTCTGCCCGTATATTAGCAGTACAATTGCAAACCTGAAACTAACATTTCCTAATTTGTATTTAGGCTACAGCATAGCCTAAAAGGATCCATTGGTTTTAAGCTCATTGTAATATTCTGTATGCAAGAATAAAAGAAAAAAAATAGCAATTCCTTTTCCTATCAGTTGCCTTAGTGATCATTAGCAAAAATGCCATTCTCACAACTGGTATTCAGCACAACAGCTTGCTACTTACAAAAGTAGCTTTCCTTATTAGCAGGTGGCTGTACCGATCAAAAGTCATTTGCAGTTGCAGTACTTACCTAGCAGAATATATGAAAAGGAAATGGCATAATGCTGTGACACAACTGCACTGCAGCTATCTTAGCAGAGATTAAAAGGTACACGGTAAGATGTAAACCCACACCTTAGTTTTGCTTACTTTGCTTTATTAATTTGAAATAAACTTGACTAGAGTAAAGCTTCTTAGAAATTTGTTAATTTCATTAAAGATGTATCAGTTTCTAAGCAAAGAGAAAACTTCACTTTCTTCTATTTCATATTGGAATATTTCCATTTGAAGTAAGATTTTTAATCTCTCTACTGCTGCCTTCACTATACAGAGCTGTGGACAAAAACCAAAGCAGTGACAGATAAAATATGGCTGAGAAACTAACAGGATTTTGTCTGTCTTTTCAGCCAGCTTGATTCTTCTTTGTTGCAAAGACACCTTAAGAAAAAACAGACTTAATGTAATAGGAGAGTCAATACTTGTCCACAGTGGTAAATGGTACATTCTGGAGTCAGAGTTTATTCAGAAGAAAAATAGTAGCATGTTACTGGGAGAGGTTGTGGGGTATTTAGATAAGTCTCCTTATAAAGGTGGATCCCGAATTTCACCAAGGGCTTCTTTTCCCTTACATCTGCAGTGCTAGTAAACATTGTTGACTTGTTGACTTTATATAAGGTCTAATATATACACATGGGTTTTATTCAGACTAAGTATTACATTTTAGGGATTTGTAAGCTAGTTGTCTGGAGACAACATTCTATTTTAACTTAAGGTTTTTTACTTCAAGATTTTCATCAACTGTCCGTCACTGAAGCTACTGACAAATGAGGAAGTGACTCTTGAAAAGGGAGGAGTATACTTCAGTGATGCTTAGCAATTTCAACATTTTTTTAAAAATAAAGATAGGATCACCAAATCTTAGAAAGTTGCATGGTCTTCCTTGGTCTGAACTAAACGTCCAGAGGTTTTTACAGCTAAACTACTTGAAACTGTTTTTCTACCTCACTTCTGTTTTTTTACTTTCCTTCAGTGCAATTTTGTAAAGCATAACCAGTTTTATTTTGCTAAGCAGAAGAAATGAACCAATAAATTAAAAAAGCACAAGCAGAACTGTTGATGTGTCAGCAGTGGTGTCTGATGTGTCCACAAATGTATAGAGTGGAAAACTCCAAAGTGTTTTTATCTCTTAGCATGAAAAGGCTTTAATTGGGGCATTGTGATCTGCGAACAGATAAAAATACAGTAGTGGTAGAAGGAAAAAGTAGTTGATCAGCAAACACAATGAAGATATCTTTGCCATTAAATTTAGAATCAGGTTGGTAGTTGCTATTCATTATAAATTGGTTTGCGACTTGGGGGGAAAAATATCGAGATTTAACAGATGTAGATAGTTACTCACAGAATCCTGGAGGCACAGCTAGAATGATTGCAGCTGTATGGGAAAGGTTGCTCTTAGTTCTCAAGGAAAAGAAAACAACAGATAAAAGATGGCAGACTGATGAAAATGGCATAATATTTTATGGACCTAAGTTCCCAAGATATTTCAGTGCAATAGCAATATAAATCTTCTTTGATATTTATTCTGCAGTTGAATAGCATTCCAAAAATGAAAAATGGGTTAACTTCTGTCTGTTACAGTGTCTACAAACAGATTGCTAGTAATGCACAGGTATTCTGTGGTCATCTTATAAGCATAGTTGTTGCTTAATAGGACTTAGTTCTCCCTTCTCAAATATTCATAGCATATTTACTTCTATATTATAGGTTATTGTGAAGTAGAAAATATTTTCTTAGACTCCCCTATTTATCAGTAGTACATGTGTTAACTTTACTGTAGAAGATTTTTTTTTTTTAATACTTAGGGGTATGATTACAGTGTAGCCTTGAATGGGAGCATCTATGTAAATGCAGCTCCTGAGAGAAAGTGTGGGAGATTTCTTCCAGCTCTTTCCTGAATATCTTCATGGCTAGTCACAGTTTCTCGAGCAACTCTCACTCCCCAGTGAGCTGGCTTTGAGCACAGGCAGCTAAATTCCTGGACTGGAGAAGACACTCCACATGTGCATCCTTGAATCAGGAGTACCACATTAAGGACCTGATATTTTAGTCCACAATTTTTTAAGTGTCCACCTTGAGACATGTTATTTTCTAATTTTCCTGGTTTTTTCTCCTAACTGTTTGTTTGCTTGCTATGATACTGTGATACAATCAGTTTATTTATACAAGTTTAAAAAAAGTATGCTAGCATAGGTGGATGCATTTTTATTTTTACACATGCTCTTCCTTAGTCTCTAAGAGTAGGCTTTAGATGCCAGATATGTATTTACCTACTGTTAGGCTCCATGCTTAGTATATACTTCCACATTTTGTTTCCAAATATTGCTTATTAACATCCTAGAGGAGTTTGGTCAAAGCACAGTAGTACATTTGGAAATGGAAAAGGTCTGCACAGGTTATATAGTTCATCCTTGTCTAAAAGGAGTAAATGTTTATGATTCGTTATTAGTTTGGTTTTTTCTGTCTTGAGTCTAACAGTCTTAGCAGCATGTTAACATTTTTTTTGTTGTTTTTCTTGCGCAAAACCAAAATCACAACCTTTCCGTAATTCATCATCCTAAAGATGACATTTTTAAACTTTAAACTGTGAAATTCTAGTACTAGATTACAGTGTCATGAATTAAGGACACAAGTAATTTTGCCCAAGTACAAAAGGCTGGTTTTAAAAAGATAAGTCTTAAGTACACAAAAATCCTGTATCTCCTAAGAGAAATCACCAACTTTATGAGAGAACTATATGGAGTAGGGATTGATATGTGTCGGTATATGCAGTATTTGAGTTTTCTGAAGTATATCTCATGTTATATTTACATATATACATATATATACATATAGGAGCAGTGTTTGTTTAAAGGTTGATTTTTCTACGTGTCAAAATTCAGACATTTGCACAGAAATGTTATTTAAATTGTACAGAATGACAACAGGATAAACAACAGAAAACCTCCAAATCTGAACCAAGAAAGTCTTCAGACAAAATCTCCTTTAAAAAAAATGCACACAAACTTGAAAAGCTTTTCCTAGTGTTAATTGTTGTCTTACTGCTGTTTTTTAGTCATTTTATATATCAGGTCATGATTCTGGATGAAAAATTATATTCAGCATTTATTTTACTGCTGGGCAGTTGAGAGCTCAAGGTACAAAATGAAAATAATAAGGTGAAAGCCAAACTCTCACTCAAAGTGTGAGTCACTTTTTAACTAAAAAGAGTATATTGTATCGAATCACTGGGGTCAGTGGCCAATAATTGCTTCATAGGGTGATGTGCAGCTATACCTGGGATCATTTGTCTCGTTTAAATCTCTATTCTTTGCAAAACCCCTCTTGATGTTTTTCAAAACGCTGCAGATACCCCTAAAGCATTAGACATTTATCCCCCATAGTGTGTGGTATATCTGCTTTTTCTTCTTTTGCTCTAGGAATGCTGTATTGCAGAGATCATTGAACATACCATTAAGACTGTGAATAGGGATGCAGCTGGGGTCCAACATCTGGATCTGGTACTCTGAGGGTGTCCATGACACCCTCAGAGTACCTCTGAGGTACTCTGAGGTTCCTCTTCCCACAAGTGGGATAAAATTCCCCCTCCTGTCAAATATGGTCTGAGAACTTCTATTCACCCTTACTGCTTGTCAGCACAAGGCATACTCTGAAATATACTGACTTAACCATCAGAAAGTTTGGAAAAGCAAAAGTGAGCTGAACACCACTCCTCCATGCCTATACTATGTTAATTTTGTTTTGACTGGAGATTAACAGTTGCAGAGAGGCTGAGGTTGTGGAGACTGTTCCTTTACTTTTGTGTCTTGCTTTTTTACAACTTTCCTTTTGCTGCTATGTATTCCTGAAGAGTTTAAAACCACCTTAGTTTTCTGTCACCTAATCCTTTTATTACTAACCTCCTTCAGAGATAGCCTGTGTAAGTAGTACCTTGGAAAAAGAGAAAATATCTTGAATTATTTATTTTTAAAGAAAAATCCTAATAAATATGGTTTTTTAAACTTAATTATCCATAAAGAATGTCTTTCCAAACAATGTAGTGTATACTGGGGTTTTGGATGGGGAGAAATTACTGTATGTTTTCAAATTGTTTAACTATTTTAACATTTCTTCTCCACCTACAATAAAAAGCTTTATAGTTCTTAACTTAATACCACTGAGAAACTTCTTTGGGGACCAGTAATTCCCTCTCTCTGCTAAAAGAGAAACTCAGTTCAACAAATAAGGCAGCAAGTATTGCTTAACCTTTACTGCAGTTGCATTCCCTTTCCCCCCAAACAATTAAAAGGGAAGGAAAACAACCTTCTGGCAGTGAAGGAGCAAGACAGACACTGCATTGTATTAGTTTGTGACTCAGAGCAGATACCTTATGTATCTCTCTGGTAAATTAGACAGTGTAATTCACTAAGAAGAAAAAGTGTACTAGACTTGAATTCACCAAGAGAATTTACTGACTGGCTGAATATCCTATAATATAAACTTAACTTATTCCTTCATCCAGAATACAAATTGGAAAATCTAAGGAATATCTTTCCGAAGTACTAGTCCTATGAGCATATCCTGTGTACTTATGTTAAGAAGTGTAAATCAGGATTAATCATAAAACATGTTGAACATACAAAGTTGGACTGAACTGTAGTTTTTTCCTATTGCATGTGAGCGTAGGGTCTGTGTATCTCTGATCCTAAGTAAGGAATGCTGTTGCTGCTTGGCTGCTGCTTCTTTTTGCATCCATCTGGTATGACAGCAAGTTTTGACTACTTCTTGCAATATCTCTGTACCGGTTATGTCAGCTAAAACCTGCCCAGGGTTTATTTCTTGACTTACCTGGTCTTTCACCATTACAGTCTGGCTTTTATCCTCCTGAGCCTGCACAGCATTGCTAGTGCATTGCTGTGTCTTGGACTAGCATTGCTAGTCTTGGACTACAACCTTGACATCAGTACTCAAAAGTGAAAAGAGCACTGCTTGCAAAGTACCTTGTGGACGGTCTCTGCTTTTTGCTTGTTTGATTTTTTTGTCAAATTTTATTTTGTCTGACTTAACATTATCTGTGAAAGCTCACACAGTATCAGATAAGCACCAAAGCAAGTCCAGAAGGAACATGCTAGGGACAGGGCAACAAACTGCCAGACCTGTTCAAGCAGCCTTGGCACAGCCTAATTATCCTCGATGTGCTTCAGTGAATGACAGCATGTGTTACTGTCCCTATTAGCAAAGAATAATCTCTAAGAATAAGTTTGAAAATACACATTACCCAAAACAAGCATCATTTGCAATGAGGGCTGAGGTCTGGGCACACTCTTGGGCTACCTCAACTGAAATACAAGCTTGTGAAAGGGAAAGGGATGCTGAAGTTTATTTGCTTTTGAAAAATAAAAAAGACAAAATGTTATTAAATATTTAATATTTTTATAAGAGCAGGTTGTTAATGAAATGCTAAGGCTATGGTTGGTTTGCCATTAGACAGTCTGGCTCATCTAATTGAACTCTACCTAAAAACTAGTTACTAATTTTTTTCCATGTAAGCGTTTTGCCTAATTAGAGTGAGTTCAGAAAAGAGCAGCATGATTGGAAAGCTAGGGAAATTGCTTCTGAGGAGATTAAAGAAATTAAAATTCATAGCCTGGTGCACAGATGATTATTGGGGGGAAATTATTCCTGAAGTATTAATGACAGCAAAAATATTCTTCATCTTAAAAATGGCTGAAAATGGCTTTTAAATGGCTTAAAAATCCATCCAATTCCAAATCATTTTGGTTTATCACGAGGAAGACATGCAGGCATCTCACTGTGGAATTTGGGTATGACCACATGCATGTCAAGAAGCATGTGAAAGTGAATTTCTCATGATCCACAACCTGCTGTGCATAATGGAATATCTGCTCATCTAAGCTATAAGCGTGGACCATATAGAGGGTGTGGTAAACCCTGCAAAGCTACTGGAGAAGAAAAGATTTGATCCCTGCAGCAGCATAACACACTCTAAAGTGGTGTCTAAAGTTTTGTTGAAGGTTCAAGATAGTGTACTTCTGTATTTTGTTGCTTCCCTCATTTCAGCATCTACAAGAGTCTCATGATACTGTGCTTAGTTGGATGTTAGTGATTTCTCAGGGAAAATCTGTAACGTTCCTTTTACTTACTTAAGTGATAAGGCATTGTAAGCTCATTGCTTCTTTCAGGGTTTGGTTTTATCCTGATGCTGCTTTCCAGATTGCCAGTACAGCAAAATTGCTGTAGCAGAAAATTTTTCATTGCATTACATGGATCCTCAGATATCACTGTAGGTTTTTACACTGGATTAGGGCTGTAAGCCAAGAAAAAATTGTATTAGGAGCTGAGAAACATCAAGTTTTGCCAGTTCTTTCAACTCCTTCCCAATAAGTTTTTTTCCCTCTCTCTCTTTTGTGAAAAAAATGGGAGTCTAACTCACAAAAGCTTTAAAATTCCTGAACTATTAATACTCTACCTAACTTATACTTTTAATGGTGGAATTATAAGGCATTACAAGCCTCTGAGATTCCCAGAGTGAAATCTCTGAATGAAAAAAAAAAAAAAAAGAAGAAAAAAAAAAAGCTCCTTTACCTTTCAGTATGGGGATTATATGCATTTATATCCCTGTATCCTTGTTCATTTTCCTTTGTTGCTACTCGTACCATTTATCAGAAGTGAACCTCTGCTGGCCCTACACCAAAGAAAAGTGTCCAGAAGCATGGAGAGATCTGGCCCTAAAAGGTTTATTCTCAAGTGTACTTGGAATTAGATTTAACCCTAAAATTATTGTCCATAAAAAGGAATCAAATTGTATAATATGAAAAACTAGATCAGGTGAAAAAGGTTCTGCTTAGGAAAGGAAGTTCTAAAATGTTACTGAAAGGGATGTAAATCACAGAATCACAAAATGGTTGAGGTGGGAGGGGTATCTGAAGGCTGTAGTCCCACAGCCCTGCTCAAGCAGGGCCACCTGCAGCCTGATGCCCAGTACTGTGTCCAGATGGTTTTTTAATATCTCCAAGAATGTCTTTGGTCCTGATGCTGGGCACCACTGGAAAGACCCTGGCTTCATCCTCTTTGCAACCCCATCAGGTGTTGATCTACATTTGATGAGATTCCCTATGAGCCTTCTTTTTTCCAAGCTGATCAGTTCCATCTCTTTCAGCCTCTCTTCATAGGAGAGGTGCTTGGGTCCCTTAGGTATTTTTCAGGCCCTGCACTGGCTTTGTCCTGGATGTCCATGTCTCCCTTATACCAGAAACTGGGCACGGTAATCCAGGTGTGGCATCGTCTGGTAAATACTTTTTTTCTTTTTCTTTTTTTCAGTGATAGATAAAACAATAAACAATTACATGCTCGAGAAGTTGTTAATAAATGAGACAATAACATATAAGCGGGTGCTGTGGACTAATTCTGAATATTACATAATTCTCAGTGGTAACCGCATGTTGCAGATCTGTGGTCAAATCTGTGCGTATTTTATATATAGTATAAGTCTTATTATATACACCTAAGGGACAAAATCAGGATTACAGCAGGTTTTTTTAATGTTTCTTGAATGTGCTGCAGCTGTGTAATATGGGTTAATTTATTGTAGCTCATCTTTATAGGACAGATACACTCATCTTTTAACAAGTGCATCAAAAGTAGAAATATGTCAGCCACTTCAGGCTTCATTTATAATACTTTCCTGTTGCTATGGCAAAAATACAGTACTTCATCTTTTGAAAAACCAAGGAGAGAAATAGAACATTTTTTGTATATGGGTTATTCTATATCAGAGAAACACAGGTGCTTCTCAAGAAAAGAGCTTGTATCATCACAGTAGTGATGGTCTTATGATTGTGGTTAATAATACATTTATTTTTTTCTTTAGTTGCTAACTATTCATTGAACCAAACACCAGTTTTGAAACAGAGGTGTTGTGCAGGATAAGTTGAGGATTTTAAATTGATAGATGTTTGCTTTGGAGGCTTGGATGATGACTATTCCTGTTGGTTACTAGAATATTAGCTTTTATTACTAGCATACATAATTCGTTTTCTCATCTGTCACCACAGAAAACACCTTTCCCTTTCTTTAGGAACTCATCTGAGGTCATCTAACTGCACAGTCCATAAAGACATGGCTTCCTAGATGTATGGGCAAGCATAAGTGGATATACTCATAATTTGGTTAACAGAAAATGACTGAATATAGAGCTGTGAATGCTGCTACTCTGTTCCATCATTTCTAGCAGCTAGAACTGTAGGCCTCCCAGTAGTTCCCTGTTTGCATAAATAAAGTGGTTGATAATGGCATCCTCTTGCTTCAGTGTATAATTACAAAAATAGTAGTGAAAGAAGAAAATCAGCAGGTCAGACATTGCTATTAGCATTTTAGTTCCAAAAGACTGGAGAAGACAAGGGTTGCATAGGCAAAAAATTGTGTTTTGTCATAAGCAGGAAAAGCACATCTTAGTGCTTAGGAAGGTAGGTCTTTACAGCTAATTAAGTAGTTAGGTGTGACAGGCCCATCGTAGTTCCATTATGCTGCACTTCTCCTGTGTAGACATACATTTATGCTTACAAATTTGGTAGTGACAATTCCTGCTGCAGCAAGTATGATTTAATGTAAAAAGAAAAACAAGTCTGTAGGCTAAAGACACAGTCACATAATTTAGAGATAATTTCATTTGTCAAACAAGCTAGTGGGCTTTGCAGTAAAACAAACCAGAATTTGATTACTGTCTATTACTAAATGTAATTTAACCTTGTTTAGGAAACATATAGCTGCTCTGTAATGCTTTGCTAAAGCTTAATAAATTAAAATGCTACTGTTACTCCCATGGACATGCCATTTAATTTACAAACCACTTGCACACTGGCTATTTTAAGCATATTTTATAACATGCTATAAAAATTAGTTTTTTAGACAAATGAAACCACCTATAGCTGTTGTGTTGCAGGGGAAAGTTGGTAATGGTTTTCTTGTGGGATTCTTTTCAACTCTTGTTTTCAGATCAGTAGTGGCATCAGTCCTTTGATTTAGATCAAAGCAAGAACAAAAGCTTCTTAGAAGCAAGTGAGAGTCAGAAGGTGAAAATGAAGAGAGGGAAAAAGTAATGAAATCCCACACTATAGCCTAAACCAAACTAAAATGCGTAAATCAGCTTTATATAGCTTTAGCTGTGATATTATTTTACTGTAATTTACTTATGAGCTCAAACCTTCAGAAGCTTAGGTAGTGTATTTTCTCCCTTGATTACAAACCAGTGAATCTTATCTTGCCTGTACAGGTGCTGAACTTTTTATTTCTCAACCTATATTTTCTTCTAGTCATTAAAGATCTAGGGCACTTAGTGTAAATATTAAAGATGATATATGAAGCCTGAGAAATTTAACCTTGCTCTTCTAGCTACCAAAAGTTTCCCTGCAATTTTGGTTGAATAAGTAATCTGCTACTGCAATATTTTGCTCTTCAATAGCTGCAGTGCTGACAAGATGAACACTATGATTCCATACATTAGCCTCATTTTTCTAATTATTTTATGAAAGTTACATGATGTTCTGTGATTAGCTGTAGCAGCCTACACAAGAGGTGTTGCATTCAAAATATATGAATTCTTTTGCCTTGACAGTAATTCTTGAAAGCATATGTGTCAATTAATTGCTTCTCCTGGTTCTTGAAATGCTTTCCCGTGGACATAGTTTTCTTCTGCAGATCAAAGATATGAACTTTTCTTTGTAGAAAACTGTATATTATTGCCTGTAAGCAGATTTCTTACTGGCTTACTAATAGGAGATTAAGTTCATTATCTACCAGATAACTTTCCTAATAAGCTCAGATCTGGCACAAACAAGAAGCTGAAGATAAGCAATTTGTCTGACCTGTACGTAGGTGCCCTTTCTGTGTTTATTTGACAGTTTCATTCTCTTCTGGCTGACTGACATGTCCCTCTGGAAGAAGAGAGTACAGAAAGAAGGGCAGCTAATTAATACTTCCAAATTTTGTTTCTATTTCTAACTCATCTGCAGTTTCCCTTTTCAGATACATTGGGGGAAAATATCAAATAGAGTCTAATGAACTATTACTGCTAGCCAATTAAGACACACATACACATACATACACGCACACACACTCATGCATAAATTAGTTACAATGCTGTGCATATTTCATCACCTAGGAAAGCAGTATAATTCAAGCCAATTAATGCATACATCCTTGCCTTGAAAACTGTTCCATTTTTATCAGCCCCACTGTACATTAGACGACAGCAAATCCAGAATGTCTGCACAGAAATAAAAATCATTATAAGTATAAAGAGAAAAGCTAGGGAAGACTGATACTGTTTACAAGCAGATGTTAAAATATAGTGAAAAGACATAAACCACTTCAATGTGTTTGGGATCAGGTAGGCTCTCTGTAAGAGTCAGAAGAAATTGAAAAGATTAGGAGTTCATAAATGACAATAAAATCTTCTTGTAGGCATTAAACTAAAAGTAAATAAAAATTATGAGGACTAAAGCAATTAAAAGAAAATATACATAATTTTATTGTGCTAATTACAATGGTAGGTTATAGTCAAAAACTAAGAGTTGACTGTGATTAAACTAGTTTAGCAATATATATAAAAAGTATGATAATATCAGATAATTTTGAAAGAACTAGGTAATCATATAAAATTATAGGGAACTTTTATACTCTAATACACTAAACATTGAATTATTATTTAGGTATTTTTAGGATTTCAAAATGTTTTATTCCTTAATTGTTCAGTTCTTAGCATCTTGTGTGTTAAGCATTTGCTACTTCTTTTGATGCATTAAATTAGGTGGAATGTTATTTGTTTTCAAATGGCAGATCTTCTCTGCTCTTAGTCATCTTTGAAATTATTAAAATTTATTTTCCCATATCTAAGCTTTATATTTCTGAGTATTTTTTTCTTCTTCCAAGAAGTAAGGGAAAATTGGTGGTATTCTACAAGCATTCAGTAATCAGTTCCAATATTTACATAGTACCTAATACACTGTCATATTTAAGGTGTCTTTTTTATATTATTTGCATTCCACACATAAATTATTCTATTTCCAATGCTTAGGGCAACCAGTAATTGCTTGGGATTGTTTATGGAAGAATGTTAGGGCTCCAGAATGGGATTGTTCTTCTAATTTAGGCATATCTACTCTATCTGTTTCAGAACTAACTTAGCATCTGTGCTTCCAGGGAAGATATATCTCCTACAGCACTTCAGCACAGGTTCCTCTTGTCTATTTACTTTGGAGAGAAAACCTTGTACTTGTTTTTATATAGAAATCCTGGGTTCCCGCCAAAGCTCTCTGCACAACCAGGCCGATGTTCTTCTCCACCGGCTCATCTTTTGGCACATGGGAAACAGCCTACTCCTGTAAGACTGCCTCCTTAGAGCACACTCAGCTTTCCTGGACTCCTTTGCTCTTCAGGACTGCCTCCCAAGGGTCTCTCTCAACCAGTCCCCTAAACAAGCCAGTGTCTGCCCTCCAGAAGTCCAAGCTAGCCATTCTGCTGACCCCCTCCTAAATTCTCTGAGAACTGAAAACTCCCATTTTGTGATGGCTGTGCCCAAGACGGCATCCAAGCACCATATTACCCACCAGTTCACACACAGCAGGTCCAGTGAGACATATCCCCTCATTGACTCCCTCACCAACTATGTCAGGAAACTGTCTTCCACACACTAGGAACCTACTAGACTGTCTACTCTCTGCTGTGTTGTATTTCCAGAAGACATTTGGTAAATTAAAGTCCCCCATTAGAACAAGGACTAGTAATCATGAGACTTCTCTCAGCTGCCTATAGGATATTTTGTCTGCTTCTTCATCCTAGTCATATGGTTTATAACAGATTCCCTTCTTGGCCTTCTCCCTGATTCTTACCCATAGACACTCAACCCTATTGTCACCGTCATAAAGCTCTAAACAATCTAATATACAGGGCTACTCTGCTGACTCTCCTTCCTTGTCTGCTTCAGATCTTTGTGGAGAGGAATTCAAGGCCAGTGGAATTTTATGTTTAGATAGGATAGCTTCCTAACGCTTTCTAGTACTTCTTTTTTCCCCCATCCAACCTAGTGAAGAATCACAAGGAAGTTTGTGCAAACTTAAATATATTGCTCAATCACCACCAGAATGCATTGCAAAGTCAAAAATGAAAGCTGGAATTAGGGAGCAATGCTTGGATAAGCATTGGGTGACAAACTGTCACCCCCTGGTTTCAGTGTTTTGTGTAAAAGACAGTTTTTCCTTTTCTATCCTTTTGATGAAAAATTCCTTTTCTTTTGTAAAATCATAGAATTGACCATGTTGGAAAAGACCTTTGAAATCATCAGGTCCAACCCTTGATCCAACACCACCATGGTTACTAGACCATGGCACTAAGTGCCACATCCAGTCTCATCTTAAAAACCTCCGGGGACAGTGAATCCACCACCTCTCTGGGCAGCCCATTCCAATGTCTGATTACTCTCTCTGTAAAATTTTTTTTCCTAATATTCAAGCTAAACCTGCCCTGACACAGCTTAAGACCGTGCCCTCTTGTCCTTTGAACAGCTTTTAAAATTTGTGTCAATAGGGGCACACCACATGGGTGTATCACATGAGTATTTATTTTTAAATAATTGAACAAAATATGAAGTGTGAGAGAGAAATTACAACTTCTTATTAATTTAAGAAGGGATCAGAACACAAAGAGGTGCCCTATATGTAACAGAATTTTGTTGTCTCCTTGTTCGAGATTGATTTAATTTTCAAATGTTTTGAGGGGTAGAATTTTTTTAATTGAACCACTTCCAGAAGAACTCACCTCTAGAGGTAGCATTGTTTTATTCTGTTGCATGATGTATTGCAGGAAAGATTTCACATATAATTTCTTTTTCCTTTCCACATAGTTTCTTATCCTTACTGCTTTAATTTCTAGAGCTAAGGCTTGGAGATTGACAAAGTATGGTTCCCCTAACTTGGAGAACTATCATGAGAAACAATAGGAAAATTCTACTTCTTTTTTAAGGAGGTAATCTTTGAAGTCAGTAATGTTACATTAATTGAAATGGATGTTATTTTTTAACCTAAAAATTCTTCCATAACTCATTTGGTGTCCAGGTACACTTGGCCCTTAAAACTCATCAAGTTCATAATCTCTGTCTCTTTTATTTTTTTTAAGAGACCCAGGTCTTCTTGTGTGAAAGCAGAAAACAAAACCCTGGCTGTGGCTGGGACCACTTCTTGCTGAGTGGCTTTCTTTGACTGTGTTGGCACATTCAGAGGTGGAGTAGAAGGGCCTCTGCTCCAAAAGTAGGCAACTCAAAAATGCAAGGTAGCCTGAATGTGCTGCATTAAGGGAAAATGTAGACTTATAGATTTCTCCATTTTAATAGTTTCCCTGATACCATTTATTAACAATAAGTAGGGCCTCTTTCACCTTTATAGCATGATTTTTTGTGTTATATTAGGATTATTGTTTCTGTAATGCCTGTAAAACAATATGGGTCAAAGGTCCCATCCTGGGATCATGTTAAGGCTGGAAGTATTGTAAACATCCATCATTTGATAAAAAGAACACAAAGTTGAGAAAAAATAAAAAGTGAATAGGAATAAACTCAAGGAAAAAAAATAGAAGTCAGACATGAGAATGAGTTAAGATGAACATGTAAGAGCCTTAAAAGGAGAATGGAATGGCTAGAAACTGTAAAGAGGAAACGAAAAGTTACTTTTAAAATGAATAGAGCTTAACAGGAAAATTTATTGGATAGTTAATGTAGAATATGTGGCGAAGGTAATGACATATTTGGAAAGTGCAAATTTGGGATAGTGTATTTGGTTTGATTTTTTACTGTGCTTTCCTCTTGAACATTGTTTTAGCTTAACAGATTAATAGGAAACGAACTGACATTCAGATTGAGAGTGTAAGTAAATAATACAAAACTCATGACGTTCTAGTACTAAATACCCAGAACAGTAAAATCAAAGAATATTCTTTCTTATATATTGACCAGATATAACCTAAAATAACTGAAGTACACATGTGATTTTTTGAATGAATAAAAATATGGAGATTCTGTATTCCTGCCTGTATGGAAAAATCTGTGGGTCTAGTTAGTTACTGTAATTCAGTGCAGACAGCCTTCAAAGAAAAACAAAAGAAGCTTATAGTAAATTGTAGATTACATTTTTCTTTCTCTACCTGGTAGACCATAAATAATAGATTGTCAATGTTACAATTTGGTTTATGATAATTTGAAATTCTAATGACTTTCTGAACAAAATTAAAAGTATCTGAGCTTCTCAACAATTAGTAAATTTTTTTTCTAATGCAAGGGATTTAGCAACCTAAGATGAGTGGTTGATACCAGACATCATTTATGAGATTCCTTTTAGAGTTATAACATATGTCTTTAGAAATAAGGGTGCCTAAAATTACTTTTTTTCTGAGACTTCCCTTCACTTTATTCTATTGCCTTGTATACCAAATGGACAAGTTTTATTAGGATTTATTTAAATTATTAGAATCGGAAACAAGAACAAGCATTTAGGTATAACCTTATTTATGCATATGCTGCATAAATATTCTTCAAAGCCTATTCGTCACACTGGGTATCATCTTGGTAATCACATTAATAAACACAGGACAATTAGTTTTATACAGACTGTCCAATAAATCAACTGGGATTCTTTTTCCCCTGATGCATAGCCTGGGCAAGATCTTCTCAGGAGCTGTGCAAAATGCCTAATACCCATTCATGTGTATCAGAGTTTGGGGTTCAGCACTTCTAAGTTCACATCCTGAGGCACAAAAGCACTCCTTTGTTTCTCAATCAATAAAGAATACATTCTTCCTGGTTACGGACCAGGGGTTTGAGCACTGCATGTCTCCCTGACAGCACTATATTTTGCTAGCTGGAGGCACTGATGATGCTGATGTGTATTTCTTTAATTTCTATTCTCACTTTCAGTGAGAATAGAATCTAATTAGATTCTGGTGATGCTTAAGAAGAGGAAGGGACAGTGTTTCTCTGAACATTATTCTATCTATTCTATCTATTCTATCTAACAAAGAGAGTAGTAGTTTTCTGATATGCAGCATTTAGCACACGTGAAAACAGATGTGTGTCTTTAGCAAGCTGTCATTTCTCAAACTTAACAAAAACTGTGCCAAGAGAAGCTGGGGAGAATCGCAAAGCCTGGGTCTGTAAGCAGTGGAGTGCAGTGCTGATAGCAGTGTGCTCCCTAGGGCAAGTTTCCAGAGCGTGTTTCTTCTTGGCACTGACACAGCCAAGTCTCCTGCTCCGACACAGATGTTCCTCCAGCAGCGCTAAGTAACACTGCTTGACGGATACAATGTCATACCCAGGGGTTCGTGGTCCACCTCAGCCTTCTAAGAGGACTCGCTACTGATGAAATCAAAAGCTTAGAGAAGCATGAGATGCAGGGCTTTATCTAAGATATTTGTCTCAGCTACAGTGGCTGGTGAATCGCCACAGCTCAGTATAGTGCTGCTTTACACCCCTGCAACTTTCTTCAAAGCAAACTCTTGGTAAAATCTTCCAATTTCCCTCTGATTGCAAACCGGTGTGAAGACTGGAATGATTTACCTGTTGGAAGAATGTTGACTCTCGAGTGGGAGTCGGAGGGACTGCAAACAGTGGGTATTGTTGTGATTATATTTGCATCTCTGAAGCTGCTTCATTTGCTGGGACTGATTGATTTTTCAGAAGGTAAAGTGGTCACTCACAGTTTGTACTGTTTGTAGGTGTGGTGTCTGATATGCTAAAATAGACTTAGAGCATCAGCTATAAAAGAAAGCTGTGAAATGAAAAAAGTGAAAATAACAGACTAAAAATCCTAGTTTGTTTCTGCTGGTTTTATTTTGTTCTTGAAAACAGAAGTAGATACTTGCATAAGATTTATATTTTACAATGAATTTACAATTGTCTGTGAGTGGATGTTTATTAGAAAAATTGAAAATAGTGAACATAACACCTGTCAGTTGCCTTTGAAAGCTGCTCTCTGATACTGAACTTGGTAGTTCAGTTCGTATTTACAGAACGCTTTGCTCTTCTGATTTATGATGCAATTAGAGTTTTGTTCTCAATCAGTATCTGTGTTTTAAAAATCTGTTTCATGCAATACGCTATTCCTACAGAATGAGCTTTAGGATCAAGCCTGCTCTACACCTTTCAAAAAAAGGCATAGATGCCAACACTAAACGTGGGTATTTAAAATATATATAATGCATATATGTTTTAAAAATTCTCATTTGTTTGCTCAGAATTTTCTGTTCTCTACCATACGGGTCATATCATTTCATCTACTTGCAAAGAGAGCTTCACATTAATTTATTAGGATTTTTTGTCTATACAAAGTGAGGGGGTTTTCACATTTTGTAGAAATAAGCTCTTTCAATTAATTGTTGCTGAGATGTTTTGCTTTTGACTTTTCAACTTTTTCACAAAATGCCTAGTGTGGACTGCTATAGTAAACAAAAACTATTCACTCACTGAAGCCCTTTCTCAAAAAATACTTGCTTTTGTCAGTATGTTTGCTCATGTGAGTCCAAAGTAATCCTTTTTGCTGTGTAACTGCTTTCAGTCATAATCACACAGCCAAGGAGACCACTCCAGTTTTCTGAAACATTAACTTTTCATCATGCAATAGGATCTTTGATGGATGTAGATTCACATCATCACCTCATAAAATTGTTCAGAGAGCTGAAAGAATTTGAAATCCTTAAGACAGCACTTATATAGTTACTGAACTATTGAAATATATCATCCTTCAAAGTGTATGTGGTAAGAATCTATAATATTTGCTTTGTTACTATATAATGCATTGGTTATGGAATTACTTTTTCAGTTCTAAACAATGGTTAATTTACCCCTCAGTATTGCTCACCTTTGGGTTTTTTAATGCTCTGAATATATAGCATTTGTGACATCTAAAAAAATTGTCATAGTTATGGGTTTGCTTCAAATTTATTACATATGATAACAGATAGGAAAAAAATATTAAATGCAATATTGCTTTTTTAGCATATGTAGAGTTAGATCCCTTTCTTGATTTCTCATAGAATGGTATTGTCATTAAGTTTGTGGGAAATGGTTTCATGTGATGTCAACTATATTAAATTGCCCTTTTACAAAAAAATCCCCCTGGTACAAATTAATCTGATTTTAATATGAACAGTATGTTCAAGATGATATATCAATTGAAGTATAACACCCAACAGTGTCATGGCAGGTCCTCACATGATAATATAATAATTTCACTCAATAGTACCTAGATGTAAAAAGATTAAACATTATCAGGTACAGCTGATATATTTGTAACTGCAGTGTGAATAACTCCAGTGACTCAGGGGATTTCCAGTTTCCCTGAAGCTGATCTGTGCTATTCAACTCTTCAATGTTGGGGTACTGCCATTACCATTAAATAAGCATTCTGCCCAAATGATTAAGGAATATTTTATAGGGTGTTCTAAGTCAACAAATTAATAGTTTGTTGTTCACCTACTGAATGCAAGAAAAGCTTTTCTGTTTATGTCCAAGGAGGACCACATTTGAACTGTCAGTGTTGATCCAGAAACCAAAATGAGTAATGAGTCTTCCCCATCTACCACATGGAGGCACATCGTGGGCCATATGCTGAAACAAATATGTTCCCATAGTTAGGGACTTATATTGTGAATATCACTGAAAGAAAGGGCAGCATGCCTGATGTTTGCCAATGAAGCACAGAGAAAACAGCTAAAGGAAAAATCCTTAATTGCTAACTTGTTATAACTCCACTGATTTTAGTGAGGTCGTAATGATGCATTACTGTGGTATGATGGACAACCGCCTGCCTTTACATTACATAGCAAGGAAGTTATGAAGAAGAGCTTGACTTGCCCCCATGGTTCCATGAGAAAACAGGAGAATCCAGTCAATCTGCTTAGTTTTATTACAGTGTTCAGCAATTGCCAGGACAGAGAGGAACCTGATCTTATCCTGTGTCCCTGACTAGGGACTATGTTATTCTGCTTCATCCATTCTCCACTTTCCAATAAGCAGGACAAGAGACCAGAATGGAAAGAAAGCTGGCTTCACGGGAGCCAGCAAGCTGTTTCAGTTATAAGGACAGAATTGAATCAATACAACTTTTACTAGAAGACAATGAAACTCTCCTTTGCCTCTCCTTCCATTACTTTAAAAGTGGTTTGATACTAATCAATATCTTCCCTCCAACTTCCTTGCCTGAAACTTTTGCCACTGGGCAGCTTTGCTCCAAAGCTTTTGTTTTATTCTTCAGGTGGAAGGGGAGGAGAGGAAGGAGATCAAACTGAAGCAATGGATCAGAGCAGTAAAGCAACAGCACCAGGCCTAGAGGAAATTCATTCACCAGAATCTTGGAGGGGAGAGATGGCAGAATGAAGGATTCACTTTGCATTTGTGTGTCCAGAATAGCTGCCAAGTGGTAGCTATGCAGAGAGATTATATAAACATGTGTGTGTAATTTTGTAAACATTAGGGGACTGCATAAATCGAAGTCTTTGAAAGGACAAACTTTATGTCTCTTCCTACATCATGCATTGATTATATTTTGAAGTGTAACACCTCATGCAGAAATGTTTTTCTTTTGCTTGTGAATAGAATGCATCCAATGTTGCAATCTATTTTAGACCCTCTTATTCCTCCCCTTTTCCTCAAACTAATCTCTAACAGTTTTCCAGAGCTATCTAACTTTCCAGAGTTATCTTCCAAATATTATCTTTTTGTCTTATTCAGATAAAAACATCATTTCTGGCATATGAATGTCCCATGAACTCCATGTCTTTTGGCTAGTAGGACACACTGGTCTCTATACGTCTTTCAGCTCAATAGCCTATCAAGGCTAGGTAGGAATATTTGATCCTTAGTTTCTTTTACTATGATGGAAAGAAAAGACTAGTTCACTTGCAGTTATCAATAAACATATTTGGTTGCAAAGTCATTTTTTGTGAGTAAATAGAGCATTTTTTTGCTTTAGTTAGAATTTGGAAATTGGAAAAGAGGTAAATAAAGATAGTTTTAAATAGAGGTATTTTTCTGTCTTGGCATATATCTTCTCTGTACAAGCACAGAAAGATCCTTTTTTTTATTTTTTATTTCTGATCTAATCTGGATGGACAGGAGTCACCTCCAGTCTAGAAGTTATGTTAGTGCACTTATCTATTCTGTCACACTAACTGCTAAAATGTGGCCTCTTTCGTAGTTCTGATACTTAAAAGCACAGAGCAGATGTTAGGTCTGTCTGCAACCATCTGTGTTAACATGCTCTTAGTTACCCTTATGGCTTTAGCAAAACCAGTAAGGTTTAAAATATTGTCTTGAGTGCAGTATGACTGTCACCCTTAGAAAATCAATGATATGGGGAAAGAAGTAACGCTGGGAAATTCTCCATTGCATCATATATTCTAAGAAAATAAAACACCAAGAGGCATGGGAATTTTCTTCTTGTCTACATGTGACTGATGAGAATAATCTTAATTTGAATGTCCTTCCCTGTCTACTGGAAGCTGTACTACAAGTCCAACAGACTCACCTATGCTGCTCCCTCTCCTGTATGACTTCTCTCAACCAAACGTGATGCAATGTAGCATAATTCCACAACAAAGAGAAAGATGAAGAATGCACCACACAGAAATACTGGTCCCCTTGCCTTTTCTCAGCAGCTGCTTGTGCGGCTTACTGATCTCAGTAAGCTATTCAGTTTTCACGTGGTGAAATGTCCATTTCCTGCCTGTCCTTTTTTTTTTTTTCTCCAGACACTTGTAGAATCAAGGGAACTACTTTATTCCTCAAAAGATTCTGTTTGTGGATGCTGATATCCCACTGCCAATTCATGGCATCAAGGTATATAGTATTATTAGTTTTCCTGTAATCATCAGTGAATCTTTCACACCAGAAATGATAACATATAGCTCCTTTGGCATCTAATATATTAGCACCTGTGCACTTAGACTGTTTGTTTGCTGCATATGGCTAGATAAAAGGTGTTAAGGTTCTTTCCAGAAGCATAATTCTTCCCCTCAGAGATGAACAAACTGGATTACCATTTTTCTTTTGGTTTGTTTTGTCAACCCTCTTTGTAGATCTTGACAGAGATTCTGAATTCAAGGTCTCTAAAGGAAAGTCAATCTGTAGAGGTATCTATATATTGCACAGCAGAGAATAGTTACTTCAGGCCAAATGCAAAACTACATTAAATTGCTGCTTTAAATTCAACCTTGATCCAAACTGATGTAAAAACTGAGGTGTGAATTTCTGTATGCTCATTTATAAGGTCATGTGTTCTTGGGCATATATATATTTTTGTATGCTTCTGTTAGATGCAAGACAGGCCGAAACTTACTGAAACTTCTAACCATCTCTTTTTTCTCCACCTACCCTCAAAAAGTAGGGTCTTCCAGGCTTGGGAGCATGATTATGTTTGGGAAACACTGTCTTGACTAACCTTAACATAACTACATTGAAACTGAAAATTTTATTTTGTTTTGCTTTCCTTTTACTTTAGTGGTTTTTCTACCTAATGATACAGTCTAATGACGCAATGTACAAATGGCAAACAAGTGTAAAGTAATGTGTTTGGTAAAGAAGAGCAAATGTCATTCTTTCATGTCAAAATCAGATAAATCATGCTTTTACCCAAATAGGACTAAAATGGGACAATTTAATTAAGAGTTTTGAGGAAGAGCTTAATGGTTGATGAAGATCTTTTCATCAGCTGCTTTCCATGGACTTCTCCAAGGCATTGTAACATCCAGATCAACTGAATCACGGAGGAATAGGTCATTTTATATCCATACCAGTCTGGTATCCAATTCAGAATTTAGATACTGGTTGTGTGAAAAATGGTGAGGACTATTTAAGGGATGTTACAAATATTACGAGAAAGACTTCTGTAAGGATAACTTATGTGCTATCTCTTCACGTGGGAGTTCACAAATGATAAGGCATTATGAATTTTCTGGACTGCTTAGACAAAACATTTCTTTTTAGTATGAAGTCACCCGCTTGTATTGAGTCTGGCTGAGCTGGAGTTCATTTCCCCACAGTAGCCCTCACAGTGCTGTGCTTGCATTGGTAGCTAGAAGGGTGTTGATAACACACCGTTGTTTTGGCTGCTGCTGACAACAGAATCAGCACTGTAACATTCCTTCCTCAGTTGAAGGCAGGATTCTGAGAAGGGACACAAGTAGGCCCAGCTGACCCAAACTGATCAAAGGGATGTTCCATACCATGTGATGTCAACTCAGATGTAAAAGCTGAGGCAAGGAGCAGGAAGGGGAGCATTCATTGTCTGATGGTTGCCTGCTGAGGAACCGTCACACATACTGAAGCCTTACTCCTTGGAAGTGGCCGACCATCGCTGCTCGTTGAAAGTAGAGAATAAACCCTGCTATCTTTCGCTTTGCCTTTGCGCTCGCAAGCTTCTGCTTTACTTTTATTTTAGTAAACTGCCTTATCCGTACCCATGGATTGTTTTCATCTTACTGTCTCCCCTGTCCGGCTGGGAAGGGGAGTGATAGAGTGGCTGGGTGGGCACTTGGCATACAGCCAAGGTCAACCCACCACACCACTGTACTAAAATTTTCTCTCTGGCTCAGGATCCTCCACTATATTTACATTCTAACTTGGGGAGGGTTCCTTTTGGCCACACTGCTCTGTGGGAACCCTTCCCCACAATAATTGGATTCTCCACTTCATATTTTTTATTTCTTTTCAAGAAAATGTTCTTAGTGATAGTCATTTTAGGCTGAGCGATTGACTATTTGCAAGCAAGTAGGGAAGTTTCTCCTTGCAAGGAGAAGGGAAGTTTATCCTTTGCAAGGGTAGAGTTGCTTTTGAGCATCATTTGAAGTTTCTTAAGAGATGCTGAGTATTCATCTGAAGCAGATCATTCATCGAGAGATGTCCTGGCCATTGCTGGCCAAAATGACATATGTTTTGAAAGGAAAGGAGGTATTTTTTTCCAGAATATAAATACAAACACCAAAAATAAAGGTGGGTGACATATATTTGATACCTGCAGCAAAGTCTGCGTCTAACCAGTTTGCATCCCAGAGCATGGGATACCAGGAACTTCCTACAGAATGTCCTGCTTTTCTCCATGCATTCTGCCACTGCTTCCTGCTCAGACTGCTTTTAAAATGTAGCTCTGGATAAAATAATCCATTTTAAGATGACAGAAATCTGGTATGACAAAATGTGTTTCTGAAAAATAGCTACACTTGGTCAGCTGAATATAGGTGAGGAGAGAAAAGCATTGCCTAATCACTAATGTACTTTAGGGATGAGAATCTAGGCTTTACTGTTGGAATATGACATTTGCAAAGACATGAATAATCATTGCCTAAAATGACATTATAGAGCAAGATTAAATATACAAAATGATGGAATGACTGAAAAATGATGGAATGAAAAAAAATTCATATTAGTGTACTGATGTAGAAATAACAAAGTCACCTTTGTTCTCTCTCTTGACTTTTAAATTATTTGTTCCATGTTGGACACACTTTTTGACCAGAATTCTTTGGCCTTTGATATTAATGAGATATGGGAGATACTCAGTGAATTTTGTTAGGATTTTTGTGTCTGATTACATGCAGACCTATTTGAAACATGAAGATTTACAAAGCAGTTAAACCTGTTCCATGTAATGCAAAAATAGTAACATAATTTGGAGAGATTGAGTGCATCTGTGTATGCATGTGTGTACATTTGGTGAAGAAAGAGGAATAATATAAAATTAAGACTTTGTGTATCAAATAAATAACTTTTAATGGTTATGGTATCCCAAGAAGGCAACTATATAATGAAAGGTTGACGTAGATACAAGTAGGTCTCTTTTGATGTTAAAAAAAATAAAAAGTCATTACTAATCAAGTCATTATTTGTCTGTAAATTATGCTACTGCTGAATAATCTGTATTTTCATGTTAAAATGGTAGTCTGTTGTGCAGATTGATTATTTTATATTTGCCTGTAAGTAGATCAATGGATTCCATTTGTGCATTTGACTGATTTTTGTATATCTATATAGATGAACAAACCTTGACTATTTCTGATAGACATCTACCCTTATTTGAGTACATTTTTAGCCTTCCACTAATCACTTAAGGAAGCATGAGTTATGCCATATGAAACAAATATTTTTCAGACAAAACAGCTTTTGAAAGTTAGAAGGAGGGATATTGATCAAAGTTGAGTGAAATAAGTCAAACCAAAATGAAGTGGAACAGTTTAGTGACTGTTTCATGATGCTCCCAAAGGAGGCTTGTTCCTTGCACATAAAACTGTTGTGTTTGGGATGGGAGAGTGAAATTAGAAAATTAGAGGAAAGAAGATACAGTTGAGAAGAAAGGACAAAAAACCTTAGTTTGCTTAGTGATCAATCACCAAATGATTAAGGAGGTCCTCAATTTTATTTTTTTTAATACAATAGAAAAATTGGGAAAGTAAATAGGCTGAGTTTCACAGAGTTAGATTTTTATATGTCATGTGTCAATCATATTACTTTCAAGCATGTACTCCTGTGTAAGGAGACGAAATGTAGCATTGACTGCTCAAACCAAGTTTTATATTTCCCAGTGATCTGGGAAATATAAATGGGAACTCCTTACTGAGTGGTGAGTCTCCGGATATCTACAGTGACCGAAGGACTGGTTTCAGCCTAGATGTATCTGAAAATGCAGCCCTAATGTTTAACCTGTGTGCTAGCATTTGACCTGTATCTTTATTATATTGCAAATACTTTAGATTCCTTTGCTTCTCGATAAAAGATCATGTTCTAGATTTTATACGTCATGATGAAATTTGAGCTAAGGCAAACTGGGTAGGTTAACATTTGTTTTGCAAAGTTATATTTATGAAGCAATAATCTGCATTTCTCCCCCTGAGATGGTAACAGAAGAATATTCCACCTGATGTGAAATATCATTCCTGGTGAAAGACATTGCTTTCCACAAGTGGTAGAGTAGTAGTGTTGTTTACATTGATATACTGATAGCTATTTTTTACAAGAATGTGTGTGACTATTATTCTTAGACTATTGACTAATCTGCATTCAACATCTTCCTATATTTCTTCTGTAGTCTGAATTATTTAAAAGTTGTTTCATTATTTCCCTGTCAGATGGGTAGCAATTGTCAGCAACTTCAATTACATAATTAAAAGAATCACAATTAAATAGAAAGCTGGGTTGGGATTCAGTAAGTGTCATTGTGTTTCCTGCAACTTTAGGAAATCTAGAAAATTGTGAAAATTACGCTGGTTAAGTTACAGGCTGTTGTGAGAGTTAATAGGTTAAAAGGGGCATCATCAGGTGCTAAAGTGGTGAGGCCATACAATGAAAATTGAGACACATCAACAGATCTCTTTTAATCACACTGTCAAAACTAGGAACCCAAGTTTGAAACTTGAACATGGTGAGTGATGAGTTATAAATAGCTTCAACCTGTTGAGATTTTATAAACAAAAAAAATCACTCTGAATCCAGCCAGAAAGGTGTTGGCATCAGTCAATACCTAAGACTTATATTTTTGCTATGAATAGGATATACTTTCTTATTGAGAAAGCAGGTTGTCTCGTCTCATATTACAATAAAAAATAAAAAAGTGTTTTAAAATGAATTATAGTAAAATTTTCACTGTACCATAATCAGTATCTTATGTTGTACTCCTATATACTTTCTGCAGTTACAAATGCTTCATATTACCTATTCTTTTTAAGAAAACCTTTTCTGTTTCTTCTTTGTTTATTATGAGTAATATAATTTATTTGTACTCATATACACATATTTATAGAGACGAATACACCCCTTTATGAGATATATAGCACATAGAATACATTATACACACATGCAATGAAATATATATGGAAAATAATTTTAGATCTCAATTTAGGGTGTACTAAGTGTAGGTAGATGGATTTGCTGTATTTCACAGACTGCATATTAAAAAAAATTATTGGCTGACTGTATTTCCTTTGAAGTATTTCAAAATACAGGCCTGATTTCTCAGTCTCTTACTCATGTGAATAGTTTTTTAATACGGTATATTTGTAATATGGATGCATTTTTAATTTCAGCATGAGGTGCTGTTTTGTTATTAAAGTGCAGTTTTTCCATGGGATTCTGTTTTCCCAAACCTAAGAAATATAATTAATTATAATTTTAAATTCTAAAGTAACTTATAAATAATGTGAAGGAACTTCTTTTTTTTAGTTTAACATTACATGTAGACTCTTTCTTGTTATATTTCAATAATGATGTACCACAAATAAATGTTTTTTTCTTATTTTTCAATAATAATGAATATGACTTACATTGCTGAAAAAAAAATTTTTTTCCAGTTCTTTCTCCCTCTGGGCAATTTTTCATCCTCATTACCGAAGTCACTAAATGGAGCCCAATCCATTAACCCACAATAATTTTTTGGGGGTTGGATTCAGCCTGTGATCCTCAGGTTGATCAGAAAACTTAAACTTTTCTACTTGCTTTTCTCAGATGAAGAAATCTAATGCATTGCAGTAAATACAGAACTTATGCTGTAAAGCAAAGGTTATATATGTTCATCAGTGTACTCTCTCAGCAGAATATTGTGCTCAAAACAGAGCATTCAAAATATAGCAATCAACACAAGTATAGGCTGTTTTTGTGGAAGTACATAACCTCAGTGTAATACCAATAAATGGATGCCTCACTGTGTACCCATATATTACCATGAATGTGTGCTTCTAATTTTTTTCCAAACAGAGATGAAATTGCTGAAAATAATGTTATTAGAAGCTTTTATTCAGATCTGGTTTATCTATGCCAGGTTAAACTTGGATCTCATGGATGAATACTCGAATAGAAGCATTGGAAACATTATAATTAGGTAAAACCCTTAGTAGCAAACTCTTGCTCTTATGAATTTTAATAATTGTGCAATTTTGTATTATATGTATAACCAGATTCAGTAGTTGCAACCATCCTATTGGTTCTTATCTACAAAATTAGATTTTCTGCCTAAAGGCTTTACAGTTCAAGGGCTGTTTCTATTTGTACTGCTCCAGGAGCAGCCAGAGAGAAGGCTGGCGACACAGGGAGCAGCAATCTCATTTCTAGTTCTCTGCTGCTGAGAAGGAACAAGAAGCAGCAGGTCAATATTTATGGCATCTCACCTTTTCTTCACTCTGCATGGCATCCTAATCCAGGACATCTGATGGGAGGGAGAGAGAGAGAGAGAGAGAGAGAGAGAGAGAGAGAGAGAGAGAGAGAGAGAGGAGATTGGATGTATTGCTTACATGAATAGAAAGCAGAACTGAGGGGGTACTCAACTCTTCTCTGATGTTGAGGAGATGGCAAATGACATAACATTTGCTTGCAACAACATGGAAAGGCAAGAGAGTTTCTGTGTGCTATATGGGTCAGCCATGCCCAGAAGGATTGCAACGGAAGCACATTTTTAAGGAGGGCTTAGAACTATAACAGGTTAGTTCATTAGGAGAGTTAAACACGAATCGCGAGGAAAGAATCACAGCAGGGTTTGTTAAGGACCTGATGATGTTAGCAACCTTTTAAGAGTACATGAAAACCAGAAGAAATTCAGGGAGGGGGAGAGCAGACGCAACACCAAAAAAAATTAAAACTGTTTAGAATTTTTTGTTGCCATTTTCCCAGAGTAGTATAGTTATTTACATTATTGGATGATAAATGGACAGTTGAAAACCAACTTTCAAACAAAGAAGCCCAGCAATGCAGGAATACAAATAAAGATGCTCTCTTTTTCAGTAGACTTGAACTATGTGTCAGATCTCAGAAGAAACTTTTCAGCAAATTAGGCCACCTCAATTCAAATTCCTAGATATTGATCTTTGTGACCCACTTTAGATGCCTACCTTTGAAAATGTGGTTCTTTGCATGCTATTTATCCTCAACACAAAATCTTTTTTGATGTTTTTTAGGTCAATGATGTTTTGTATGGTCAATCTCTTCACTGAGATGAATCCAGAGAGGTCTAAAGCATGCCCTGGTACTTAATTTATCCAGGTTTTGGTGGTATGGTATGAAATGTAGCAGACTCGGATGGCCAGGAAGCTGCCTGGAAGCTACATTAAACTACTTCACAATGAGAAAACAATTTTTTTAGTCTTGTTTTTTGAATAATCTCCCTCATTCTTGTTTCGATAAAGACTAGTCTTACCCTGCGGGAAGTAAGAAGCATTATTTAACACCAAGTGAATCACAGTGTATTACTACTGTACTACACAGCTGTAAATTTTGGAGGAAAAATTAACTTAATAATAGTTTTATTATTTTAATGCTATGATAATTGAATTCATAAATTAGAGCATTGTTCCTGCTTTGAAATGTGTTTAAGAATGGTTAAGAGAGTCTAATTCTAAAAATGAATGGAAAAAATCCCCGTGTTATCTCTGCTCAGGTGTTTTTAAAGAAAAAGTAATATCTTTCATATTTTCATTTCTTTGCAGTTGTGGTCCTTTTGTAAAACATTTCACTGAAACCTTAGTTCCTGAAAAATTATGTAGAGGATTTTTGCTATGTCTTTTTGGCTTGTTATGCAAAGAAGAAAGGAAGAGAAAGTTAGTATAGAAGTGAGGGTTTGTTTATTTTTCTTTAGCAGTTATGCAGAGAAAATGAAAATACATACTTTTCACAAAACAAAACTGCAGGAATTCCTAAGGTTGATAGGAATGTGAACTGACAGAATATGGTAAAGTTTTACCTGATTTAATGTTTTCTGATTATCTTATTTAATATCTGTTTTAATATTTGATTAATATTTTATATTTCAGTCATGTTGTTCATTCCCAAAGCTTTCAAGAATAGCAGGGGAAAAAAAAGAGTAAATGAAAGGAATTAATTTCAGATCTCTAAATTCTTACTCTAAATGTATTCCTTTAATATAAATTTATCCTCTAGTCATCCTAAGTGGTTTGCACTTTTCAAGATGAGAGTATGGAAGATTTAAAACCAGACAGAAGTACCAAACTCTCTTTAAGTGAGGATCCAGAAAAACTGAATAGTGGGCACTTTCTAACAGAGAACAGTCATGTGAGAACTCATCTCTTATGAAATTTTCACTCATATCTGTCTCCCTAAATATATTAGTAGGGTGGAAGTCTCTTTACAAAGAATTATACTAAGCTAGTACATAAGTTAAGCCACAGAAAGGTGTTTAAGGCCTTACAGTAAGTAAAAAGAAGTTGGGCGTTTGAACTTCCCGTTCTTCTATAAAGACCTGAATTGCACTCTGATTTTTCATACTGCTGGGTATATGTATGACACCTCTGGCATGCCTTTTTTTTCCAATGAAAATCTTCCCATTTCCAAAGCAATGCTTTACAATGACAACAGAGAGCAATCCAAGTAATTTTTATGTATGGAAGTGTCATGATAATTAAAATGAGCTCCTGACTTGTATGCTTTGGGGAGAACATTATCTTCCTTGAATTATCATATCTTTAAATGTGCAGATGTCATTCCAGTACATTAAATTAATCATGTAACATGATATTTTTAACAAATTAAGGTGGTCATATTCTGTGAGTAATGAAGAATGCAGATATACTGTATACTTGCTATCCATAGTACTGTGATTATGTTCTAGCAATAGATGTTAGCATTTGCTAAAAAACTATGTCTGCAGGTAATTTTTTATTTTAATTGCAAATTTTTCTGCACATACTTCCACACACACCCCAGCTCCCCATCCCCAAAAAGGCTAGTGTGTGATCATAGTTTCAGCTGCTTCAGCTGGTTTTGTGGAAGATCAACTGTATTCCATTTAATGTCTGTCAGTTCATATGTTTGACACCAATCAGGTATTTTTCATTCAATATCAGGATAGAAGTATCTCTGAAAGTGCTATTTTAAATTGGAATTGAGAGCTCAGATTTTTTTGCTTCAGTCACTACAGCTGTCATGCTGCATTTCTCAGAAATGCCATGCTTGTCAATTAGAAGTGAGAGAAGAATGGGAGCAACGTCTGAGTTGTTACTTTATTTCTTATCCTCTATGTAAAGCAACAAATTAAAGGCCAAGTGGATTATGAAGGTGTGAATGTGTGGTATGCAGTGGAAGTGTAATAGGCTTAAAGGAGGAAAGTAGGTCTGTATGTCAAATGTACCTCAAAGACATCACGTGACAGTCCCATAGTTTATGACCATACTTCAACGATCTATTTGAAGTTAAGAAGTTGAGTCAAAATTATCTGAACTCTGTAGAACTCTTTAATGGTGATTTATTTTGTTGTTGTATGATGTAATAAAGAATGACAAAAACTTCCTGGAGCAAGAATGATCTAATAAGTATTGTAAATTTTAGCCACCAAAGTAACATTTGTCCACAAATTCCTGAAACACCACTAGGGACTCTAATTAAAAAAAAGGATAAAAGAAACTATGATTAATTATTAATCTCCAGAACTAAACTGGTTTAATTACTTGAAAAATAAAGATCACTTTCAAAGCTAACAGGAGAGGTAAATTTTCTGTCAATATTTATTGGATTAGACCTTTCTGTTTTCTCTCAGTGTTGCGTACTGCATAGTGCTACTGCCTTGTCTTCTGACAGCTGTGTTCACAGGCTGGATCTAAAAGGCATCTTTGTACTCATTTAAAGCTATTTGTTATCTCACTTTAACCCTTAGTCTAATACTTGCTCCATATGACAAATAGGCACCCAGACACTGGCCTGTGAGCTGGGTGTACGGCAGTGTCTGTGATGTGAGCAAGGTGTGTTGCTCTGGAGACAGACAACCTCCTTACTCTCCTTTGCCTATATGTATTTAAAATATGTTCAATGCCATGTACACGTCGTCAGCAAAGCAAATTTCAGACAGCAGAGACTGTTAGCAATAATATTTTCAGTGTAATCCAAATTAACCTTAGGTCAAAAAACCTCTCTCTTATTATTCCTTCTGCAACAATATTTTAAATTAGGTTAACACACTCTGAGGTGTTTTACCTGTCACGTTCAAATGAAGGCAGTGAAGCACATGCTGTCTATTTTTCTGAATAGCTATTTCATGTGAAAGCTATTTTTAATAAAAACAAACAGTTGTGATAGTTCACAGTATACATTCAAAATGTATAGCTATTTGGGGCCTGTCCTGCATTTTCTGCCAATTCCCATTTCCCCATGAAGAAACCTTGATTATAATCTTCATTGTTAAAGTCACCAGGAGAAATGCAGAATAAGCCCTCCTTATTGTTGTAAGCAAAACTGTGATCTTCAGAAAATATGAATAAATTACTGTTTTCAAAGAGTAGAAAGGTCACCGTCTACCTGTCTGTTCTTTACAGAGTGAAAATGTCTGCTTGCTACTGTTAGTTTAATAAGACCTATTAACAATAAAGAACTGTTTTTGTCAGGAGAAAAAAATTAAATGTCAAAGGATTTTCAGCCCCCTTTTCACATGATGCACAAATTTTTCCATTCACAAAATTGCATTGTGAAAATGAGACATTTGTTGCCATAATATATTAATTGTCTTTTTTTTATTATGTTTTTAATTTTGTTTTGCCTTTTTTTTTTTTGTACTAGCACATGTATAGTAATTGAAAGACATCTTTGGTTTAAGCAAATCCTATAGGCAAACTGCAATATCACAGTGGCTGACTATTATAATAGCTGTGAAGAAATCTACCTTTCTTGGCAATTCATTTGTAGTAAAATCACTTCTAGGCTCCTTCTGCACTCTTTAAATTTTCCTTAATCCCATGCTAGGAGAGAAAAATAGCTCAGCAAAGGCAATTGGTTTTGCTAGGCTATCCCAGCTGGAGCATGGAGGCTGCCATGCATGTTTTCAGCAATGTAGCTTGTGGGCCACAGGTCACTGCAGTGCAAGAGCAACACGGGTCTGTCAACTGGCAGTCCCCCTTGATGGGGACAGATTGAATAACATCCTGGCCCTAAACTGCAGTGGTGAGAGTTTTCAGAGAGGAAAGTGAGTGAATGGTCTCTAGCTCCTTCCCCCGAGCCAGCGGCAGGCTGTCGGGGCTGGGCCACCTGGGGACAGTGTGGCTTTATGTAACCTTCTGTGGGACCTTCTCGTCCACAGTAAAGAAGTGGTATCTCTATTCCCAGGGGAAGAATGGTCTGGAGAACCTTCATGTGTGTGTCCTGGAAGCAGAGAGCCAGTCTGGCAAAAAAACTGAGTTTTACTCCCTGCTTCTCTGTGGAAGATACTACTCATTTTTCTATCAGACTGTTACAAATTTGAACTCATTCAACTGACTTGACTTCCACTATCCAGCAAGCTCTTTTAATCGTTTTCCATTCCCATCAGTTGTCTCCAGTACAGCAAACAGAATTTGTACTTTTACAATTCCTTCTTCAGCATCCTCCTAAAATACTGCTTAATAAACATTAATATTTTCACACTTGCCTTAATTTTAAAAGTCAGACCTAAAGGTGGGAAGTGAGTGTCAAGAGCCATTATACTGTCCTGCACCATTGCAAGACAGTATAAAGCAGCTCCCATTTCAGATTGCCAGAGAGCTAAACCTTAATAGTCTGAAATATGTGTAGAGGCAAAGAGATCCCTAGGAACGTCTGGTAACAACTTTTCAAGAATCAGGTTTTTTTATCTCTTATGCTTCTACAGATTTCAGAGCTAATTCTTGCTGTGCTGATTTCTCTACAGTGGTCTCCCCCCAGATGCATATTTATCATACTTGACTAATGTTTTGTATAATTTGATTGGTTATTTCATGTAGGAAAAATATCTTCCTGTGGAAGAGACCTTATGTAGTACTTGGATTGTTACCTACGGTTTGTCACAGCATCATTTCCAAACCTCCAAATGTGCTACAACTCAAAGGAAATTAATATCTCAAAATGACAATTGTCTACTCTGTTGAAAGCACATATAAATGTATTTTTCACGGTTATCTATGAGTTTGTTGAGCTGCAATGCTTTTCATTCATTCAGTACTTTATTTTCTATTAGGAAGCTGCACAATCTTCTACTGTATGGTTATGTTGGACTTTTTGTTCATTTGAAAAATAAATTATTAAAGTTGCTGACCGAAGCACAAATATTCAGCTTCATTTAAGTCCTGATGGAGTTACTGGCCATTGGAGAGGTGTAGCTAAATTTTCCAATTTATTTATAGGTGTAGTTCATTAAAAAAGTTATTCAAGAAAATTTACAATATTCTGGTGATTATATGTGATGCAACATTAACCATCTCCATAAATAACAGAGGTAACTGAATATATTATACAAACTATTTTATACAAACACTTATAACACAGCAACAAATTGGAATTTAATATATTTTACAAGTTCCTCCTTGAGAAAGGCCAGACAAAATGAATTGATTCAGCAAGAAGCAAACTTTTCCCTTGGAATGAATTCCTACTTTTTTAAGATAGATGGTGAGAAGGCTGTGCAAAGGGGTTAGAGGAAAAGGGATATGAACTATTCTCCTGAAGCAGTCTGCAACTACATTTTTCAGACTTGGAGGCTACTCTATCTACAGCTGCCAAGGTAGGAGTTATGTTGACTGTCAGGCTTTCAGTTCTTTTCCAGAAAGAAGATTTTATCAGTAATATTTGTCAGTGAGCCAGAGAAAGCTCATCTGTTTGAGAGAACTCAGTTACCCTCAGTCAGGGGTCAGCTAAACTTTGGAACTTGCCTGCAGCCAAAGGTTCCAACCCAATTTACTGAAAGGTTTTTTTATCAAGCTTTAGAGTGTGAAGCCATAATAATTTCTTGTGTTTAGATCCCTTATGGTAAACAAGGAGATGTTCACCACTGTACAGCTTTTCAAAGACAGTAAATACTAACTTTTCTGCTCACCAGGTTCTTGCTTGCAGTAAAGAATTGGTAACTTATTTATTTCTCAATATATTTCCTATATCACAGAAATCAGTCTACATAAAAGTTGTCACCATGACTGGGGTTTATGTCCACCTATCAATTTTGTGAATTTGGTCTGATCTGTACATTTCTGTAATGATTGCAGTAACTGGTGTTAAAGATTGAGAAAGTGTTACAGTCTGATGTAGACAGATATATTGTATAATTTTTCAGTTTCATTCTTCCTGTATACTTAAAAAACCTTTGTTCAAGGAGTAGGGCTGGATGTCAAACTGACATTTTCAATTGAGACCAAAGTAAACCAAACAAGAAATTACATGTACTTTTCTGATCAGTGTTTATAAAAATATTGTGCTTGAACTTTTACTGCCAAATAAAACCTTAACATTATCTGTCCTCCAGACTGATAACATAGGCTTTCCTGTGGCACGAGTGTTGGTAATGACATGCCTTAGATATGACTTAGATCCACACCTTGTAGGGGCTTAAAACTTCCTTACTTGATACTTTCTGACCATTACCTTTCTAAAGAGGTTGCTTAGAAAGAATTTGGTGCTGCAGGGTGCTAATCACATTTCTTCTCTCCAGGAAAACAATTACAGAAATGTGTAAATTAAAAGGCAATTATTTATTTCCATTACAGTCTGTACACTTAAAAATCAGTTGAATGAACTTTGCTTAAACTTACACAAAACTGAAAGCTAGAGTAGCATTAGAGCAATTATTACTTGGCAGGGTCAAATACATGGTTAGCCATTAGGCCTAATTTATGGTGTTGTCTTTGGTTTACTTTAAAAATTATAAGTGATAAAGATGACAGGTATGAATGAGCCTGAGTGAAAATCAGCAACTCAGAGACTTCTCATCAGTAGTTCATGGTGTCACTGCATTATGGCAGAAAAAGTCAGGGAAGTTTGCAAGATACATTGATTATAAAAACCTTTTTATATAAACCAGGTCTAATGTTGCTTCCAGTGTATCCAGAAATGTACATTAGTTATCACTGTAAAATCAAACTTTCCCAGCAATTGCTTCAGAGTGATACATGGATATTGCAGCTGTTTTGTGGACACACTAAAGCCTTTGCTCTGCAAACCATCCATTCTGTTTCTCAGTTGAAAAACATAAATAAATCCTGCAGAACTCTGAGCACATGGCTGTGCTAGAGATGAGGTAGCGGCTGGATTGCTGTGGAAATTTATGGGTCTCAAACCAACCCTGTTAAAAATGTACTGTACTAATATGCAGAGTCAGAGTTGCTCTGCCACAGTAAAAACCAAATTAGGCAATGGTATTATTGTAGGTTACTGTCATGCTCTTGTTGATACAGAAATGCTGTCTAACTCACAGATGATTCCTCCTAGTAGAGAATATTCAGGCTCCTGTACAGCTGCATTCTGTGGGTCTAGGGAGAAGACTAAGAAATGCCTCCAGAATAGCTCCTGGCTGTTTTGTGAGTCACTCTGATAGACTAAGGAGTACTTAAAATGAAGTATTATACCTGTTAGAAAGGCATGAGCAATTACTAGGTGTTTTGGAAGTGCTATTGTGTCATAAGCTCTAAAAATTTTCTTCTACTATAGTTTTTTTCTGATTCTAAACTTTTCACTGCAACCAATTGTTGCTTGTGGAAGGTTCACAGAAATCTCTCACTGTAAAATTCACTTACAGCATTTGGTTGCACTTAAAAGCTTAAGGACAATGATTTCATAAATACAGGGACAAACAAAAGAATGTATACTATATATATATATATACACCATTTTAATGGATGTTCATTGAAAATAATAGATTTTTTTTCATCCTATTCTATCAAAAATATTACTCTGGTATTTGTGGTATTGTCACAAGCACTTCTGACAACCTCAGAAGTTCATGCCAATGTTATGTCAGTCTGTGCCAAAGGGAACCTTCTATCTAGATAAGGCTTTACTCCATTAAATATACTTGGCAGACCAAAAATCCTTTTTTCTTAAAACTTAATTAAACACAGTTCCATCTGGTGGTACTGGGAAAGGTTCTTGTACACACCATTTCTTAGTTCTCAGCATCTGAGGATGATTGTCGAAATCTGGTGTGGGTAATCTCATACCTGGCAGAACTTTAAGAAGTTTTGGCATATTTGATAACAAATTCTTCAAGAAGATGAATTCTACCTTGCCACTGTTTTTTTTCATGTAATTGCATCAGAATTACTATTTTTTCTTTTAATTGTGCAATTTGCAAAACACCTACATTTGTATTTCTCTCCTTTATTATCTCATTAACTACTTATAACCTTAATTTTACACATCACAGATAAAATACACCTTTATTTTATTATTAAAATGTAACAATACAAATTAACTTGGAATTTTATAAGGCAGGAGTATATGAATGAAACTATATTTTAAGGTTGAACTGTAGATAAAAGGCAAAAATCCCAGCTAAATAAAATATAAACCTGCTATGATTAACTACCCTCCAAGGCTTTGTATTTTTATGTTACTGTATTGGCATTTGCTTCCATTAAAATGTGTCCAAGAAGAAAATATGGACATGGGAATGACAAGATAGTTTCTCAAATTTTGAAATTCTGAATATCACATTCGACACCATGAAAGGGTTTCTCTTTCCCACAAAGAGGATTTGTAGGTTAGACCTACTTTTCAGACTTCTTAAATCTATTTTTTACTGAGCAACAATTATATACAAGGTAAAATAACCGAAAATGTAAAATAGTTTCAATATTTTGTCTGATTCCCTCGAAAACAGCTTCTTTAACAGTCTGTTACAGAATGTTGTATTAATCTTAATATTTATTTGGTTTGGAACCTCTTGATGCTAGCCTATGTAAAGATGCAGTAATATGAACTTTATTATCTCTACTTGCATAGGTTGTGTCACTTTCCTTGTTGGGACGATTTTATTGTGTATTCATGCATTTATCCATACATTTAAACAGTCCTTTGTACAAAAAAATTGATATAAAACTTCCCTTCTCCTCAAGTTCTGTAAATGAAATGAACAATATGCACCTGCTCTGAACCTCTACGAGTTAAAATTTGAGTTACAGTTAAGCCTTGTGTGTTTCTTCATTTCTAGTAGAGAAATTCCATCCCTCTTCTACCACAAACATCAACTTTCATTTTCATTTAAAAATATTTTCGAAGACTCTTCCTTCAGGTCGTGTTTCTTAAACTTGAAGGTGTCATGTCTTCTTGAAATCCCTCAATCCACTGGAAAATGTGATCCATGTTAGTGGTCCTTTCTTTGATCTTTGGTAGTTTTGGAGGAGATTTTTATAGATCACAGACTTCTCAGATATTGCTGTACTACTAAGAATTTTATCTGTAGCCACTGACAAACTTTTAATAGGTGTACTTTAATTTTTTCACAAATTTCTGAACTCTTGCTTTAAATTGTCTCAGTCATTTCATTTTTATGTCTGTGAGCAATTTAATTTTTTTCTGTCTTAGTCTAATAGAAATTGTCATTTCCATTTCCTTTCTTCACCTTGTGCCAACATTGCTGTCTACTCTCGAATCAGCAACATTCTAGTTTTTGTTTTGTTTTGTGGGTTTTTTTGTTTGTTTGTTGTTTTGGGAGTTTTACTGGCTTTAGATGATGACAGGTTTTTTTGTTGTCCTTGGTTTTGGGGGTTTTTTGCAGGAGGGGGGCAGGCAGGGGGTATTTTTTCTGCTAGTACAGGAGAAAAGATACATAGGGCTCACATAAATCCTTTTAAATTACTAGGGATGTACACCATGTTCCAGGGCATGGTAGGAACAAAACAAGAGGCAGATTTTTACTGACAGTTCTATACCCTCATGTCAAGAAGGAAATTGGAAATATTGTCTATCTTGACTTCTTTACCAAGCTGCGTGTGTCATTGTGTGAGCCATTTGAGACTTTATAATACATTTATCAAGTTAACTGCATTCCTCAGTAAAATGTAGTTACAGAGTTTTTCTTTGCTTTTATTTTTACTTCTCTTACTGCCTTTATTCCAAGATCCTCACTGGCTTTATTAGGATTTCTATTGACTGGCAGGTGCCTACTGATTTGATTTTCCAATATATGGTGCCTAAAATCATGGGAGAAAAAGACTCTCCAGGCAATATTAGATAAGATATAGAGCAGCTCTTTTAATGAAGGCATTCTGGCCAAGGAGTACAAAGGCACATGCACCCACATACAGAATTCTTACATTTTTATATCTTTTACTAATTATCATATCTAATAGGGACATCCAATCCTAAGACCCCTTTTGCCCTGGTACCGCCCTCAGAACTGCCCACTGGAGCCCCTCCAAGGGCCTTGAGCCTTCTATCTTGTTTTGTCTGCCATATCTCTTTTTATTCTAATGCAGGTGCACACCCCAATGTAATGTTCTTGCTAAAAAACCTATTGCCTTGAAAAGACGGTTAAAAGACGGATAGATTGAAGCTTCAGGAATGTGACACACAAACTGTGAGAAAGTCTAACTGTCTAAAGTGAATGAAAACTCCAGCTACATTAAAATCTACAAAAAGCTAAAAATCTTAAAAATTCAAAGGCATCGCTATATTCCTTGCTTTAAAAGGATAGGCACAGCAGAAAAATGGAGTGTAGTTTATTATTCTTGTGTATTATATGTATTATAAAATGCAAGGAGTTATGATTCACCAAGATCACTTTCAAAGTCTGTGACAATGTAAGGAATTTATCTTTTATTTCCCAGTGCTTGGGATACCCGTTCCTACCGGTCAAAGAGCAAACAGGAATATTCTGTATTAGTGTAATTTCTAATACATCTGTTATGTTTATCTCCACATAAGCAGGAAGGAGGTTTTTCTTTATAACTGTTTTATGTGTTTTCATGGCTTATGTCCTGATGCCAGGGCAGAACAGATTCCCTGTAATTTATGTTGTGCTCCACTTACATCTGACTGGTGTTACTGTGAATCACTGGTTCCTTGGTAAATGCTCCTGTGCATGTTTTAATGTAAGAATGTGAGCAGAAATCCTCCACTAATGAGGACAAGTAGGAGTGCATCCCTCATTGGTAGACAGACTTGTTTGACCACTAATGCAAGAAATATTATGGGATGCTGAACTCCCCCAAAAATGTGAGAAGTGAAATGTAACTCTTAAGGGCTTCTTTTGCAGAAGAGTTCATTCATTAATAACAAAGCCACTAAAGTAAACTGTTCATATTAATTGCAGAAAAATAATCTCAGTGTTAATTAAACGTAATACAGGATGTGTGTAAGGGACATAGTCTTTATTATATTTTCAACAGGTTTATGCCATGTGCCTTTTCCTAAAAAGTACTTCAGGTATGTTTCAAGCTAAATGGAAAACATGTTTAGGTGAACAAATTTTCGATTATAAGAGGAAACCTACATCTTCCAAGTCCAATTCATATCTAAAGAGATAACCAAAGTGTTCCTCTTAGACTATCAGTTCAGCTAACAAGCATTCAAAAAGCTAAAGGCTCAGTATAGTATATGAATTTTTTACTGAAATGGAACTGCAGTGGATGTACAATTGTTGAAATCAGCCAGTGAAAAAAAACAGATATGTAAAATTATTAAATATAAATAAGAATATTCACAAAAAAAAGGTCAATTTCTTTGTTGTTTGCTGTTTACTTTTTCTGGTATTTCCTCAGAGCTCTGTATATTCACAAAGATATTAAATGGTATCACTTTGCAAGAGTATTTAGACCCGTAAAGCTCTTAGTTAAACATTTTTACAATCAGTAGATTATTTTGCCAAACCATAACCCAATGCTGTGATTTAGTGAAGTTCACTGAAAAGTGCTAAAGGAATTTTGGTGTCACAAGGTGCTAACTGAACAATAAACCCCAAGGGACCAAGACTGAGGAAGGACTTCAGTCCTGACACATTCTCACAGAGTTCTTCCCAGAACTCTACTGGAGCACCTGCATTGCACCAGAGAGATGGCAAAGCTTTGCCCCAGTTTCTCTCCCAAACCTCTGCAATTCACCAATGTTCATAATTAAAATTACTTTAAAATGAAGGTCCTTGTTCTGGGTCACAGTAATTACCATGGTGATTTAGGGAATATGCCTATGTATAATTTCTGATCACTTTGAGAATACGAACTTTGTACTTGTATCTGTGTCATGCTGAAAACCCCATTTGCAGTCGACTTTCTACCTCCATTTTGGAAAAAGAGCTAACAGAGGATGGTCGAGCTTCAACTGACCTTATTTACATGAAAGTATTTTTGAACAATTTTGAGTGTTGCCACATGTGATCTTTGATCATCTGAGAAAAACATTAGTCATCATCTGATGATCATGTATGGAAGTTGTAAATGATAGTTTCTGATTTGGTGTCTTATAGAGAGGAATAATAGAAGGGAGTGATTTTGTTGAGGGGTAAAAATTTGTGTCAGAGGGGCAAGGAAGGACCCTGCATTACTTACACAACTCTGATCCAAGTAGAAAGGAAAAAATGATTGTTAAAGAAATAGAATAATTTTTCACTTGTTGGTCAGACTAGTGCTCTGGAAAATGATGGGTTTTTAGTAAATGAAGCATTTGGGAGAGTTTGCATTAGTCATAGGACCTGGGACACAGCTGTGGGAGATCTTATCTTTTGCAATAATGTTCTCTATCTGGTCAGTGTTATATCTCAAGACAGCATCTGGAGACTGAAAAGCAGATTTACGATTTAACTTAATGTTGTTTTGGTAACTAAGCCCAAAATTAAGCCTAAGGATTGTTCAGCAAAGGGAGATTTACCAAAACTGTGATAATTGCCAGTTATAAAAGTCAACCAAATGAAATAGGAACATAAAATATTCTTCTAAATTAGCTGGTATTTCAGGATGTGTTTATAACATTAAAGTTTCTAAAGGAACTTACTGTTCTCAGTGTGATCTCCCTGGATGCAAGGAGAAAACTAGTGCCTTCAGCCTACCCAAACAAATTCTTAAACAGTCACTACAGGATTTGGTGCTGACTAGATGCTTTTAGCCTCTCGTTAACGTAATCCTGATAGAACTTGCTCTAAAAATCAGTGGATGAATTCAGGAGATATTCAGGAGAATTATTTGTTGCTACTTGTTCAGAGGGAAAACTTTAGGAAAGAGTTACAAAATCTTGACTGCTAAGCTATGGTACTCTTATTTGCATATTTTCATATAGAACCAGTGGTTATTTTCTATAACTTCAAGACTGAATGTCCTGATTCCCTTAGCAATGTTTCCTTATACTTTCTACAAGAACTAAAAAGAGATTTTTAGAAGCTCTGTTTTGCTGCAGTGCTACAGCATGTTTTTATGTTGCAGATGTTTTTCAGCTCAGACCATACTGTAGTTTGCATTCTGATTTCCTAGGCTATACTGTGGTGGTTCTGGCTCAGCATATCAAATTTCATTGTTCCTCCTGTATCAGCAAGATGAGATAAATGGCTGCTTTTCTCTTTCTTACAAGTAAAATGAATCATAGCAAGGGAAGATGACTTCAGTAACATCACTCTCACCTTATTTCAGGCTATCTGACTTTTAGTCAGTGTTTCCCTTTCCTATATTTCTCTAATCTGCCACATAACTCTGGACAACACTGAGTTCTCAGTCTAAACTACTGATGTGCTGTAGTTATGTAATTACTAGTATTTTGACTTCAACAGCAGTCTGTGATGGAGCAAGTAGTAAAAGGAAAACAGTTCTTCAACATCAATTACTTTGTTTCAGTAAAATAATGATCTGTTGTTGGAATGATTAGCAATATCAAATGATTAACAATTAGCAACATCTCTTTACAGGATAGGGGAGAAAATGTGATGGAAAAGCTCATGGGTGGACATAAGGACAGGATTATTGCTTATTAATTATCTCCTCTTTCATGCCAATCGGCACAGGGAGAAGGCGAATGGGGGGTTGCAGTCAGTCCATAAATGTTCCTTTCTCCTCACACTTTCTGTGCTCCGGTGTAGGTCCTTCCCATGATCTTCATCTCTAGCTTGGTCTCTCCAAGGCTGTAATTTCCTTCAGGAAGACCCTTCATGCTCCAGCATGGGGTCCTGCAGCCACCTCACCACTACCAATACCTGACCACTTAAACCAAATATGAGTGGAAATAAAAACCTGGATACATACCTTGTCACTGAATCCTGTAACCTCAGAGGTAACGGTCATATAAGCTTTTATATGACCAAGATAAATCAAGTGTTTATCTCAAAATGAGATATGTTCTTGAGCTTATTAGTGCAGTTAAAAGACTCCAGGTTTCATGATACACGAAAATCTTGTTGGTTTCCAGCTTCAGAATATTTGCAGTCATTTTGTAGCCATTTGTGCCATTATTTGGATTACACAGCATTACTTTCAGTTCTCAAGTTTGCATTCTTGATGCATTTGCAGGCAAGAGTCATCTTGGTATTGCATTAACTAAGCTAAACAAGCTCTGGGTCATCCTGGGAAGTTTTGTCTTCATCTATTCCATCTTCAGTTCATCTTTCTCAAACGTGATTGAACAGAATTTTGCATGCTATCCCTGAGTGTGTCTGCTTGATACTAAAGGCTCAGAATTTCAAATGTTCTCTGAAGCATTTTAGGCATCTTCTGTCATGGCCACTTCAGATCAGAAGTTGATGGCCATTGATGGAGTAATACACGCAGGTCCTTACTTTCTCTGTCACTTCAAAATGAGGAGATCCTTTGTCTGGTTAACCTTTCCTGTTATTAGGATATTTAGATTACTCCTGCTTATTGTGCCAAAATATTTTAGGGAAGCCTCATTATTTTGGTGTAAATATTTAGTACAAGGTATTGTACTTTGTGTCAGTACCAATGTTTGGTACTGGTATGGAGAGCTGTGAAGTTTGCCCATTAAAAGAGTTCAAACAATTGTATCAAAAATTTGTGATGCAGGGGTAAGAAGGGAAATACATATAACTAAACATCACTGATAAGGCTATTTTCTGGGAAAGAAGGAAGTTGAAGAAACTCAAACAGTTGGTTAGACTAGGGGTTGAATAAGTGCAAGATTTGTAAGTATACTATAAGGAGTTGGTTGGGGTTTTTTTTGCTGGTTGAATGTCTTAATACTGCTAATGAAAACAAATAAAGCAACACATACCCCCTTCCTCACATACTGAGTTGTTCGTTTTTTGAATGATCTTTTTAGGCTCCAGTAAAACTGATCTGTTCATCTTTCCTGTCTGACAAGAGGGGAACCATAAGAACAAAGAGAGGGTTGCTTCCACCGACTTATCTCAGGAACGTTCTGTCATGTTGTTTCTGTTATAAATTTGGCTCTAAACTACCAAGATGATAACCACCGATTGGCAGTCACATATATTGCTTTCATCTTTTTTTATACTGCAAATTTGCTCCTCGTTCGTTTTGTGTCTCCATGGCAACAGCCATTAATTAAGTTGCCGCAGGTGTTTTTATGCCAGAACTTCTTAGATCTGTTAGTTGACCAAATCCATGCACCTGTAGCCTTTTCATTAACGCTTAACTTATTCCTGTTTTCTCTCCAACGTGCAATTGATTTGGTGTTTGAAGCAAATACATGGGCTGCCACCCAAATCTCAATGCACCTAACTATGCTTGAACAACGTGTCTATTAGCTACTTAGAGTTGTGAGAATTTGTGGAGTTGTGGAATTGCATGAAACTCATGTAGTACACAAGTTTCTTTCATTCAGTTTTTCTTTAGTTTCTTCTATTTAGTTTTTCTTTAAATTGGAGATTTATAATTTCTATTGCTTAGTTCTCAAAATTGTAAAATGAGGATGACAATAATTTATGTAACCTCTGCCTCAATATAACTCAAACCCCGTGCATTTTAAGCTTTGATTGTTGATACGTACAGAAGCTTGCTTTGCACGCAGAAAAGCAGAGGCATAGAGGTGAATATTTTTCAGTTCTGAATGCCTCATCATATTTGGGTGTCCATTTTGTGTAACACGCTAGGAATGATTTTGATAGTAAAGTTTTAACGTACATCATACAGCTCCCACAGATACTCTTATGAAATATTTTGGTTTGCTTTTTATTCCACATATTTGCTGCCAAGATGATTTATGATTTCTTAGATCACAGTGGCCACATTGTGAGTGAAATTGCTTTTTCCGAGAAATGTTATTCCTTCTAAAGGAACAGAGGGTTGTTGTAATTATTGTGAATGAGAAAAGCTTGAAGTTGCAGAGACCTATTGATCGAAATTTATCACTTTGGGGCTCTGTATGACACATACTGACTAAGAAGAGCTTATTAACAGAAATAGTGATTATCCCACCATGAAAATGTTCATCCTGGTATGTGACTTCTGATAGTGCTAGCTCAGATACCTTACTTTCTTCCATTAATTCTCAGCTCGATATTATAGGGGACAGTCTCTCCTGCTGAATGAGGTGAAGGATCAGACTTTGGTTTTAGTGTAGAATAGATACCACTAGAATATGAACGAAACCATACCATTCACACCTAATATAGCCTATAATTTTGTCTTTAGTACGAAATTACCATTAATGCCTTTAAAAGTATCATTAGGATACCATTTCCCAGTATTCAACATCTGATGTAACTGTGAACTAGATATACCCAAGCGAGGATCCCATTCAGGATGTCCAACCACAAGTATCTATCTTGCCATGCATTTTTCTAACTTCTTTGTATTCAAAATATGGATTGAGTGAGCTCATGGTGAGTTCAGCTCATTGATCTAACTAAACACTTAACTACGCAAAATAGTCAATCTCAGTTATTACAGCCAAATGAATAAAAAAGCCAGTACAAAAGAAGCATTGCAGAGACCAGAAGAGCTCCTTCAGTGAGTATATAATCAAAACCATTCTGAATTTGCCTAGGGATGTGAAAATGCCTTTTACAAACATGTTTTCTGATTCTCAGGAAAAGTAAAAGCATCTCTGATGGTAAGTGATGAAAGAAGGGAGAAAACTTGGTTTGCAAATGTTTTAGATTGTGGTTCTCCTTTTCCATTATTTTATTTTATTATTTTGCTATAATTGCTTGTATCTCTGCTCTGTCAAGAGAAGGAAGTATAGACTGTCTTACCAGACAGAGAACTCCCAGCCTCAGCCCACATATGAAGGGGGGCACAAACAAAGACAACATAACTGCCACTTCCAGTAATTGCGAAGGGTCCTCATGATTCCTGGGCCTGGGAAGGTCTGCAGAGCAGTGAGGTTCAGCAGTATGGGAAGAGAAGAGGTGTAACAGGCTTCCATGTTGTGCTGTGCATGGTTCTCCTGGGGATCCCTTCAGCACCACTCTTGTGTCTTGACACACCCAGTAAACCACAACTGCTGGGCTCACCCTGGCGGGGAGAACAGACTCTTATGACACCTCTCACCGGTGTCTAATACATGATACAGCATGATATAGCATGATACAGCATGGGGGAATTGCACCCCCTTCCTCCTTAGCCCAGAAAATTAAAATTTCCTCGGATTTCTCATTTCTTTTTCCTTACTACCACAGACATATGTCATCACTCCACTTCAGAGTATTGCTCTTCTCTCCTTAGTCACCCTGAATTTGACACAGATCCTACTACCTTTAATGGAATTTGAGCTTGTGGTTTCTTGTTTATTCACATATTATTCACTCACAAAGCTGCATTTTGTTCCTTAAATAAAGTGAAAGTAAGAAAAAAAAGTGAAATACTAAAAACTGAACTGAAAAAGAAGTGAACTTACGAAGAGCCCCCAAAAAATGCTGCAGTGAAATTGTAAAGCTTTTATTTCTTACTATGTTTGCTTTTGTTCTTCAATTTGTAATTTACCAGACAATTTATTTTCCTCAGAAAATGAAATACATACAGCAAATATGTTGAAAAAATTGAAAGAGATAAGTTCATTTTCTTTATTAGAGAATTCCTTAGAATTTTTGAGTGTAATAAAATTTTCTAAAAAGTAAGTAGTTTTTCCCATTGTATTTCTACTCAACTGTATTATTTTAAAAACTGCCTGGTACTCTGTCAATGGTACGTTAGTTATTTCATGGACACCATGAATCAAAGGTTTTCAAGGTCTTCATATTCTTCATAATCTTTCATATTATCTGGGGAGGTTAAGCTACTTATCTCTAGCAGGAAGAAATTTCTGTTCTGAACTCTTTCCTTTTTAATCAACTCCAGTGCTAAACATCATGATGTGGAAGCCAACAGCTTCCACATGATAATAACTAGACCTTCTGGAAAGTCGTCTTCAGGAAGAAATTGTGTAACCATTGTTGAGTTTAATTTCACTGGAATTTTTTTGTTGAGTACAAGAACCCACCCAGAGACATGAAATTCTGGAGTAGGGTCTAAAAATGACAATAAAATGTCAAGAACCTTCTCTAAAGTTAGCCCTCTGTTAAACCCTTCATCTTGTTTTATAGTTCACATCACTTTTTACAGTACCACTTATGACTCAAACAAATGCCATTTTCTGTTGATAGCCACCAGTGTAAGCCTGTACATCACACAAGATACACAAGTCTGACTCTTCTTGGACTTAAAAAAAGAAATTTTAAATAAAACTACAGTGATTGAAAGCACACCTAATGGTGTATTGTATTATATTTGGGCTATGCAGTAGAATAGAATGAGGAAAAAAATTTTCTGGTTCCATGTCAACTTGAGATGGAAGAATACAATCAATATTTTTGATATTTTGATGGGACAATTTCATGACGTTATGTCTTAAATAAAAGGAAAATTCTTGTGTAGGAAAGAGTGTGGTTTGTCTGACTATTTTGATTTCAGTTATACATAAGTAAAATGATAAATTAAAGGAATTAAATATAATAAATTGATTTAGATATCATCTTTGCTTTAAAAGTGCATAAAAAACAAGGTATGAAACCATTTTTCTGTGACAGGATAAGCTTTGATAAACTTTTCCTCCCTGGCCATTGCCATTGCCATACTCAAAATCTTAAATTTAACATAATAATAAAATTTCCTCTGTGAGTAGGACCTCTGTGCCATTCCCCAACATGCGAATGACAATGGGAGGTACAGTTTATTACGGAGAAGTGGAAAATACACAGAAATGCACAAATACTCTGATGGGAGCTTTGTTGTTAGCTGACTCCAAGCAGCTCTTTCCTCAGAACCTAAACCTCTAAGAACATGTTTCAGAAATTTAAGTCTTATCCATACCAAAAAAATTAAGCTGGGGTTCTGAAAAACCTTCTTTGGCTGACAACATGGTAGTTTCCCAGCTTTCAGAGACTCTTGCTGAAATCATCAATCAATATTTCTTTACTAATGCAATTTGCATTTCATACCTAATCGGTCTAAAGTGTTTTGTAAATTTTACTGTAATAATGTTTTCAATGAGCTGCAAAAAAAACACAACACAAAACAAAAGCAGAATTACGTATTATCTTTTGCTCTCTGAAAGGAGCATTTTGTTCTGCCAACTTATAAACAAGGGTGGTACCAAAAATTTGTTTGAATACCTTTCAAGTAATAAACTTGATGTGTAACTTGGCTCATCTTTTAGAACTAAGCAGAATTGTCTGGGTTTGCATGCATTTTGTACTTAAATTCTTTGTAGTTTGACTTGTGTGTTTCTAATTGTTCAGAGCACAGATCTCAGTATCAAAATACTGGTTGTGAGTCATGAGAATTGCATAGAAAGACACATGAAAAAATAATATCTCTACCTACTATACCCACAAAATTGCTGGTATATGCTTCCCACTATATGGCTCCAAAAAATCAATTAACTGGGTCATTTTAGAGTTCAGTTGACAACTGCTTTCATTCAGCTTTCAGTGCTTTTGAATTACTAATGATATAGTCTGGTGACAGTAGGGTTACATTCCAGGTGCACTAAAAATTAGATAAAGAAGATCTTTCATTAAAGCCAGAGAAGAACAGAGAAGAGAAAACTTGCTGTGTTGCTGGTTCTGCCCTAACATATACTGTTTGACTAGTATCTGTTTTGATTTGGGTCCAAGCATCTGTACTTGGGAAAGACTGCAGTCAGCTTATCAGTCCAAGCTGTTATGAGCAATATTAGTGAGGAGCCAGCACAAAAAGATTGTGATGGATGATAACATAAGTCCCGTTCACAGGAAATTAGATTTTCTAAAGGCTGAAGAGAAACATTACAAAACTCAAACACCAGTAAATAGCTGCTTTCTCCATCCTTTACCCTGGAGGAGGCAGCACTAATGTTCCTACAAGCCAGAAGGAATGTTGTTTTAATAGTTGAAACCGGAAGCTTGATCTTGCATACTGATCTTCTGCTTCATTAGACTTAAATGCAATTCTGACTCCTAAGTGGTTATTCTTCACAGAGGCACAAAAATACATATTGAAGAAAATAGTATACAGACTTTTAAAATGTAGCTACCAAAATGCATCTTTTTGTCTTTATTTGGGTCATTAATACAAGTTTTTTTCAGATTATGATTAGGAAGACACCGCAGATGAGAAAGAAAATCAGAAATACTTTGATTTCAAAGGCAGTTGTTAGTGACAGGATCTCTAAGAAAGTGTTAGATTAGGTTCAGATAATAAAGTACCCGATTTAAGTGAAGATTTACATGATCCATAGTTCTGTGCATTTATAAAATTAGAAATCTTGGTATCTTCTTCAAATCTATGTTTTATACTTTTAAATCCCTTTCTACACCTCATAAAATATTCTTGGTAAATATTTACTGATTACAACCTTATGGAATACTAAACAGTCAGAACCATCCATTATCCAAGTATCTGAAGGTGAAGAAGATGGAAGGAGCCCATCTTCAGGAACTTGTGTATGTGTTTTGCTTGGAGATCACTCACAGCACTGTACCAGCATCTTCAGAACCAGGGTTTGTGGTATGGTTTATTAGTCAGTCTCTATCAGCAGCTATGCTAACGTGTCACAATCCCCACTTCAAAAGATTTAACAATCCAAAGTCACATTTAAGCCAGCTGAAGATCATTGATAGACTGTTCTTAGAGAAAGAGATTTATAATTTATGAGGGTCATTTACTCTTAGTGCATTGCCATTTCTCATAGACACATAAAAAGGAAGCTGGTGGGGTTGTCAGGTTGTCATTTAGTGTGTTGCTGTGACCCAACAAATGTTAGAAGATATTTCTCCTTTTGTGACAACTTTGCACAGAGTGAAAACTGTTCCCATCAGTCTTACCCTCCTTAGATGAAAAAAGCCCTGCTTTTTCAAGTTTTTTCTGTTGGAGTCCATTTCATTCTCTATACTCATCTGTGAACTCACTTCTACAGGTCTGTGTCCTTGAAAAACAGTTCTCTGACACTAATATAAAACTATATCTGAAGTTTAACTAACTTTTCTAACTTAGTTTTTACTAACTTTTTACTAAGTCATTCTTTCTTCAGGGGGCAGTTTGCATTTGTCTTGACTGACATTTATTCTTGAAAGTTTCATTTTTTTTCTGACGTCCAAATCTCTTTGAATTCGAATCCTGTCTCCAGTGTGCTTCCGGTTCTTCCCAAACAATTACTAGAACAGTTATTTTATTTTACTGTCTGTGCAGTTATTTCATGTAAGTTACTGGTGTCAAGATGTGTTTTCCAGAGTAGATGTAAGTTTTAGCCAGAAAAGCCTTCTAATCACAGCAAGATTAGCCATATAGGCTGTTGTGTTTTTCCCCTTCTTTTGATATCATCAATAAATCAGCTCAAAGTATGTACAATATTAATGACATAATGTGAATATTTGGCTTTTTTTTTTCAGTTTTGCTTTGTCAACATTTTTCAGCAGAAGTACTGAAACAAAATGCCTGCATTATTATTTACATAAAAATGCAGATGGTTTATCTTTAAGTGATATTAAATGACTTGCAAAACCATATTTCTGGTTAGCATATTTGAAGAGCTAAGGTAAAATTTCAGCTATGAAAATGTTATTTTATGCATCTTGGAATGTGCTTTTTACTTCCTTTTTCCCCCCTCCTCAAGTGTGCTATAATACAGATCCAGTTTTCTATTGTAATTGCATTTTAGCAACCAAATCCAAACTAGCACAGCCTTAGTAACTTCATTGTAACTACAGAGGTTCACAGAATTACAGAATCACAGAATATTCTGAGTTAGAAGGGGCCTACAAGGATTATCGAGTCCAACTCAGCCCTGCACAGGACCATCCACAAGACTCGCACCATGTACCTGAGCATCATCTAAATGCTTCTTGAACTCTGTCAGGTTTAGTGCTGTGACCAGTTCCCTGTGGAGACTGTTCCAGTGCCCAAACACCCTCTGGGTGAAGAACCATTTTCTAATATCCAAACTAAACCTCCCCTGACACAACTTCAGGCCATTCCCTCAGGTCCTGTCACTGGTCACCACAGAGAAGAGATCAGTGCCTGCCCCTCCTCTTCCCTCTTCTCATGAGGAAGTTGTAGCTGCAATGAGGTCTCCCCTCAGTCTCCTCTTCTCCAGGCTGAACAGACCAAGTGACCTCAGCCGCCCTCAGCTTCCCCTCAAGGCCCTTCACCATCTTCATTGCCCTCGTTTGGACACTCTCTAATAGCTTAATATCTTTCTTATATTGTGGTGCCCAAAACTGCACACAATATTCAAGGTGAGGCCACACCAGTGCAGAGCACAGTGGGACAATCCCCTCCCTTGACCAGCTGGTGATGCTTTGCCTGATGCTCCCAGGACAGGGTTGGCCCTCCTGGCTGCCAGGGCACTGCTGACTCATATTCAACCTGCTGTCGACCAGGACCCCCAGGTCCCTTTCCATGGCACTGCTTTCCAGCCTCTCATTCCCCAGACTCTACATATATCCAGAGTTACCCCATCCCAGGTGCAGAATCCAGCAATTTCCCGTGTTGAACTTCATATGGTTGGTGATTGCCCAGTCCTCTGATTTATCGAGGTCTCTCTGCAGGGCCTCCCTGCCTTCAAGGGAGTCAACAGCTACTCCCAGTTTTGTGTCATGTGCAAACTTGCTTAGTATCCCTTCTAATCCTGTGTCCAAGTCATTTATGAAGATGTCGAAGAGCACAGGCCGAAGATGGAGCCCTGTGGAACCTCACTAGTGACAGGTCACCAGTCTGATGTTCCCCATTCACTACTACCCTCTGTGCTTGACCCATGAGCCAATTGCTCACCAGTGTCTTCCTCTCACATTTTTTATGCAAATTCTAATTGCTTTGAGTGATTCCAGTCATTTGTGTTACACAGACAAGGATATGTAATAGTGATACCCAAGTGATGTTAATCTACTAAGTCAGGGAAGATGACTCAGTCTCCATGAAATTGTATGTGTAATAGGATGTGATAGGCAGTCACACTAAAGGTCACTTCCATGTGCTCTTCTTCCATACAGTTTCTGTCTACATAATTCAATGTTAAAAATCCACCAGTTCTTGGAGACTATATTGGTTGCTGGAAAATGATGCAATTTCATCTGCCATCAGTATTATAATTTTATGATTACTGATTGTTCCTCAATATTTTACATTTTAATCAAATGTTCCCTGGGGCACATTTTCATTTCAGATCATTAGTGTGATTCTTATTGGAGTACAGAAAGAAATGTAATGGAAAACACCCAAGAGCGATGTAAAAGGCAAAAAAATTTCTATAGAGGGTTCAAAATCTATTAGATTCCCATTTTGACATTTTTAATGAAATAATTTAGACTAATTTGATATTGTGCTTGTGAAAAGAAGCTGTGTTTTAGGTAGTCACGGAAGATCTTCCACGAGTACATGGGCCTTTCAATTTTAAGTAGTTCAGTACTTCAGCTGTATCCATATAGCATGTGGGTTTTTTTCTTCTCTTGTTTTTCATTGTAACACATAGTAAAGTGAAAAAAAAGGTAAAACCTTGATGTGTTTCTTTTTGCACAGTTGATGTTAGTGGACAAAACACAGCTGCAGGCAGTTTTGAATGTCGGACTCCAGCATTCACAGGGAAGAGGTTAGACTGGAAATTTCTCTTATCACTACAGTGTATATTCAAAGTAGGCAGCAATAAAGGAGGAGCAGGATAGCTTTCCAGATATCTCAACAAATATGCCTCTGGATTTGAGGATTGGAAGGAATTAACAACTGTAGTAGCTACTCTACTATGTTACTTGTATTTCTTTAATTAGCAATGATAGAATTTCTTAACAATATATCCTTTTACATGTTGGGTTTTTTTCTTGACATTATTATAGAGTATAAAACATTTCTATAAGACCAGAATCTGTAGCAGTGGATTTCAATGTCTTTCTGTAGAAATATGGACTGATAAATAGTAAGTCTCAGTTGACCAGGAAGAATTTAAAGAGTAAAATGACTAACTGGCCTAAATTTCCAGAATATCTTTTCTGATGTCTTTCCATTCTTAAGGTCAAAAGCAAGGTGAGATCTCGTCATCCACCCAGAACTTAATCCTGAAAGACAATGTGCATTCTGCCCCCAATCCAGCAAAACTTTATTTCTGTCTTGAATGAGATTGAATTTATAAAATTCAAGTATTTGTTTACTTCTTGAAGAGGAAAATGTGATCCCATTCTCCACATCCTTAACATAATTTTCCCTGAGTTTACCATGTGAGGTCTGGATAATAATTCAGCATGGCTTTTAGCATATATGTACACATCATCTTAGACCTTTTAGAATATCACTAGACTTCTGGTTCCATTTAATCAGCAGAAACATTCTCCAGTTAAGTAATTCTAGTGTAAAAAATTATGAACATTCTCAGGTTTAATTAAGAACTGATTATTTTCATTCAAACCACTTCCATGAAGGCACAAGACTGCCGCTCCTTTACTTTCTATCTTTCCTGTGCCCAGTTCTAGCCAAACTGGACTTTTCAAACAGATCCTGAAGTGTTCTAGGATAGTCCAGCTGTTTTGATTCAGTAGAATCACAAAACCCTGGAAAAGAACCTTGAGCTATGTGTGTGAGGATGTGAATGTGTTCTGAAGGACCATAACGCTAAAGAGAAACTCATAATTCTCTGATGTATTGTTTTCATACTGGAAATAACTGCCAGATTCTTTCATTCATTCTCCTGATGTTGCTGCTGTTGACTTTATGCTCCTGAACTTATTGCTTTTGTGTGAGAGAACATCATAAGGGTAGGAGCTGTGTATGCTACTTGCAGGTTTTGATTTATTCTTCCATGGTTCTTCATTAAGGTCAGAACATTGCTACAAACTTCACAGTATGAGAGATTTCAACAAACCCTAAGAATACTTCAGAAGATTATATTAAGCTTAGGCTTCTGCTGTAACAAGTCTCAGATGTGCCACCCAAGAGGCACAATCTCCATTTCTAAGATCACATTGGACATAAGATTATTTGACATAATTTTCTCTCACCTTATTGTTTTGAAATAATTATTGACATTCTTTTGAAATACAGTTTTGTCAGTTGGAACCACCTTTTAAAGAAGTCCTTTCAGAATGCAGTGGAGCCATTCTGGACACATTTTGGAGTGAAGAAAATTTTAACGAAGTAGTTCTTAGAATTTCATTTATTCAGCTATAATGAGCCTTGCAGTATATAAGTGGAATTTTAAAGTTTTGCAATTCTGAAAATGCTCACAGTCTAGAAGGTATGAACTAGTAATTTGAGGGGAGAAAATAACATTTTTCTTTTGCCATTCCTATGAATTCCCTTAGTGCATATTATATGCTAAAGCCAGTGTAGGAAGGGTTTTGATGCAAGTGGTGCAAGATCTTGTTTAGTAGCATCATTAAAGCATTATTAGTCTGAGGGGATGAGACAAAATATGAAGTGCCAAATGAGATATTTTAGGCTGACAAATTTGTGTGAGGAATGATTAGCTACTATAATAAATAAAGCTTGGACAAAGTCTGTGATGATTAATTCCCCAGGTGAATATTTTTTAATAATATTTTAAAGAATATAAAAAAAGTTACACATAGAAAAATGGCATTCCAACTTAGAAATACCACAGGAAAAAAGGATTCATTGAAAAATAAGCTTTCTTTTCTTTGATATGTCTGCCCCACAACCATCATTAAAGCTGCAAGTCTTTTGAACTGGGCAGTTTCAGAAAATGCTTGACTCAGAATTGAAACACAATTAGAAGTGAATTTTCTGTATATAACTGTAAACACGTTTTTATTTCAGTGCATGTATTTTCTATCTGCTAATGGAATCATAGAACTCCTCCAAGAACACTGAGTCCAACTGGTGCTGCCAAATCCACCACTAAATTGTGTCTCTAAAAGCCATATTTACACATCCTGAATACCTCCAGGGACAGTGACTCCACTACTTCCCTGGGCAGCCTGTTCCAGTGTTTGATAACCCTTTTGGTGAAGAAAGTGATACATATTTATTTTAAGTTTATCAGTTAGCGATCCTGTCTGACAAAAGAAACTGTAACAACTCTGACATCAGTAGGACCCTAAAGGCTTAATCACTTCCAGCTACAGCTTTGCCAGCAGGAGAGATTATTATCCACTGCTTTCTCGCATACAATTTTTACTCTGGGGAGGTTATTGTCCTCCCACATCTATTAGCTCATTTTCAAAAGTAAACCACATTAGTATAAACAGTTTCAGTAGAATTTTGCTAACATGTCTAAGGATATATATGTGTTGAGTAATGAGATTTTATTTCTTAATTAACTGTCATAACAGTTGTGTCAGTGACTACTCAAAGAAAGAAAGAAAAATAGCAGATGTTAATTTGCAGTATATAGCACCTTGAAAAATAACCAGGTTTGATCTCAAGAACTCATTAACCTGTAATAAAGTGCTGTAGTAAATTGCTTATTGATTCTGAGATACTGACCAATGGATGATTAGGCTGCTTTCTCAATGCTCTTTAACCTGTTCCCTCCTGTTTTGGTGGGGGTTTTTTGGTTTGTTTTTGGTTGGTTGGTTTTTTTTGTTTGTTTGTTTTTTATTTGGTTTTTGGGGGGGGGTTGTGTTGTAGTTTTTTGTTTGTTGGTTTGGTTTTTTTTAATTTAACTAGCAAGTATGTGAAGTTGTCTAATACAAGTTCTGTAGATTGTAAAAACATTAAAGCTTTTAGTTTCAAGGATTAAAGGGTCTAAAGATCTTCTAAAAATCATTAATTATAAATAGAAGTGACACTTTGGAAAAAAAAAAAATTGCTCCAACAAAAGCAATACCAAATACCTACAGATTTTTTTTTAAAAGCTTAATTAGCTAGCACTAATACAGCTATCATTGATCATTTATTCCAAACAGTTGCAGAAAGATTGCTTATGGTTTATTAGGTGTCTTTTTTCCTAGGTCAGTCCAAGCACTTTTGTTAGGGGAAGGGTTCTCAAAGTCTTACTGATGGCTGTCTTCCTGAACCTCAGTAATTTCCTAAAGTTTCAGAACACAGATTTTCTTTACAGGTAATTGCTGACGGAATGCTACAAGCCTCTATGTCATTGTCTAGTGGAGTGCAGCCACTTAAATGGGTTTGACTGTCCAGAGTGACAATTCCCCTGAATCTTTTTACCCCAACCCTAAGTGATCTGAAAGAAAAATGAAGAAAGAGAGTGCTGCTCTACTTTTCTGCGCTGGCTAATAAGTCTCGTTGTGACAAGGGTCAGCAAAACAGGCATTGTCTGGGAGATTTCTGTCCTACTCAGAGGATCAGGCTTTTGTGCAAACACTCCTGTTGTAACAGCCTACATTTAGAGTAACAGCATCAATTTAAAAATCCCACTTATGTATAAAAATTCCTACTTGATTTGTTGAAAAGAATATTTTACCTTTTTCAGTATTTTTATTCTGTGGTTTTTATTACTGTTTTTAGTGGTTTTTTCTTATTTCTGAGGACACCAAAACCAGTAGAGAGACTTTAGTTCTTAATAAGAAAATGTGCAAATAAATCACAAAAATAATCATTAAAAACTCATATCAGAATAAATACCTGAAACAATTACTGCTCCTTTTAAAATAAATATAATTTCTGTCAGTTTCCCCAGTGTCCTAGTTCTATAGGTCACCAGCAACATTTTGTCCTTTATCTCCTAGTAGACCTTTGAAAACTGTTGAATTATGCATTCTTTGGAAAATACCAGCTGGTATTTTTATGCCTGTTTAATATAATTTTTTTTGTTCTTTTCAAAAGAAATACTTAGAGGGGTTCTTTCCTTTAGAAGTAAATAAAGCCAGCATAGAGAAGCTGTTCTCTTGCAGTCTGTTACAAAAAGGGACAGAAACTTTTGCAAAAATGGTGTAGTTGGGTGTTTGCTACCTGGATCAGTATTATTCTAAATTAGTAGGCAAGGAATTCTGATTAATTCTGTATTTCTCTTTTAAATTCATGATGTCTGTAAACAAAATAAGATTAATTGGATGTGCATGGGCTTTTGAGAAGAAATTAAAATTGGAATGTTTCTTTCCTACTGCTTCTTTCAGTATATTCTATGTTTTCATTATTCTTAGTTCCTATTAGATGAAGTGAGAATTATTTGTCTTCCTTTAGGTATTGGTAATGCTCTGTATTAAAAATTCAGAAACATATAATTTTGTCAATACATGTTCAAGACTAGAAATAGAAGGATACTTTCTATGCAAAATACTTTTCCACTGTGTTATGTTATTGCTTTAATTCTGCTTCCCAATCTTCAACAATTGACACTAGCTCTACTGTTTCTCTTCCAGAGCTGTCTCTGATTTTTTACAAACTACCTACTCTATCCATAGCTCAGTTCCTGTGCTCTGGTTTGCCAAGTCATTGCCTTCTATTTTGGCTTATTTCTAAAAAAACAATTCTCATCCATCTGTTATTTTATCGTTTTCTAGTTTGGGTTACAAAGTGGGAAAACTTGAGAACCTCTGTGTTACTGATGTTAAGTGCTTATGTGCTTTTCTAGTTACAGAACTTCTACACAGGAATTGACATTCACATATTCTGCATTCTACAGTAATAGTAACTAACCATGGTTTGATGACTGTTAGTACAGAACAAAGCAAATGGCTTACAATCATGTATTAATCTTCTTGAAAGTTAATTTTGTTCAACAGAATTAAGGATTTTTTCCATTGAGTTAAAATCACACCATATTCTGTGTAAAACAAGATCTACAATGAACTATTTTCTATATTCTGATATTCCTTGGAGTTAAATTCCACAAGCAGAAAGGACTGCACATTGAACAGCTTACTGATACTCATATCTTGCTTCCATAGGTTTTCTCCATCTAGCTGTTAGGCACTGAGTAACCTTCTTAGAAGTAACTTATTTTTTATTTTGTACATGAACACCTAAGGGATATAATAAGAAATGGAGTTCTGTTTCTGATGGAATTACTTTAGACCAGAAAAACTGAGGGTTTTATTCAAACATAATTGGAGAATTATATGCCAAGGGCTGTAAAAATTATTCTTTCTATTTGGTTCTTTTCAAGAAATTACTACAGATTTTATCTACTTGTAATATTTTTTTTGTGCCTTAATTAAAAAACACATCACTTAAATTTAAAAAAAAAAAATCATTCCAGGTAATTTTAGTATGACATCTTATTTCTGAAAATTTATATAACTATATATATTTATTAATATATGAATATGGTTATACCTCTATCTGCTCACAGTGCAACACTGAGCAACAAATACCATTTAATTCTGCAGATATCATTTTAGGCAGTAAGGCTCCTGTCTCTAGCAACTAACATTAGAGAGCTGTGCTGTATGGGTTTGTGCATGCACGTGTAGGAGTCCATAATGAGTTTTGTTGTTTCTCTACTTTATTGTGTCTGCCTTATTTACATTGTCTGGGAGTTATTGTGAAGTGTCTGTATTTCACACTTCAAAGTGTTAACTAGTCTTAAGTGATGATGTAACCACCCTGAAGAAACAATGTGAAATTACTACTTTCTTTAAAATGCAGCTTCTGTGTTCCACTGGGAAAGAATGATTTGAAGAAGCCTTGAGAAACTCAAAAGGAATTTCAGTTTATCCTTGGTAACAGTTTCCAGCTTCTCAAGATGGCCAAGATCCATGTGTGAAAGATCTTTTCTCCTACTGTCCTCATAATGCTCTGTGAATTAACCAGCCTTGTAAATGTTGTAATTAATAGAAAAGCTAACAGAAATAGATTTTTTGATTTTTTTTTTTTTGCGGACCTATTGCATGTGTTAGATAAATCTCATTATTATGACAGTGTATAATCATCTAACATTTTTCAGACTCTCTCTAGTTAATCATTTCATGGTTTTGCTATACATGATATCCTTCAGCTGAAATAGAATGAACGCCTTTCAAAACATTTTTGAACAAAGCTGGCAATAAATGCAATTTCTAATCTCAGAAAGTATCTTGGAATACCTCAACTTCTTTCTTTTGCAAGGATTAGCAGGAAGACATTTTTTGCCTTCTTTCAATAACACTCTGCACGTTCCCTCCAGCTCTGTGATGTAGAAAACGAAATCATGTTTCAGCGTTATGTGAACTTTGGCAGCAATGTATGCTCCCAGTTTCCCAGGTTAACCATTTGTTCTCATCCCACCCAAATACATCAGAACCCATGGCATTCAGAAAGAATTTTTTGCAGAGATGTGCTCTCAGCTGCATCAGGAAATAAAACCAGGTTTGCAAAGGAACGGGCTGTTCTTAAGCAGTGTGATGCTGTGACAGGAATCAGTGCCAAGGAAGAGAGGGAGGGTTAGGGACCCTCAGCCAGGAAGTTGGAGTCAGCCATTGAATCACACACTTATTTTTACTAAGAGGAAGAAATTATAATTTTTTTTACTTTGCAAATTATTTAAACATTATTTCAAAATGGTGCAAAGGCATCCTGGTATGTAACATACCAGCAAGTATGTGACTCCTGATTTTTAATAAGCCTTAAACTGCACATGAAATTGTTGCCGGTTAAGTTCTTATATTCACCAATAAAGAGATTTTGTTACTTCAAAGTGACTTCTTTAATTGTGACTTTTAGAACTCTAGTGAAAAATTTTCAGTATATGAACAGTGTTATCCAGATCATTAGTTCTTAAACCTATCTGAGATTAATTATTGTCTCAGACTGCAACTGTAGTCAAGATTGATGAGAAAATTGAGTAGACGTTCTGCATTTTGTAGCAAATTACACAATGGTCCTTATGGAAAATGGGATTTACAAGAATGTATTTGTTACTTCTAGGCTGTCTGATTGCAAATACATCACACTTACCCAGACTCTAAAATTCATCATGCACACATACTAGGTATTTTTAATTAACTTAATTCTTGTTAAGACTGTCATCTGTTGTGTGCTTAGAAGTGTTTTCCAAGGTGGAACTGTACACACACTTGTAAAAGCTACAAAAGTAGCTGCATCATTCTGATGGAAACTACAACAATTATGAAATAAAACACTGCTCCTACTACTTTGTTAGTAGGATGCACTGCATCTAACTACATTAAGTAATTTATAATAACTCTGTACAAAGGAAATGTAAGTGTAAACATAACGTTTTAAGACTGCTGAAGAGGAAGGATGGTGATGCTCTTTTCTTCTATTTCTTTGTACTATTTATAATAAAACATTTAATGAATGGCACAATTTTTGGTTCTTTAAATATCTTTGCAAAAGAGAAGAGTGTCATCTTCATTACTTTGTTGTGCCCCTCTTCTGTCTTGTTTCAAAAAAGTAGTTTTTATGGAAGCAGGATACAGATGATCAGTGGAATGTAGAGCACTGTGCTTCAAGACTGGCAGCTTAGTAATTGAAAACTCTTAGTGTTTCCAAAAGGTGTGGTGCCTTGTGTACGAAGGTGGTGTAATGTCACTATCACTCCAAATCATAATGAGCCTTACCCAAACCACCAAAATTTGCAGAAAACTGTTAGCAGTTTAAGTATGGAATATAAAATTTAAGCTCCATACAAATCCTACAGAATTCTGTGGAAAAATTTGCTGTTTACTTTGACAGCAGGCTTGGAAATGACCTTTTCCTGAGTGACCTCGTCACAGCTGTCTCACTGACTAGTTCAGAAGAACTGAAAAGCGTGTGCTGGTTTCGTTTCACCGTTATGTGACAGTTCTCTCTAAATTTGTAAAAAACATTTAAAAAACACATTACAGTGACAGCCTAGAGCACTGCAGGTTAATTATTTCTACTTAGAATAATTGGATAATAGTGTGAACACTATGAAGGTATACTCCTCAAAATATTCATTAAAAGTATCTCTCTCTGGTCTTTAACTTTCCTAATGAGTATGAAAAGACTTTTCTCTGCAAACTGCTGGTGTGCTTGTTAAGAGATGTTATAACACACTCCACACACATGATTTGGAGGATGATACAGACACAGACTCGCCTCCCAGGAGCTAGTACCAGACACATGGGCTGTGATTTGTGGTCCCTCTCCAGCTGCTGACACTGAGCACCTCACTCACACTGAAGCCCCCTGTAGGCGGTTTTCAGGACATGCACCCAGAATATTGGAGGTAATAAATATTTGAAAGGTCTCTCAGCACTTTTAATATCTCCCTATTTATTTTCTCATTCAAAATCTTAACTCCTCTTTAGCGTTTTTGCTTTTCTCTCTCTCCATTCTGTGCTGAGCCCTTCTTTTTCATTCCAGCTCATCTCTTATCAGCCATTTGATTTCTGTCACTCACTTATGATAGATTAATCTTTTTGTTTTCAGTTGCTCTTTCTGGTTTTCTTACAACAGTATTTTTCTCTCTCTGCTTTCATATTCCAAAACACAGGCACTGCATGCCACTGGTTTTTTATCTCCTGGTTAGAACTGATCTTTCATTTCAATTGAAGTGTCAATAAGTTTTCCTCAACTGCAAAACTCACTGAATCTCCTCTAAACCAGATAAAGTCAGTCTAGTAATTAGTAGAAATTCAACCTCTTTAACAGATTTTCTTTATGGGTTCATGCTGCCATTCCTGACACTCTGAGTGCTTGGAGGGTCTTTCACCACTCTCACCTCCACCCCCCTCCCCTGTCACTGGTGCCAGCCCTTCAGGTGCTTGCTTCACTGGCCAGGGACGCTACCATTGAGGTGTCCAGGCAAATCTGCCTAGTGCTAGGGCCCATATCACTCCTACTTTATTGTCCACTTTCTTCACTCCCTGTATCCATAAGCCATCTGCAAGATCTTTGCTTCCTCAGCATCACTTGCTGTTTCTGTGGCATCAAGTTGCTTGAGAAGAGACATAACCAGAATGACTTTTCCTAAATTGAGTGTCCTTCCTGAATATGAAATGAAGCATTCTTGAGCCACGTTTTCTTTGCCCCAGAGCTTATATTTGCTGCTTGTTTCTTTGACAGAAGCTGTTAAATTCCATTAAAGCTGTACAAATATGTTTGAATCAAAGCCCCAGTTAAAATAAAAAAAATTAATTCTTTTGTCTCTTTTGATTGCTACAAAAGTTGTTAGCTGTAGTTCAACATTTTTATTTCAATTCCTTTGAGCAATACTAAGTTAGAAATTTCATTAAGAATAACATTAAATTATTTTATTGCTCAGGATAGTAGAAAAGCAGGACTTAAAACTAATGTGTGGGACAGATTTTTTTATCTTTTATTATTATTATTATTATTATTACTTCTCTGCACCATCTACTACAGTCTTCTTTAAGTATTATTTTTCTTTGAACTGATCCCTCATCTAACTTAAAAACCTCTTCTTCCTAATCTGTCTCCTTTCTAGATCCCCACAAGATAAGTAACTTTTTGTTGATGTAAGTTGTTCTGTGATCATGTATATGTATTACAGCTAGTTAAAAACTTCTAATAAGCAAGAGAAGGGGGGGAAGGAAAGGAAACTGCGTAGTTCAACGTAGCAGTCAAACAAATCTGGTTCATTGTGCAGTTTTTCATATGTTCACATGATCCACTTCAAGTGAGATTTTTCTAAAGAAAGTGATCTGGTATAAATGTGTTTCCTGTCATAGGGGACCAGCTCAGAGAGCGTATTGCCAGTGTTTTAAGAGGTATTAAATGAATGAAGTTGTCTTGACATACTAGGATATTCCCAAGTTTTGTGCTGAAGAAACTCTGCAATTTTCATTTTATGCTCCTGGAGATCACAGAATCACAGATTCAGCCAGGTTGGAAAAGATCTTGAGATCATCCTTTTCATTTGACAAATACCCAACTGTAGTTACTGGTATTGACAAGATCACTGGTTCTTTGCCATTCGTTTTCAATCCATGTTCAAGTCCTGTTGGCCTCCAGAATTCCCAGTTGGCTCTGATCTCTAATTTATTGGTAGAGAAATGTGACTACCAGCTCCTAATCTCATCTGCCATTGTGAGACTGAATTAAAACAGCATGTACAAGGGAATTTAAAGTGAAGGAGGGCAATTTGACTCTTGAGTTAGTGTTTTAAGGTATTCCCTAAAATGCCGTCCAATTTTTTTAACTCAATATATTTGTGGCTGATCTGATGTGGTCTATATGGTTTTAGTAGTCAGTGAAACTGATACGTATATTTTGTAATGAAAACCAGAAAGTTAGGGGTGGTCGAGGAAGAATCATTCAAATACATATGTACAGACAAATGAGATTGTCAAGAATGTTTTCCTGTCTTGTCAAAAAAAGCTGGTGATCTGTCAAGCAGCCTACTGATAACTCACACAGTTCCTTGGCAGGTGTTTCCAAAGAACTGAGGCTGAGACTTATAAATATTTATGTTGTCCATAATTTTATTCCATTCCCAAACTTACTACACGGAAGGCACACATACTCTGATTTGGCTCCCTTCCACAAGTCCTGAACTGTGAATATGAAATCGGCACTCCCTTGCCTCTCCATCTGTGATGAACCATCAACAGTTTAGTGGAGCTGCCAGCCCTTAAGGCCCTTGGAGAAATTCCATCATACAGCTGAAACTGAGCGTAAATCATCATGTCAAGAAAATACTTCACGCATTTCCCTTTTGGTTTTAAGAATCTTTGTCACCTTTCTACAAGAATTTTAGATTTAGGAAAATGACCTGTCCAGCCTGGATTTCAGGTCTTATGCTAGACCTCTTCCAAAAAAATCATATTCAGAACCAATACATCGTAGACATTTTTCCCATCTTTACAGGAGGACTTAAAATCCTGGAGGTGAAAAAAATCCAAATTCCAGCACTACTGGGAGCTTAACTATACTGTCAAGGCATAGACATTTTTCCCATTTTTATGGGAGGACTTAAAACCCTGTAGGTGAAAAAAATCCGAATTCCAGCACTACTGGGAGCTTCACTATACTGTCAAGGCATTGGATGTGGCCAGTGGATTGTAAATACTGCTGACTAAAAACTGGAGTAAGACTTAAATAGTGGGAGCTAGTCTACTGACTGTGCCAAATAAAGGGCACAAGGGAACAAATAAACAGAAATAAAAATACATGGAGAGAAAATGAGTGGGGGGAAAAAAGAGATAATTTTACAGGTGAATTTTCTCCTTCACCAACAGTGAAGGAGAATTTGTTGGAAGAATTGTTTCTAGTTTTTGAATGAAACATCCTTTCAGATAGAATGATTATTAGCTCGGAAAGCTCTTTTAAGGACTCAAATGACTGTGCCTTCTAAGTTGATATTTATCACCTCAATCCCATTACAAAGAGGCTGTAATGAGGCAGGAGGCAAGGCAGGAGGGTGCTTCTTTGAACAGAGAGTATTTGATGTAGGCAGGAAAGATGGGCAAGAGCAGGAACAGCACTGTCTATCTTGTGCACTTAGTCAGGATGCAAGACAGACTATCTTACTTATCTGCTGCACCAGCAAAATGTGGCCTACCTGCCCTTGCTTTCATGTTGACTACAAAGAATTTTCAAACAAACCAATCCCACTTAGAAAGGCAGATATTTTGCCTCTGAAAACTCTTTGTGTAGATAGTCTGGGGTAGTCTCACTTGTCTCTGCAACAACAAGTCAATATCTTGTATGTACTGTCTTTCTAAAGCAGGGATCATATGTCTGAAAAATGTTACATAGAGTTAAGGTAGTTTAGGTGTAGATATATATGATAAGGAATGTATGTTCATTTATAAATTACTTGTAGTTTATAAAAATGTATATATATTATTTGGGTTTTTTTATAACCAGCAATGTCAACACTGTGATAAAGAAGTGACTAGGTCACCTGCGTAACAATGATCTGGATGCTTTTGGTCAAATATTATTTTTAAAAGTAGTAATTCAGAAAACAGTTGTACTGACCATATGTATGCATGGTACTCTCAATTTAACTTTTATTAATAAGTTACAGTTCTCTAGTTTCAGTATCTGTAAATCAGAGGTTTAAGCCATTGGTGTGTTTAACAGTTGTGACTACAGATATAAATCATGCTAAATAACAGTCACAGGATGGCGAGTGTGCCCAGTGTCTATATGCAGCACAGGTGTCAGTACCTAGATATGAGAATACGTAAACCATGCTCCAGTTACTGAACAGTTTGTGAAACATAAGCGCCTCTTGGGACAATTGCCCAAAATTCCGGGTGGTGTCATATGGATATGAGTTCTAGGACACTCCCACAGTGAATTCTGGGGAAAAATGTGTCTCACAGTTTAATTTCATTGCAGAAGCAAATTATTAAATCCAGAGCAAGCAGCACCAGTTAACTAACCTGAATTTGAAGAACTTTCACACTTACCCCAGAGGATTTTTTGCCTGACTGGGTTAGGGATAGCAGCTATGAAATTTCTAGTCAACCCAGTATTAAAAAAAAAAGATGAAGAAGAGTTTGGAAAATTCAGCTTCCTCTGAATATCTATTTGTAGGATAAGAATTATTATTATTCTATTTTAGAAGTTTGAAGGGAGAGCATCAGCCCATCATGTTCAGTGTGTTGATGTTTCATAGCTCTTCTTCTTTCCATGAACAGCCATTTTAAAGACTGGTAATAAGATAAGTCTCCTACTGTATAATAAATAACTTTAATCTATTTTAGAGTAATTAACTTCTTAATGGCCACAGCTTTTTCCTTAACCTGTTTCACACTGGGCAGATAGGTTCAGAATTCACAGAAATAATTATAATATTTAATCTTAATTAACACTTCTAGTGTTTTTACATCTATTAAACACTGATGCAGCATAGACCCGGTGTTCAACGTGTTTTCTCTGTGTTTTTGACTCATGAAAAATCACATTGAAAGTTGTAGTACTGATCAGGAGATCACAACAGTAGCCTGCAATACCTGCAGAGTAAAATGAATGCAGCCACTGAGAGCAAAAAGCTTCTGTGATGCTTTATCTTACTGTGAGAATATAAACTGTCCTGACTATAGTGTCAGAATTTTAAACTAGTTGCCAGAAGTGAGTAAAAAAATTATACTGTCCTCCTAACTTAGTTACCCCTCTGATATTGCTTTCTTCTATGTATATAATTTCTGGTTTGACTTTGATCATACCTCTGCAAAGCCTATATGGTTTTCATTGAATTCCATGAGCTTTTGTGTAAGCCTAAAAGTAGCAAAATTACCTGCTTACTCAAGGCTTTGAGCTTCGTGTGGACCTATGTAATTATGTAAGTGATACATGGATAGTACAACTTTGCAAATCTTAACTCAAGTGAATAAGATAGAAATAGATGTCTATGCTAGAAGAATTCTTAATAAAGGAAAAAAATCTTTAAGATAAACAAATTTCCTTTGTGCTTAGAAATGTACAATACAAGCATAGTGTGATACTGCAGACACTGCCAGCTGAGATAACAAGCTACCTATTTAAAGGCTGAGGCTGTGTACTCAAACTAAAAATATGGATTTTGAGACCCCATCAGATCCCAGCTTGCCTTCTATTTTATGCGTTTATCTGCACAGTGTTTCTGAGTTGAGCTAATGGTTAGGTGCTACAGATAAAAATGTATGCATTCTTGTTATTTGTATTAAAAGGTTTAGACATTTCCTGAGGTGGTAATTTAGGTCCATCTAAGCTTGTGCTGAAGCTGGATTCTTTTGTCCATTCACCAAAGCTGCTGCTCTCTCAGAGGCAGAATTTGCCTGCTGAAAGTTGGTTGATTTTCTCAGGCTGTGGCTGAGTTGTTCCTGTTTTTCCCTATTTCTTTTTCATTTCCTTAAGTGTTTTGCTTATTTAAAAACTGAGAAATATTTTTTCTTTTATTTGCAAAGTTTAGTATCTTTAAAGCCTTCTTGCTTTCTCCTTCTGTTCCCAAATACAAGCACATACTCTTCTCAAGATGGTTTGGTGAGAGAAAGGAAACAATTCTACATCATGTCACTAATACCAGGATTCAGCACAAGCGCAGTAGAGGGGATAACCAAGATTATCCTGGTGCCTGTGCCCTTAGCAGAGGACCTGTCAGTTGTGTCTTTCATTTCTTGCCCCATCTGTTTTGAACTCTTGCTGTTGCAGCAAGAGCCATCATAGAGCAGCGTTTGTGTTTCCATGCATGCAGTCAAGATGCAAAGTGCAGGAGTTGCATAATGTCCAAACCAGGACAGGTTTGCCTTTCTCAGGAACATAAATCAGTTACTCATCTGTTTTATAGATGTTAAATCTGCTGTTTGCAACAAATATCCATCCAGGCAATGCTTGCTCATATCACCCATTTTGGATAAAATGGTTTGTTAGACCTCACAGGAAGTTACTGTGACAATTTCCTTTGCAGTAAATAAGGGTAATGCTGTTCATCTGCTTTGTGGCACATGAACATTAAGTGTTCAGCCATATCAGTATTTAAAATGGCTATTTTAATATCCAGAAAAGGCAAAAGTACCAGGTTGGTTACCACAATTGATAAATTTATTGTATGGGAAAGCTCAGCCATGGAACTAGAAGTCTGCCAGAAAGGACAACAAAAGATCTCTTTGAGATTTTATTTGGTTTTAATTTTGTTTTCCGTCGTAAAATTCAAAATGCAGTAGACCTAAAAGTCTTTAAAATATGTGTCATTAAAATTTTTACAAACATTCTTTTGCTTTTCCTTGTTTCAATTAAATAATCTGATACTTCTCTGTTAGATGTTTTAAGGCGGGTTATAAGAACTTAAATGAGTTGTAAGAATATTACAAGAGATGCACGCCAACAAAACTCATCCCCTTTATTGGAAAGACACTGGAAAGAAACAAAGATGAAACAGTTTTGTTGTCCTGTTCAAAAATTCTGGTTGCCCTTTGTGATTCACAATGGCTGCCATCTGTTTGGCCTTTTCCCATCCGTATTCTGCTATAACGATGAACTCTGCAGCATGTACAGAAATTGTTCTCAAGCCTTTGTTAACAGTCCTGATAATATATTTTTTAGGTTTCCTCTACGCTCAGAACAGTACCAAACGCAGCATTAAAGAGCGACTTATGAAGCTCTTGCCCTGCTCGGCTGCCAAAACGACATCTCCTGTTACTCAAAGCAAGTTTTATTTTTCATTTGATTTTTTTTTTTTTTTTAGGTTTGCATGCATGAAAAGTTACACTTTCATTAACTGCTCATTTGAGAGGCAAGATATCTGCTGAAGTAATCATATGCTCTATCAAGGTTTAAAATCGAGCAATGAACAGATTTTTGGGCTGGTAACAGATTTGTGCAGAGTAGGATGGCAAGATACTAATGGCAGGGTCTGCCATGCAGGGGCTGCTGGGCTGGCACGATCTGCAAGTGAGTTGAGAAGTGATTCAGTGGTTAAATTTAATACCTACTCTCCATGTGTTTGAAAAGTGGTAGCTTAAAGTGGTAGCTTAAAGTTGGTTCTGAGAGAAAAATAATAATCAGATTGGAAAAAAAGTGTGTGAATATGGAGGTAAAGGAAAAGCACACTGTCACTACCCTTAATGTCCTTATATGCTGTGAGGAAATAAAATCTCTCCAGGGTAGGTAACAGATAAAAATAGAGGGACAGAGGGAGTGAGAGATCTCAATACATATATACATATATATACTTGTAGAGAGATTAATTATAGTAATAACACTAATGTCTTCCTATATAAATTGTCTGCTGTAGCTGATTTTAAAATACCTCTGTGGACCCAATTCAGTCTAGATTAATTTGACTTAATTCTAGGCACTAATATGAGCACCTGAAAGTAGAAACTGAATGGTTCATGTGCTTCCTGTATACTCTTCTGATAAAGCATATCAATCAATCTAAGATAAAAAAAGCCTTCAAGAGCAGTTCCCCATGTCTAGTGAATTCAGGACAACCCAAGGCAACTTGGCTATGAACACAGATCCCTATTAAGTGCCAAGACTTCAGGGGTATGGATCTAGGCTTCCTTTTTGCTATCCTCCTTCACTGTCTTTCGTATGCTTCTCTACAGAGAAAACTGTGGTACTTGCTTTCCTTTCTAAGTATTTGAGATCTCAAAGATCAGAAGCTCTAATTTTCTGGATGCACAATGATTTTTTTGTTTCATGATGGCTTCATGAAAATAGGATAGCTTAAAAAGGTGAATTACTGTTATGGCATCTGATAGCTATTCTTTATGTAGAAGTTGCATTCAGCTATATTACCTGAATAAAATAGCTTTAGTCTATAAAAGGAATCATAGAATCACAGAATTGTTTGAGTTGGGAGAGAGATTTTTAAAGTCATTTAGTTCAATCCCCCTGCACTAGACCAGGTTGCTCCAAGTCCCATCCAGTCTGGTCTTGAACACATCCAGTGATGGGGCATGGAATAAAGAAAGGAGACAAATCAGAATGAATAGAAGGTTTGTTCTAATTGTTTGAAGTTGATTGGAAAGCAATATATCCCTTATTCCGTGCACATTTCTGTACAAGTCTGTCTGCATAGGTAACCAAAAATATTTAGAGTCAGTTTCAATAACCTTGAACATGTAAAACTTGTATTTTCTTGCTGAAAGTGTTTTATAAACCAGAAGAGAGGTTGCAATAAAACAAGTATTTCATATTTGAGAACCAAGAGGTAAAAAAAGGTGCATTCAACATTTTTCTCTGTACTCTCCTCAATAATGAAGTGCTATCTTAAGTAAAAATGTTATAAATGTTATATTTTAATGTGAAAACGTTAAATAAGATTATCATTGTAGAACACATTGTTATCCCATTTTGACATCATGTGCTATTTAATTTCTGGTAGCATGAAAGAAGCAACATTATAGTGTAGTAGGAATGAAACCAGCACTACATACAGTGAACAGTCATATGATATGAATTTCCTAGAAATTATCAGTGGAATATTTTTAAAACAAATAACTTGCTGAAATTTACATAGCCTGAATTTGCTCTTCTGCACTAACTTCTATCAATATGTACAGACAAAGGTTATCTGAATAAGTAAAATCTTATTTCAGCATTCCTATTAAATATATTTCAGCTTTCCTATCGAACAAAACATTTAAAAGAACATTTTCTTATTTGTGTGATTTTACACTTTTCTTATTTGTGTGCTTTAGTCTAGTAAGTCTGAACTTTAAAGCATCGTTCCTTAGATAAGTGCATGTGCTACAGATAGGACTAAACTCAAGAATGGTTTTGGAAGACAAAAGCATGTGTGCATGCAGTTATTAAATAGGTAGGGAGGTTATAATGTGGATTTTGTGCAGGGAAATTCGTGTGCACAATTTTTACAGGTATGAACTGAGCCTAACTTTGGACATGCTTCTCCAGCTGCCATTATTTGAAGAGTATAAAGAGTATATCTGCTTTTTGCATTGCTTTTGCCATTTTGTTCTTTAATGAACAGTGAAAGTTTCAAAGCCTAGCTCACGTAGCAAATACATTAAAAACTGTCTTTACTATTTAGCTATAATAAAGCTACTTGTTCATTAAATCAGTAAGAATGTTTTGTTTGATATATTAATGAGGGAATGTGGATTTGTTTCTGGTTTTCAGTTGGCATGTTATCTTTCTATGAAAAACGGGAACTCTCAACTTTCTTAGGCTGAAGAAACTAAAGAACTGAAAAAAACTAATGCCATAGAAATCATTAATGTTTGGAAAGAGATAGATTTTCACACATTTTCCCTGTATATTTTAAAGTATAGATTTTTTTTCCAGCCTGGATAACGGTAGATAGAAGCGTGAAGAAAAAAATTAAAAACCTGGAAGTGACTCATGAATGCTGTAGCATTTTAATCAGCATAGTTGGCATATTTTAAGGAAATTTATGGTGATCTTAATTTTTTTATTTTTTATATCTATAAGACACTACAGAAGTTGAGCGTGAAGGGTGTTATACTGAACCTTTTCATTAACAGAAAGACATCATCACCCCATTGCAGTCTTCTACATTCTCACCAAACCATGTAAATGCAATTAAAATATCTGTTGCTAAGGATATATAAACATTGTGATAAGCATCACTTTGTCTGGCCTTTTTCTCTAGCCTCACATTTATTATGCATGCTCATTTAGCTTCCAGAAAAGCTTGTAGATGTCTCTTTAGGTAGCCAGATGTTTTACAGATGGGTGCTTAGAGAACTCATATCCATTTAAGTCCTTTTCTGTCTAAAGAAAAGCCCATTTAAATCCCATACAGCTATTTGAATATAAAATACAAGTGAGCTTTCAACAATATTTATTCTCAGATTGATTATTTTGCCAATTAAGTACCTAGTGTTTACTTGCAATTGACAAAAAAAAATTGGCTTTATATTTACAGCATTACATTTTTATAGAGACTATAGTGACTATATAAAAAACTATAAAAGATTAATCCCTTAAAACATAGTGGAAAGGCTTTAGAATCTGTGCAAAATAAACCCTGGATGTTCTTATGCGAAATTATTATGGGACTCAAGAACTTAGCTACACCTTCCTTTGATTAGGAAGACAATTTCTTAATTCTGAAACTATTTTGTTCCAATGTCATCTGTAAAGGCAGGATTTTCAGTACTTCCTCTTTGCACCTCAGGATGTCTTCTTATAGAAGAGAGCTGAGACTTTCTTACAGTCTATCTTGTGAGTTCAGATTCTGGCCCTTTAAAACTATTAAACACCGTAAGGTCAATGTAAAGTTAGTTGAGAGTTTTGTCAGTAGCATTTAGACTGGAAATTTCACAAAGATGGTAGTGGTTTGTGAGTTTTATGAGATAATCTATTAAAAAAAAATGAATCATAGAATCATATTATAGTTTGCCATATAAACCAATACACAATGGACATTTTGAGACTGGAGGTGGCACTGAAATCATCTGGATAACACTGCAATCATCTTCCTGAGCTGAGTGCTAGCAACAACATATCTTTGACTGGAGAAAGGACAAGGCCCTAAATTTTGTGAAGATTTATCCAAATAGTTTATGTGATTATATCTCTTTAAAGGTTGCTCATTTTTTTGTTTATCTAAACTGTATCTTCTGATGCCAAATTTCCCCCAAACAGCTGAAAGTTATCACTGCACTGTAGCAGAAGTATGTGAAACTGTAGGCATAATATTGTTTTAATGGACTATTCTAATATTGTGCTCTTATAAATATTGAAGTGAATAAAACTTTATTTTAAGGATGCAGAGTACCAAATTTTGATGAAATTAAATATATATCTTCAACATCGTAGAAGTGACAATTAGGCATGTTCTCTCCTTACATTTCTATAGCTGGTATAACTCTTAAATCAGAATAAGTCAGTGATTTCATTAAATTAGTCTGGAATACTATATAAGTTATGTTTAATGCTTACAGTACTTAAAAATGGATACACACATTCACATTTTTGATCAGATAAATTACTTACTCCCAATATATAAATACAGATTGTAAGTTTCTTTAGCTGTTTTATTGAACTTTCACATTTAAAACTCCACCTGGGAAAAATGCATTGCTATCTCTCATTGTTTTAGGGCTGCACTCAACTATAAGCCTTGAATATGTACATTGGCATTCTTGTTCACCTAAAGAAGAGGTCACTAAGATCATCGTGTTCCCCACTTAGGCCGCTCACTATCAGTAATATTTGCCCTGAAGGATTAGTTATACCATACTCAAAGTAAGATATGCTGTTGGATGTGCAACATCAATCTCACACACTTTCCAAAGGCCAATTTCACAATAAAAAACCACTAAAAATCCTAACCTGATACAGTGAATTCACATCCATTAACTAACCAAGGGAAAATTTGCAGTATTCTGGAGTCACTAAAGTTTTATAAAAAATTATTTCCTTGGGTCAAAGAGTTGTAGAAACAGAAGTCATGCTGATTGTGTCATGCATGCCCTTGCAGATTGTTGACTTTCCAGTTTATTGTTATTTGTACTTATGAGATGATATCCGGATCACTGGACCATCACTGCTGTTCTCTATTCTTTGCAGCCACAGAAGCAGATAGATGCCCTTTCCCTGTGAGTTCAAAATGAACACATCATTTGTCTTTCCTGCAAAGGTTAGGTATTTTTATCTCCTATATTTCTTTTTGAGCTTTCATTCTCTGTCTCTTGTATTCTGCAGACACTGTAGAAGATGAAATGGAAATGGCCACAGTACGACATAGACCTGAAGCTCTTGAACTGCTGGAAGCACAGAGTAAATTCACAAAGAAGGAACTTCAGATCTTATATAGAGGTTTCAAGAATGTAAGCACTTCCTTTTTGAATTTACCATCCATTTACAGGATAGGCCACTGCAATCTCAGCTCTGTAAGTGTGACTGGCAGTGCAGCTCATGGGGTTCAGTAACTAAATACTGTATATCTATTCAGGTGAAGAAACAATCTCTCTGTGACAACTGGGCTATTTAATGACCAGAAGATACACAAGAAATAAAAAGCATCCATAAGAGAATTATAACTTAGTATAATAAGACATTGTTCAAAGACATATTGAAAGTTACATTAAGGTGGTTTGTCCACAGGTGCAATAATGGGAGAGTCCTGAAGAATTTCGTCACTTAAGAGGAAAGATTTTGATTTTTGTATTCACAGTAGCTGTCACAAAAAGTAATTGATGTCAATTGGACTAGAGGAATTTTTCATTCTGTGAACAGCAATAGATGACTTCTTAAGTTCTTACTAGTTCTACAAATCTATAAACATTTTAGATCACTTTACTGGCAGTAATTATTTGTGATTTTTTTTTGCTGATCTGTGTGATCAAAAACATTGGTAGGTCCAATGGTTTTAGTCAGCAGGCATCCCACCTAAGACCCCAGTACATGGGTGTAGTGTGACTCCTTTTCCAATGTCTATTAGCTGCCCTGTGGAGCTGGGCTTGTTGTTGGCATGTAAGGCATGCATGGTTAGTACAGCAGAGAAATAAGACTCAAAAAGATTTTAGTAAGTAGCATTAAAATCTGTTTACTTTAAAAAAAATTTTAAATTTTTTATTCTACTGTCTTTTGTGTGATTAACAATTATGTAGGATATTGCATGCAGCTAACATTGGATAGAAAATACTTGATATTAAAAAAATTAATAATAACAATTGCTTGAAAATCATCTGTGTTTAATGTTAATCTACATACTCAGCTGTGAGTATTGCAACTGCACAGATGTTTTCTCCTGCTGAACTGAAGGTAAAGGTGAATTTAATTGTGTTTATCACTTTGTAGTTTAGTTTCTCTCTCACCCTTGTGTGAAAAGGGCTACCTTCTTGGCCTTGGCATTTACTACTCAAATGACGCTGCGTAACAAAGTATAATAATGATAAAAACACAGTGAAGCTCAACTATGGAATCAGAGAGGGTATTTTCAATAGCTTATACAAGAAGTGTAAATCTTGCAGAATTCTTAGATGTCGTGCATTTTGTAAAGAGAGCAAGCCATGCAAAGGGATGGGTTAGACATACATTCTTATCGAAAGCTTACAATGCAGGTAAGGCAGAGTCACTTAATGTGTCATGTCTATATATCATCCTCGGTTCCAGAGGGTATATAATGTTGGCATGTTAGTGATTAACAGTGATTGCTCTTAAAAGCTTTTCATTTCCTCGGGGTACCAGAGAACATTCCCCTGTTAATGACAGTATTCCCTAGGCATTGCAAATCATGATCAAATGTCCCTAATTCCCTAAGGCAAAAAGGTGCAAAGTATAGTGAATAAAATAAGCCTTCTGTCTGTTTCTCTAAGAATAATTATTTTTAGAGTCTCAGAATTGAAAAACTGATAATTCTCTGCATAAAATGAGGTATGGAGAAAGAGAATGGGTTGTAAGGAAGTATTTTAATCGATACCCATTTTAGCATTTTTTGAAAAGAGGAATTCCAGCTCTTCATATGCTTCTGTGTTCTAAGAGTGTGCAAGTTCTACTTATAGCAAAGGAGTGTCAATGGTAAGACATGGTAATACATCTTTATTCATGTGTTCCATTACCTTATCAGTACATGATAATTTAAGACATGCATGTATGACATATCTTTGACTATTTAGAGTTAATGAACATGAACTTCAGGCATTTTGTGTGTAATATCATTGCAAAATTATCAGTTACTTTCTAAAATGCTGTAAAGCATGCCCAGGGCTAGTGATTGTTATGAAAGTAAATCAATTTGATGTAGTATTCTTTAGCCCAAGCATTAGACTTCAGAAATGAAGGATTTGAAACTTTTGGTTGAGTTGGAGTTTGTTTTGTGTCTCATATTTATCAGTTACTACTGCAAAATTTGGTACTAGATCAGAGTTCTCCAATCACTTCAGAGAACTGATAGAACAGATCCACCTCAGCTCTATGAGCAGCTTACCTATGCTGCACCTTTCCTGTCACATATCTACATTTTATCAAATACAATTTGAGTGGTTTTGGTGCATACTGATCCACAACATGGTCTGCACTTAGACTGTCTCCCCCTTACAGTGGTTGATCATCCACTTCTGCCTGCCACATCCCACCTCCCTCCTCGATCCCCTTCTTTCTGATCCAGATTAATGCTATCCTGTTGATATCTCCACCCCTGTGTGCTTCCTGTGTCTGCTTCATGTACCAATATATGCTGGGGGACAACCAGCTGGAAAGCCATTCTGCTTTGTTGGGCATAAGTCAGCAAATGTGTCTGTGCAGCAAAGGCAGCAAATGGCACCATGTCCTACTGACGGCAAAGCATTGCCAGGAGGTCGGGGAGCACTGGGAGGCCACACCAGCCCTCCACTCAGCACTGGTGAGGCCACATCTGAAGTGTTGTGGCCTGTTCTTGGCTCCCCAGTAGAAGAAAGATATGGACATACTGGAGAGAGTCCAGCAAAGGGTCACAAACATGTCCAAGGGACTGGAGCACCTCTCCTATGATGAAAGGCTGGGAGAGCTGGGACTGACCAGTCTGGAGAAGAGAAGGTTCAGCAGGGATCTTACCAGCATATATTAGTACCTGAAGGGTGGGTGTAAAGAAGATGGAACCAGGCTTTTTTCAGTAATGCTCAGTGCCAGGACCAGAGGGAATGGGCACAGTCTGAGACACAGGTGGTTCCTTAACATCAGGAAACACTGTGATGGTGACAGCACCAGCACAGGTTGCCCACTGGGGTTGTGTCATCTTCCTGCTTGAAGATATCCAAAAGTTGTCTGGACATGGACCTGGAAAACCTGCTCCAGGTGGGCCTGCATGAGCAGGAGTGTGGAACCATAAATCTCTAGAGGTCTCTTCCAGCCCCAGCCATTCTGTGAGTCTGTGATATTCTTTTTGGTCATTACATTAAGAAGAAAACTCCACTGAAAAGATTTAGTGAAACACCCAGACACACACACATCTTTAATGTGACACCATCAAAAATGTGCAGATCCTACCTCTATGCTTTATGCTTTTCATTTAGCTTTTCTTATTAGCTCTTCAATAGTTTAACTATATAAAGAAAGATAAATTAAGGCATGAATTGAAGTTACTGTAGTTCTGCTGATGTAATTGTCCTGTTAGACCAAATTTACAATGTCCTACAACACGGTAGTACTAACTGAAAAGTTTTTGGTTATATAATCTCACTCCAACCTGCTTATTTCTCTGAATCCTGTTGAGTTCTAGGATGGCTGTTCTGAGATAGGGTTGAACAGAACTTTTCACAGTTTACCTCCAGTTATTTATTATTTATGACTTCAAATTTCTCAAATATATTATGACTGACTTCAGATGAGAAAGCAACAACTACTCTGTATTTCAAATACTCTGTGATTACAAAGTTTGATTTCTCATGTGTTTTTTACTTATACAAAAATAAAGTGGTAAATCTTTAAAGGTATTTCCATCAATTTGATTTTCCAGTGTAGGCAACTTACAAGCAAAATCCAGGCTGAAGGAGCACAGGGTCTCAGAGAGCATCTCTGTGTAAATGTTAATGCCTGAAAGCTTTAGAAAGTCTCGGATCACACTGTAGGATAGCTGATGCTATGAGGAAGCAAGAGGTAGAGTATAACTGCAGGGAATGCCCAAAGACAACTGAAATGCCTATTGGGACAATGGCTGTTTTGGTAGAACTCAAGGTCAGCATTTAAAATAAAAGGGGAGATACACTAAGGAAATTTAAGGAGTTTGGAAAAGCACCTTCAGATGACCCAGAAAATATTATAAAGAAAATTGTCAAGGGAGAACTTATGTCTGTATTAGGTAATTTAGCCATTTTAAAGCTTCTATACTGTCCTTGAAAAATGAGCATAACAGAAGTCCTAAGCCCTCCTCAGACTCGAAAGGTTGTCCCCAGCACTCTGGTTTTAGAATGTTCCTGTGCTCTTGTTGATGAATTGTTGCTCAGCTGCCATCACAGTGGGACCTCTCTCCATTTTGTATTTGGCTTCCTGTCATCCCCTTTCTTGTAAATTGAAATTGTGATTGCTGCAGTCATTAACCTTTCAAACCAATGGCTCTGCAGCAGGCCTAGTACAAGTGGTACTTCACAATAAATTGTACAGACTATCAAGCATGCACTCAACATGTGGTCTTTCTTTCTCTTTTGTCCATTGATAGATCTCTCACAGTTTTACAAACATGCTGAGTTATAGCACATTTCCATTTTAAAAATACTTAGATAATGTTTTGCTGCACAAAAGATGCTCCTGTGCTAAACTTAGATGTTAATAATATTTTTATTTTCGTTGATTATTCTCATAAAAATTTTCGTAGAACTCTGTATTGGGAAACTACTAGACTTTGCAAGAAAACTGAAAGGATTTTTCATGAACATTTATCTTACCCGGCTGTATATCAGAGAAAATGTAAATTAAAGTCATGCATGTATAAAAACATCCTTGGAAAAATACTGTAGCTTTAAATACGCTTTTCCATACTTGTGACATTTATTGGGAAAACAACAGTTTTAAGATAACTTTCTTCCCTTTTGCAAATGAGGCAAACAATAATAAGAAAATGTTACAGCTCCAAGATCGGTTCGTTCATCACACTACCCATCATGTCCATAACTCAAAATATGCTAATTTATTCCAAGATTTTCCATTTCAGTTATGGTTTGATGGAAGCATTGTATAGCTGTATGTTGTATTTGTAAGTCTCACAGAGAGTTTAATGAAAGCTAGTTTTAAAAGTGATAAAGCTCATTTATTGAGAGGTGATAAAGCTCATTTTTGAATGTCTAAAGCATTTAAGTTTTGTATGATAAAATACAACTCTCATTGTCCTTTTATGTGAAATTCTTTGCCTTCTGTTTAATCTTCTGTTGGTCACTTACAGAAAAAAAATTAGCGAGGGGAAAGTGCCTGTTCTATCTAATTCACTAAATTTCCAGTCTAATGAGTAGGAAATAAAAACATATGGCTAATGTCATGTGAATTTATCCATTTAAGGTATATTTACATGACCAGTTGTAAGAATATTCTTAGGATATTCTTGATAAATTGAATTAGATGACCTCCAGTGGTCTCTTCAAGTGAACAGTTGTGTCATCTTGTGATCTGAACTGCCCACATTCAGATTAGATAAGTAATTTAATGTACTGGATTAGCTGATGGTCTGAAACTAATTACTGTTTCTGTACTGTGCACAACAACCCAATCCCCTCAAAACCTCAATACACTTAGAATGTAAATTTTCACATTCTTAGCTGTAAAAGGTCTCCACAAATAAACAAACAAACAAACAAACAAACAAACAAACAAATAAATAAATAAAATCTGTATAAATACCATCAAAATTTGAGTAAAAGTAATTTGGATTTAGAAGAGCAAAATTGATTTGGTGCACTGAATAAAAATAATTTTCACTGTATAAATAATTTTTCTATTCCTGCAATTTTTTGTTTGATGAGCATGAAGGTTGGGTGTATACTGTATATGCACTAATTGCTGCAAAACCTGAAACATCTCCATGTAATTTTACTGGTACTGAAGTTAAAGCTTTCAGAATGGTTTAACTTTTCTTATATATTGGTATACATGATATTCTAGAAATGCTGAATACATTTGTTTTTTTCACTGCAATTGGAAATTACTTGGTAAGAAAGAAGGTGAGAGAAACGTATCTTAGTGTCCTACACATGTATGGTTTTTACCTTTATGGCCATTCTATTTGCACAGCCTCTGATCTATGGCTAGTAGAGATGCACAATTCTGTCTTTCAGATGTCGTTTCTAAGATAATCAATGTCCTGATAAGAAATTATTTAGTATAAATTGAAAACTTGTACTGATAAGGGACATAGGCATTTGACAGTAAAAGAAATTAAAAAATGGGTGTTGCAAAGAGTTTGAATACCTCTGATGATCCAAAACAGAGCTTTTGAAACTCTATTCCATTTTCCTTGCTTCCTTAGTTAACCTTTTCCACCTGTTCTAAAGCATGACAAGGGGCAGTGACAATATAATCCTCTTAGTTTATATCTCTGGAACATTATATATTATGAAACAGAAGCTTTGGAAGCTTTCACGCTATGAGAAATAACACTTTAGCTTGAATCAGCTTTCTCTGAATTGCCAGTGTCCCCCACCTCAGAGTCAATAGAATGTCTTCAGTTTGTTGTGATCCCATTCAATTCTGCACTGAATCTGGACGTTTGTATTGCAATGAATAAATGCAGATTCAAGAACTATACAGACCAGAAAAGTGAGGAAAAACCCAAAACTGAGCATGAGTGACAGTGGTACAAATGCAAGAGTATTTTGCCCCTCACATCAGTCCTCCAAAGCTTATTCTTGCAGGTAAAGTATCTTAGAGTTTAAATATGCTTTTCATCCTCCCCTGTGGAGTCCTAGTACAGCAAAGAAGATTTTTAATTTGACCAGCAGTAAATGCAGTTGCTTTTCCCTCAAGATGTGATGACTGTCTCTAGAAGTCCTAGAGTTACACAGCATGCAATCTTAGCAAGAGCAGGATCTTTCCAGATGCAGAATTTCTATTCAAACAAAAGAGAGCCTAGGAGAAAAATATAGGTCAGTTAAAGGTTCTCACCTGGTTCTCTTGGCTAATGTGAATCAGCACTAAAACCATTTGGCCTATATCCATCTGTGACTCTGAATATTAAACAGAGATGGGTTGCTCTATTGGGCTACAGTGCATGAGACATTCTCATTGTGCTGAAAGCTTTTGCAGACATGCTGACCCTCCTGCACAAACAGTGTTTGAACAACAGTGTTTTGGACACAAAGAGGATGTATGTGCAAAGAAGCATGAGCAACTTGTCTTTTCAGGTGACACCTGAACAGGTTGTACCTCATGAATATAAGCCTAATAACTTGGAGCATAGAAATGCCAATAAAATTGAGAAAAAAATAAAGAAAGTTCTGAATTGTACTAGAAAAATCAGATATTCGTAATTCAAACTGAAAATTAACATCTTACCATGTTAGAAAACTCCTGTGACTTGTCCGTCTTAATAAACTAAATAGGCAACAGCATAATGAAGCTCAAGCAAGTAAGCCTAGAAGCTGGATACCATGTCTGCTGTCAATAGACAGATTTCTGTATCATCTTTTTCTCTAGAGAGAGAATTTCAGAAAACATGTATAATGCACATAGCTCAAATTTCCCTTTTTTAAAGTTGAGTTCTTGTTTACCAGTTGTGCTTCAGATAAATTGTTTTCTCTACTTTAGATGACTGAAGAAAAACTTTAAAATAACCAGCTCTTGCTAAGGCAGGATTTTGTTATTATTTTAGAAAAGCTCTCGCATTTATTTACTCGGGATTTAGAGGAAACTTTTCCATATTTCAGGCAAATCTATGTGAAAATATTTTAACCAACTGAACAATAAATTATGCTTACATTCATTATATATTTTCTTCAGGAGTTAGTGAAGAAACTTGAAACTTTTCAAAAACAAGAGTAAAAATAATTTGGAAGTAGTTTGACAGACCAAGTTGTTAGTCATCACAAATTTACAGACTAATGTGTTCAGTGGAGATATTTGTTTCAATTAGTCTCACAGTTGCTGGCAGAGATTGAAGTCTTCTTTCTGAAAGTTAATAATGAGCTCAGTCTCTATACTTCTATTCATCTCACGACTTGTTCACTTGGGGAAAAATGTCATCTAGCATACCAAGGACTGTCTTCATAATAACGACTGCTTGTTTATGAATTATCTCTGAAAAAAGTAGATGCCAAGTTGCTAATTAAGCAGCATATAAAAAGAATGTGATTTTAAGAATCCAATATTAATAGTAGTGCAGAGCACCAAATACCTCAAAAGTTCTTCTTTGTGGAAAAAAAAAAATCAATATTAGATTTAGAGTTGTATTATTGTGTGTGCTTGTCAGTCCCTCCTATTTGAAACTGGCAGCACCCTGACCTGTGCTCTGGTGTGCGCTAGGTGGGCTCACTTGGGCCATCAGGTACAGACCTTCTGCTCTACCAGCCAGATGCTCAGCTAACTCATCTGCTGGTAGAGCTGTTTTCTACCACATGAGCTTTTAGGTACATCAGTATGGAATATAAATGTTTATGTACTAGAATATGAGCAGCCAAATATCTTCTTTGGCTACATCTCACTGCAGTAACTTTTTGCAGCATCTGGATTGAGCATTGCAGAGCCTGTTACTTGAGTTTTGGGCAGTTTTTGGATTTTGTTTTCTGGGTGATCACTAACATTAGAGAGGTAAAATTTGGTGCAATGCAGCACTGATGATGCATTTTAAAAATTTAGTGAGTACACACCTCTTCTTTCTCCCACCTGTCCTCTTTTCTTTATGAGGTGAGATGAATACTAACTGTAACTGCTGTAAACATTGTACTTTATAACACACAGCTTAACATTAAATCATTCAGTGAGACAATTTATCAGCTAAGAAAACAGTGTTAAAAAATCCCTGTACTTGGTTTTCTTGCTACCAGTTTTCTTTTAAAGAATTTTTGTATAAAATATTGTAATTCCCTATTAAATCTTTTACTAAGTTGTCTTCCTGTTACACTGCAATTCAGAAACAGCAAATGGACATACATATTTTCAGGTGGATATCTTAAGCCTGCAAAATGAGAAGAGGGGGAATAAATATATCTTCTAGTGAAACTTACTGATGGTGCAGTTCAACCATTTGGGTCCTATGGACTTTATAGGATAAAATCTTATTTGTGCTGGAGTCTGGGATCTGTCATGGATCCTATGAATTTCCAAATGATTTTGGATCTTTTTGTTTTTTCTACTTGAAATTCCTGTTTAATGTGAACAAAATCAGCAACGTGTTCGTTTTGACACAAATAAAGGAAACAGTCAAAAGTCCTTTTTTTATTTCAACAAAATTAATTTATGTTTACAAATGTCTTTAGATCTACATCTGTGCTAAAAATAAACACTGGTAAATCTTCAAATAAAACTGCAAGTCACAAGTGACAAAGCCTCAAGATCAGTGTCATGGAAGTTTATTACAAGTCTTGGGTCAACCTGCATTTACCTTTGAATTAAAGTATCTGACAGAGACTGCATCCCTTAGATCAGCTGGATATTTGTGCAGTTGCACTTCACTCCAATTATGTGAATGATTCTCGTATTATCTTTCAAGTAATGGAATTTATTCAACTCAATAAATTCCACTGTGAAATATTCTTAAAGGATCTTAGATACGGTGAGTGTAACAGAAGAAATAGGAGCCAATAACTCAGAAGACAGCATGAATCAGTAAATACAGCATGAAACTAGAAGTCTAAAGGCTCTAGCCTTTTAGCACTCTGGCTGGCTTATTAACTGCCACACACTTTTGAAAGCCTTAACTATCACACTAAAAAGCCTTCTGGGTTGCACAAGAGCATTATATCAGTGCTTCGCAGGCTACATGGGCTCCACATTGACAACTGCCTAATTTAATGTCTCTTGTCTGACAGCCCAAACCTTTCAGAGTGTCCCTGGCTATCTGAGAGATTGCTTCTCAGCTATCGATCAAAGCCTCCTCAAACATGCCTTGGGAACAAAGTGGGGAACACCAATGGGGGGGTTGGTGGCTGTGGGAAACTGAAATTCCCCAGGAGCTGGACACAGCAAAGTTCAACCTTACAGGAGAGAAAAATGAACACTGAATTCCTCAGCATTAAGAGTGAAATGTGTGTTCTGTGGGCAGTGTGTTTGAATGAGACGCTTTACCTCTCCGTGACCAAGCTCCATATCTGTCAAGTAGAAACTCATGCCTGAAAAAACACTGATCTAGGAAGCACTTTACGTGGTATTTCTGACAGTTATTTTCTTGCTCCATTTATGCATCTCTGACATGGTAACCAGCCTCACTGTGGCCTCACAAAAAAGAAGTGCCAAGAAGAATTTTTACAAGTAAACCCATAGTGGCTCAAAATATCTGAAATGCTATCTACCAGCAAGTAAGGTATCAGAACAATAGACACGTGATTATGATTATGATTATGATTATGATTATGATTATGATTATGATTATGATTATGATTATGATTATGATTGTGCTTGTGATTTAAAATGTCAACACTAAGCACTGAATCCAGATGCATAGGCTACCAAATTAATAGGTAGGAAATCCAAGTTCAATATGTAACGGCCATATTGTTCTGGTAAATAAAACAGTGCATCTTACTTTCTTCTTTCACCTTTTTCATAAGTTTTTAGGGTATAAGCCCTTTGTCACTGTTTCTCCATGTCCTGAATAATGAGTCCCTAGTACAAATGTCAGTTCTATTAGCAATTTTTTAAAACAGGCAATGTTGCTACCTTTCTGCAGAGAAAGATGAGAAAGAAGATTGGCACAAAACAACACAGAACTTTAGTATGAAGCAGAAGTAAAATTAGATTCAACAACAAAGACTAATGGAAAATTTGTTATTAACTACTTTTGTAGATTCACCAGTTCTGGGTACTTATAACATATAGCTCCTGAATTTATATTGTTATTCTTCTAGGCTAAGAATGCTGTCTGTCTTAAAGTCTTTGCAAATGCAAAACTTCATTGATTTTAATGGAACATGCCCAAATGTCACAAAGATTTTTTTGATCATCTTTCTTCGTGTGTTTTTCACTATAAGGAACTGGCTTCTGTATGGCTTCTATGTGGCTTCTCAGGGATTCCAGAGCTCTAAATAGAAACATGGCAATTACAGGGCTTTTTTGTCACCTGATTTGTCCCCCACATTAACTGTCTCTGATGAAAAAACCTGCACATTCCTTCAGTCTGTCAGACAACTGCAGTTTAGTGGTAATTGGCTCTAAAATATTCCAGTCCATTGCCAGAATAAGATATTCCCATGAGGCAGTAGCAAAATATATTCTAATTATTAAATTTTTTACCAGTAGATAAGCAAGTACCTGACCCAATTGCCCTGTACTGGAAAATATGTTCCTTGCTCTGTTTTCTTATGAATAGTTTCTTCTTTCCATGACAGAGTATGCATCCCAATCAAGGTGTTCCTGTCATTCAACTGGGAGCATGCATCTTCAGAGATCTCATTTGTTCAACAAAGGACCTGAAACTGGAGGTTTCAGATTTTGCTCTGCAAAAGAGATGCCTTTCTCCACTTGATCTTTGCCTTCTGCATTTAGAATTACTGCAAGCAGCATCTTTTGGGAAATCTCAGGGCGCTCTAAGAAGTTTTCTTCTTCATTGCCCAATCAAGACCTAATTAGGATCCTAAAATTGAAGCCCATCCCTTTTCTATTACTGTAACTGTCGCAAGACTAAACAGTCCATATGGCCCTCACTGTATTAACAGGGAAAAAGCATCTCCTCCCACAGACCACATCTCTCTCTCACTCACAGCAGCTTCAGACACATCATTGCCTCTGATTGCTTTTGATTTTCCCCTCTGTACTTGGTGAATCAGGTCCTATTTATGCTAATGTCAGGCTCAGTTTTATAAATATTTATGTAGGTAAGCTCATTTGTTCTTATGTTTGCACTGCTGGGGCCCTGGGAGAAAGTGTTGTTAGTAGTGGAAAAAGAGAAAACCTTTGTTAAAGGGTAAATGTATTACTATATAAAATATAAATAACGAGCGCAGTGTTTGATTTTCAGTTTCTAAACGGATCCCCATTGAATTTTATGTTCTTTGCCATTTCTGCAAGTTGATAGGAGGCTGAAAGTCCTTGGTCTTTTCATCGTAAATAGCACTAATCAAATATTGATCTGTCTGCCTTTACCATCGTACCTCTTCAAAAGAAACAAAGAACAATGACTCTGAAAAATACTGAAATAAAATGAGTTAGGACACAATTTAAGCCTGTCTTTTACACAGACGTGTCCCAGGAATGCAAAACTCACAGTGTTCTTACTTGATGATTAAAATGAAAATTCGGTTTGATGTCCGTACTTAGTATCAACTTCAGGTTGACTGACAAACACAAAAAAATATCATATCAGCATTTGAGACAGAATATAGAATATTTTTTTCACCCATGACATGTTGAGGTTGCTTCAAAAATACCTTGTGCTAAATTCAGACTTTCTCATTTTCAGATATGGCTATAAAATGATGGCACAAGTCCACTAACCTTTAGCAGAAAGTTGTTAGTACAGTTTCCTCCTCAGTGAATCTTCCACTCTTTAAGAATACAAGGAGCTTCTAGGTTAAACAAAAGCACCAGCTCCCTCGTGTAAGAAAACCAAAATAAATGCTTCCATGATTTTAAAGTAGGAAATTGACCTACACTCAAATATCACTTTTAGGGACTGGTGATGTTCTCCATTCTGCTCAGGTGAATCACTTAAGTGGGTCGAAGGAAGTACACTTGAGGGACCAACGCTTGCTAATATGGAGCTATTCCTCCTCTCATCTATGATTTCAGTTGATTTTAAGGAGATTTGATCAAAAGCACTCACATGGGAATGTGTGAAAGGCAAGTCACAGAAGCAGTGCTCACCTAAATACAACTTCTTCCAAGAGGGTGAGCACCTTGTCTTTGCCGAAGTGTTTACAGCAAGCTGCACCCCTCCATATCTGAAGCATAGGTTCTGCTACATTTAGGTTAATTATAACTCCTGCCTATTTGTTGAGTCAGGATTGTAAAATGCCCTCCTGCAGTTACAAGTAAGGGCAGATGCAGTAAGCTCCATTCAGATGCCATAAAGTTTGGTGAGTCAAGCTTTTCGGTGAGCTTTTCAGTTCAAATTTTTACTCATGTTGTTTACTGTTGTTTTACTGCCAATGCTAATAATAAGAAACTAAAAATTACACTAGTTAGTGGGCATTGCTAAACTAAGAATGGTGCTGATTAAAAGCATTGCTGGCACCTTGCCCGCTGCCTTGTGGAAGCAGCAAAAGTGTTGATTGTTATTTACTGTGTGAAGCCACACATGCTGGATGTGAGCCAGTTCCTTAATTTCTGCTTGTTTTCCTCTGAAACTGCCATAGCAAGTAGGGAGTGGGAAAAGGCTGTTGTTCATTAGAGTATCTTGCAGTGGGACATTAAAAATCTGGTACATCTTTGCTATGCCGTTGGGAATCATTATTGTAACTCTTCTACAGGTGGCTAAGTAGAAGCAAGAAACTGTGTTTTACCTCATAAGACAAGGCTTGAAAGGAGTTTTTGCATGCATTTCACCAATGGATGTCAATGGAGATTGATGCTGCCAATTCCACCAACTGCCGAAACATTCCTAGAAATGTAAACTGTTGCCATTGAGTATAAAATGAGTTTACAGCTTCTGTGACAGAGGTGAAAATGCAACAACCTGAGGTGTTCCCCATGTGAGTCTTTAGCTGAAGTAATTCTACTGTATTTTAGGTCAGAGAGGAAAGATAGAAAGGAAAGTTCTCCCTTTATGCCCAGTAATTAGTGCACTCCACTTGGGCCTGCTTTCTTTTGTCTTCAAAAACAGCTTAAGCTTTACACTTGTAATCAAATAGGCAAATTCATAGAAAGACTTAAGAGTAGGGACAAAAGACTATCTGAGGCAACCATGCCTAACCATTTCAGAAAAAGCACCTTCCTTTTGGATTACTCTGTATGTCTTTCATCCCATACAGCTTCTATAAAGACTAGAGAAAATACTCCATTACTACTAGTTCTCAAGGCTTATGAGTATATTCTAGTATGCAAGAATAGAGTATGCTCTTTTATGTTCTGATCTATATGGATTGATTCTACATTAATTGAAAAGTTGTTTTAGGAAGAATTTTTGGCCCTCTTGAAGTAATCAAATAAATCTGATCCAAGATATAATTTTGGTTAACATATTTAATCATTCATCATTGTTCTGTTACAGCATCTTTCTATATGATTGCACAGAAGTAATTTTTAAAAATGCAAACCAAGTATTCTTTTCAAAAAAAAAAAGGTGCTGTGGAAGTGTTTTTTAATAGCACACTCCTGAGAAAACTAAAATGAGAAACCAAATAAGAAAAAAAGAGTGAAACAAGAACTAATTTAATTTCAATAGACAGGAGGTTAAATTAATAACTATCCCTTTCCTGATAACACAAAAAATAAAAGTGACAATTGAAATTAAAAACACCAGTGGTTTTCAATATAATTGGATTGAACATACTTTATTTATTAGAGAAAATCAGGGATAATCCTTCAAGGCAGAAATAGGTCATTATAAACATATTCATATGTATAACATATATTGTTGTACATCCTGGGAACAATATTCCACAGATGAAAGCATATTAATGCTGGCCTTAAGATTAAATTTTTCATTAAAGTAGTTTCAAGTAGTGTAATAAATAAAAATTAACCTCCCCTACACCATCTTGTATTTTGAGCTTTTACAATTTCCACTCTGAGCATCTTCATGTGTCTTACACATATTATTACACTGGGACTCTCAACTCTCCTAAAAAGTAGAAAATACTTCAGTAATGTGCTAATTAATCTTCATTTTACTCCAGGAAGATTTTTCAGAACAAGAACTATATAAAATTATTTCAGCTATAACTGTATTTTAAGTACACTTTGTCCTATACTTTGCATGTGTTCTCCTTTAAATAGCCATAGCATAATTTTGAGCATTAAATATGCTTATACAGGGGAAAAAAACCCCCTGATTTAGTTCATTTCTTGTATCTGTGGTATACACAGATCCACATTAGTTTGAAAGTTCTTTATACCCAGTACAGTATTAATAAATCATTAATTAAAATAAAAGCAGAATATAATTTTAAAATGTTAGGAAAGTTACCAAAATACTTCAATTACTTAAAGGAATATAAATTGATTAGAGTAAAAAAATCATGTTTCTGAGTTGTGTGAGGAATTATCTTCTCTCTCTAAGAAAATTAACTGATATTCTATTAATGGATAGGAGGCATGAAGAAAGCAGCTCTATTTATTGGCTAGAGTAGCTGGTAACCTTGCTACTAAAAAGTTGTAAAACTAGATGGGGCTCCCCTGTCTAGTAGAAGTAAAGAAACTACACCTAACTATATTGAGTGTGGTTTATGTCTTCAGTCTGAGATGTTAAACCTTTATGAGGCCTTTTGGTTTCATCTGCATAAATTGCCCATGGAACATTTTTCCTTTTAGCCTGTTCTGTTGCCACTACTGTTGACTGGGCACCCAATGTTCAAAATTTTCTTTTGCCTGTCTCTTCCATGGCAGCCCTGCTCTTCTTCCTGTCTCTGCATATTTCTTCATAATGAACAGCAACTCGTTTTTCAGAAAAAAGGCAAGTAAGGGCTGGACTTGTTCTGTTATAGCTGAGGCCTGGGCAGACCCCAAAATGATATGTGTAAAGATAGAATAAAACCAATTGTCATCCTCTATGAGCAGCTTGAGGCAGTATCCTGCCAGTCATCCTCCCAGTCCTTTGACAAACTGACTTTTATAGAAGGCAAATGGCAAAGCTCAAGGAGAACACAGGGTTGGGTGAATAATATAATTGCCTGATCAAAAGAGCCAAAGTAGGTATCTCTTCTGTAGTCATTGCAATTATCTCACACATGCAATGGTTTCCTAAAAACTTCCTCAAAGCTCCCATTTGATGTGCTGAGGTGTTGAATGATAAATCTATACAAAGGAAATGAAATGTTTCTCTCATTCATCTAGTTTCAAAAAGAGGTGGTAAAATGCAGGAGCCCAAACACTGACAGTGCAGCAGTCCAGAAGGCACCAGTTCAAAGAAGCTGATCAGAGAAATTACTTTCTAGAATAGATTACAAAGACATGGCTTTTTTTCTTTTAATTCATAGAAGAAGCAACCCCTTGAAATTTTAAGAATACCTAATGAACAATACTTTGCTTATAGTTAAACCTCTCTTGGGGTTTAACTATAAGCAACTAATTTATTGCTGTCTTGGGGATATCTATGGCAGGAAAATAACTGCTCTCTTCTCCCCACATCATCATCTGTTATTTCTTCTCCTAGAACTATTTATAGCAAAGGAAATGAAAAACAGAAAAGAAGCACAAATAGGTTTGTCTGTGATTTTTTAAAATCTGTGTTAATGAGTAAAGAAAAAGACCTTTTGAACTGTCTGACTATTCCCAGGTTTTTTTTCCAGTCTTAATTTCTAGTGTTTTTTTCAGCCACATTTCAAGTATTTCAAGAGAGAGGTTTTCTCTGAATTAGTTTTTTGAGGCTGCTTCACAGGCTAGTGGATGGCATCTCTTTTAAGCATATCTTTTGAGATATTTTTCAGAATACACTTGCTTTTTCTTTAATGACTTCAAAACTTTCTTTCCCCCAGAAACCTCATTCTGCTTGTATCATCTACTTTGAAGTCCTGCTAGAATAATTTCACTTTTATTAGCTGCTGCAGGATTTTTACCCCGCTCTTGGAGTTTCTTCTGTGTTGGCCAGTAATGTGATCAGAACTCCAGCAATGTCACCCAGCCCCTTTTTATAAAGATAATTTCTGATGTGTGTTCTGCATTTTTACTGAAAAAAACCCCCAGTATCAAAAGTGAGCCCTCTATTCTAAGAGTACTTTCAGGATAGAAAGTTAATCACATAGCACTTACTTCAAAATAAATAGGCAATTAAGTCAATTCCTGATGAATATAGCAAGGACAAGTATATTTATATTTACTACAGAAAAATGAGTTACAACATTACAAATTTATTTGGTTTTTAATTTACAATAAATTACAAACATTTATTCTCAGCATGCAGCTCTAAGGTTGGTTGAAATTTCAGCTTAGCCCTGTTGGTATTCAGTAAATACATCTTTAATGCTAAAAGTATTCCAAAGTAACATACAATACTGATAATTAATGTATTGAATTATATATATTATTATCGAATGTACTGAAATAAAATAAATGAAATAATTACATTTCTTAGGGGAAAACATCAGGTCATATTCAACAACATGAGAGAGGAGAGGGTGCTGCCATGCTCCCAGATCCATTCAGCAGAGGCTGAAGATATGTTCCCGGTAGGCACATGCACATAAAGCATATATATACACATCACATATATACTTATAGAGATGGCCAGCCACAGAGGTCACAGACAGACACACAGAGTAGTCACATAAACATAGACAGCACCAACAGCGTCATCCTGTCCTCCTCTGTGGCTGAGCAGGATGAAGGTCCATTGATGTAAATACATCTATATAAGGGACCTGGGAGTCCTGTTCAATGGCAAGTTGAATATGAGTCAGCAGTGCCCTGCAGCCAGGAGGGCCAAACGTGTCCTGGGGGGCATCAGGCAAAGCATCACCAGCTGGTCAAAGGAGGGGATTGTCCTGCTCTGCTCTGCACTGGTGTGGCCTCACCTTGAATATTGTGTGCAGTGTTGGGTGCCACAATATAAGAAAGATATTAAGCTATTAGAAAGTGTCCAAAGGAGGGCAACAAAGAGGATGAAGGGCCTTGAGGGGAAGCCGTATGAGGAGCAGGTCACTTGGTCTTCCCTCAGCCTCAGACTGAGGGGAGACCTCATTGCAGTTACAACTTCCTTGTGAGGGGAAGAGGAGGGGCAGGTGGTGACCAGTGACAGAACCCAAGGGAATGGCCTTGAAGTTGTGTCAGGGAAGGTTTTAGGTTGGATATTAGAAAAAGGTTCTTCACTCAGAGAGTGTGGTTGGGCACTGAACAGTCTCCCCAGGGAAGTGTTCAGAGCACCAAGGCTGACAGAGTACAAGAAATATTTGTATGATACTCTCAGGCATATGGTGTGACTCTTAGGATGGTCCTGTGCAGGGCCAGGAATTGGACTCAGTGATCCTTGTGGATCCCCTCCAATTCAGCATATTCTGTGAAAGAGAGAGAGATAGATATATACACACACACATATATACATACAAGTGTGGATCCCTCCAGCAACCAGGCTCAGATATGGTGCTTGGATGCCCAGTAACCACTTCTAGATACCAGGTTCTCCACTTGCTGGCACCTTGGCATTAAAGCCCTTGAGGCTCAGCCCCACTACACTTGCTGGTACAGACTGCCTCATGCACACACACAAAACTGGCCCTCGGTCCCCAATAGAGAGGAAAGAAAGATTTGGTGGTGGACATAAAAAAGATGTGGAAAAAAAGATCACCTGCAACCAGCATGTGCAGGTAAGAGAAAATGGAAAGTGCTTTTTATCCCTGAGGCTTTTGAGTCTCTAAGTCCTGGTCAGACCACAGAATATTGCTATTCAAGCTCCATCCATCTCTGTATCTGGCTCCTAGATAACTTTGGAGTGAAAGCATCACTTTGTTCCTTGTTGCCCTCGGGAGGTAACAACCAACACTGTGCTGCAGCCTGTGCTCTGGGGATGGCTGTGCTGGTTCCAGATGCTCATGTCTCCCACTGGATTCTCCCCCTGGAGATGGCTGACATTTAAGTACCTTGGCTGGGGCTCATCCCTCGTCACCTCTCCCAGTGGGATAAGGGCAGACTGGAGTTTCTTCAGCCTGACAAGGCTAAACACAGCTGCTCTGTGGCTGAGACTGCTGCAGGCTAAAATTTTAATATCAGCTGAAATAAGGTTGTGCCTTTCACTTTCTTTCTCACGAGGGAGTCTTTGTTGGTCAGAATCCCAATTAGTCTGACCATAATTTGATCCCACAACACTTAATGTTGTTGTTTGGGACAGATACAGTTTCACAGACTGGAGTCCAGCCTGTGCTGAGCGCAGGTCACCAAGGTCCTTCTTCTCCCAGGAAATTCGAGGTGGGACTTGAAAGAGGCTGCCTGGCACCCCAGGAGAGAGATGCAGGCACAAGGGAAAGCTTGAAACAAGGTGTAACCCCACCATGGTGTTACTCTTTGAGACCTACTCGTATCCTGACTCCCAGGTTATGTCACCTGCTCACCTGCTCATCCAACTTGATATTCACTAGCAACTACCCACTCACTCACACCTCTGCACACACTCCAGTTGCCACAGCAGAGACACACGGAACCCTCCAATTCATAGTCCGACCCCAGCAGCTGCCCTCACACTCCTGTTCACTGCATGGAAAGCCCTTACTCAGGAAAGAGTTGGAAAAGAGCTTAATAAGAAGACAAGACAGGTCAGGCATGGGGCATGGCCAGCCAAGCAGACTGACCAGCTAGCCATATACATGTGACTGGGACTTCTTTCCCCTCATGCCTTTGTTTTCCCACACCTGTACCTCCCAAAATCACCTAAATCCCTTCCTTTCCCCAGCACTGGTTCCCCACTAAACATCCCATAATAAGTCCTGTGCAATCCCAAAATGTTCTTCCCCTGCATCCCATAATGTATCTCCAACCCTTGGGCAGCAAACTTCTTCTATCCAAGCAGTCACTCACCTTGATGCTCTGACAATGGACATGAGGCTCTCCTGGGACAGCCCAGGAGGGCAGGACACTGTGTCCCTTCCTCATGGTCCTTAATTTGGGCTCCCACTTACTTTTGTGCCTCTATGCTCCTCTGGGCTTGTGAAGCTGGGTCTTTGAAGGGCTGATGGCTCCTGGGATATCCTGGGAGCAGTCACAGCAGGCACTATTTGGTCTTCCCAACCTGCCATTGTCTCCCTGTGTTCCACTATAGGTGTGGAGACAAGCTTCTACCACATAACCTAACAAAATCCAGCATACAGCCAGGAGCCGCATGTTTATAAAATATAAACAGTTTTTATTAAGTATAAATAAAATATAAACAACTCTATTCTAGAAGTGTATTAGGTTGTGGTTTTGTTTTCTACTGTGCTTGAAGTACATTCAGTGGTCTGCAGACATGACTAAATTCATTTTACACTGTGTCAGCTGGGTATTAGCTAAATTTCAAAGCTGTAAGGCATAGTAAAACTGTAAAAAGCCAATTTCTGCATTGGTCCTGGAGGAGTAAGGCACAGCAGCCATTGAATTCTCTTCTTCCTGTGTCCATAGGCCATGAGATTTTTAGAAAAATTTAGTGTATAAACGTCTTCTAACATTTTGCGTGTGCAGCTCCACATCAGGACGTTATCTACTAGCCTTATTTATTTGCAACGAAATGAAACACCTAGTGAAAATAAAGTTTATTTTCTTTAATAGCATACATGCTTACTATATCATCTTTGAATAGTTTTCTTTAATGTCCAAATAAATAAATTTCCAGCATTGTTTCTGCTTGCCAACTTAAGATCACCCCTTTCTCATGGCCCACAAGTGCTGCAGTTGCTGAGAGCACACTGGATTTTCCTGTTTGCCATGAGCATTTACCCCGTCAATGTAACATGATGCTATCATACTGCCTTATGCTGGCAATCCTGACTTGCACCTGCTTTTTCTCATGAAAATTTTCTCTCCCTGCATCCTTTCTCTGCCTTATGCTACAGAAACAGCACAAAGCAAGATCTGACAGAGTGAGACTGCAGAATAATATTAGGAAATATATTCTTTCATGCTTTTCACAGAATGTGGCAATTCTTAAAAATGAGCTGAGATTTTGGATGTCTGACTTGAAATTTGCATCTGCCTGATGCCTTCCTGTCTGATCTTGGACTGTTTTGTCTGCCATATGGGGAAATATTTGGTGATAGCCTGGTTAAAGGTTATCTGGGAAGGAGCTTCAATAAGGGAAGAAAAGATTAGGATCTGGAAAAGATTTTGAGATGTGAGGATCTGGAGAGGAGTTGATAGACCTGTTCTTCCAAAGACTATGTGAAATAGAGCTTGGTGCTCTGTTACAAGGGTAAAGAGAAAAGAGACAGGCAAGAGGAACTAAGAGGCTTTGGGGAGAGCTCTCCCTGTGGAGTGGAGAGGAACAAGCATAGAAATGATGAGGAACAAGATCTGTCCTTTGGCAGAACTGAGCTGCTCCAGAGGAGCCTGATGGATTGGCAAATCTGGGAAAACAGAGTTTAGTTGCCTGTGTTGGAGGCAAACTGGGACATTATGGTAAACAGCAGGCATTCAAAGGAGGCATTTGAATGAAGACATTCTGGATTTGCAGCTGTATGATGGAAAATTAAACACCTCAGAAGCCTTGCCATTGTAATTGTTGTTGTTATCACCTTTGCCATGCCATTGTTGCTCTTCTGTGTCACTTGCAGTGTTTGTTTTTATTTTGTGATATGAGTCAGCAATGCCCTGGCAGCCAGGAGGGCCAGCTACCTCCTGGGGTGCATTAAGCACAGGATTGCATGCTGGTAATGGCAGGGGATTGTCCTGCTCTGCTCTGCACTGGTGCAGCCTCACCTTGAGTACTGTGTGCAATTTTGGGCACCACCATATAAGAAAGACATTAAGCTACCAGAGAGTATCTGTGGGAGGGCCACAAGGAACTTGAAGGGTCTGGAGGGGAAGCCAGATGAGGAGTGGCTGAGATCACTTGGTCTGTTCAGCCTGGAGAAGAGGAGACTGACGGGAGACCTCTTTGCAGTGACAACTGCCTGTTTGAGTGAACTTTTTCTCCCACCCTTCTGTTTTTCTGATTGCTTACCCTCCTTGTTGCAATCAGCCTAAGGCTACAGAGCCATTACCTGAACAGCAACACTGGGAAGCAAAACACTGTTATCCAAAGTGAATTGAAAATACATACAGAGGCTATTGAGAGTCAGAGATCTATATTTAGGTTTTGAAAGTGGAAGTTGGGGAGATTTATAAGTCTGGTTGGGTTTGGATCTAGTGTTGTATCTGTAAGACCAATACCTGCTTGGCTCATCTGCTGCAATGTTGTTCTGGCAGAAGCCTTCAGGGTGGAAATCACACTGATATCAATGTGTCACTGTCTGTGTCACCTTTCAGAGTGAGATGTATCTGGTGTTTCTCCTTCTTCCAAAGCATACAAGATCATGTTAGACATGTTTCACCAAAATCCTTACCTTTTCCATCCTCAGAGAAACTGCTTGTATCTTAGTTTCTTATGGGTGACTTGCGGAAACAAACCCCAAAACTCACAAAGAGTATTGAAGCAGGTATATTTATTTACAGCGGTGGATGCATGGGGAATAATTTCACCAAACATGCACACCTATTGCTTTTGTTCAGCTTCTTTTATGTGATACAATATTACATATGCATCAGTTGTGTTACATATACATTAGTAGCGTTACACATGCATTAGCTGTGTCAGCAAATTCCTGAAAACTGGGAGGGGAAATCATTAACATACAATGTCTGTGGTGCTCCTGTTGGTTCTGAAACCACATTGGCTCTCAGGTAGAATTCCTTCTGCTGTAGCAGGTATTAGTCTGTTCAAGAGTATTCTTGCCAAGTTCCCTTGTGGTTAATTTTTCTATTAGCCTAGAAAAAACACTGTACATTTCAAGTATAAACCTTGGTGCTAAAATACACTACTGTGGATATGCTAACAAAATACTTCTATCTGATAAAACATTGGCTAATAGTTTGCGGATAACTTTGGTGAATAATTTTACTACATAGCCACTGATGTCTTGCCATAGGAGGCCAATATAGGCTAAATGCACATCAATGTCCACTGATTAAACACCAAATACATGTGGGGTTTTTCTGAATAAAACTAGATGTTTAGTCTAAAAATACTAATTGTATTTCTTAGTGGGAGAAATTAATTTGATATTGCAACCCATGTGAATTGCATAATTATCATTTGGCTCAGTTTTCTGCAAAAATGAAAGTCATCAGAAGGTCTACATTTCAATCACATACATCAGAACAAGCATTAGATATAGCCAATTTAAATCAACCTTAGGAATGCAGCTTTGGAATTTGGAAGTGGATAAAAGTTAATTTGCATAAACCTTAGAAGCATTAAAGCCTGAAAAAACCCACAAGCTTCAGAACCTGTTGTCTCAGGTCCCTAACTCACACACTGTCCTGGTCAGTATGTTCCTCTTCATAACGGCAAATTATCAAGGTCCACTTATAAAAGCCTCTTGTCTCACCTCTTAGTGAAGCTCTCTATACACAGCTTTCTAAGACTGTTCAACAGCACATCTTTTCACTGAAAGTAGGGGCTATTTCAAGCATCACCACACTTCAGGGTACCAAGAGGAGTGAAAAAGTGATTTTAGTGTCTAATGTGAGTTCACAAAACTCAGACTGTGGACACCAAACTTTGTTAAATTGTCTGTCCCTACTAAGATTTCGGTTCTTTTAGATCTGCTACTTCTTTTCAGGTGGGCTGCTATTAGATCTTCCCTTAGCAATGCCACAGACTAAACAAGCCCAACTCTCTGTCTCTCCTTTGTGGCCACATGCTTTCATCCCTAGTAGTCTTCATGACCTTCTGCTTATCTCTCTTCAGTTCCTCCACACCCCTGGGAGAGCCCCAAGACTGTCTCAAGCAGAATGAGAGAAAAACTTCTCATCCTGCTGGCTTTGTAGCAGTAGCTGGTTTATCTTATTTATAGTAAGAAGGTTTTGTTGGCTCACACTCAGTTTGACATCCCCTGTAACCCCTGTTTGGGGTCCTGTTTGGCAGTGCTGCCATTCAGCCACTCACTTCACAGCTGCTACTGGGACAAGGGCAGATTTCTTCCCAGATGCAGAACATTGAAATTCTTGTTGAGCTTCATGAGGTGTCTGTTGGCCCAGATTTTGTTATTAATTTCACCTAGATAATGTTATTAAATCAAGGTCATTTGTTAAATTCTCATACTGTTGTGATCAAAGCTCTATCATACTCAAATGGAAAAATTAGGAACTGAACTGGGCTGTGGAAAGCCACAATTAGTTTTTTTATAGCATTAGCTTTAAAGTATAAGCATGCTATTTCAAAATTATGTACATATTCTTCCATTAAGTTTTGTGTTTATGGTAAATTTAAATTTGCAGTCAGAATAGAAGTACAGAAAGTGAAAATATTGTCAGTTATTGATAATTAAATCAATGGACATGAACATATATCTAAAATGAAGCTGTACAAAAAAACTGATGGCAAATGAAGCATGGGATGGAGAACCTCTCATGTAAAAGGCTAAAATACATTCAAAGTTGCCAGAGCTCCAGCTCTATCCATTATACAAAACAGTTTGTTATGCAGACGTCTGAGCTTTGAGTTTCTTTCCCCTTCATTCTCTTTCCTACATTTCAGTATTTCTCCTTTTTTGTGTCTTTTTGGTTTGCTTCTTGTCTAAAAAGGGTGTTGATTAGGTAGTGAAGATGAATAAACCTATTGCAATATTCTTAGAAACACTGAAGGAGAGACAGCTTAGACAGCATGAGCTTGTAAATAATTTACAGATTTTGGAGTGGTTCATAAGACCATGTGCTGGAGGTGTAATTTCCCAGCAACAAAATTGCAAGCAAGCGAGGTCATCAAAAGGCAGAATCATATTTATTATTCTCTGTCTCTTCTTTCTGTCAGTTTAAATTATTTTCTCTTTAAAAGAGGGAGCACTGGACTCAGTTCTCTATGAACTTTCCCTCCTTTTTATTCTCCAGATGGAAAATACATTAATACAATTTTAAAAGATTGTCAAACAGAAATTTGCTGTAACAAATTATATACAGATCAGGGGAAAAAAGAATATAGGAAATGGTTTAAATATGCCTCACATTTTTCTTTCAAACTATTTAATTATTTTCCTCTATTTTATAAGAGTTTAATGAAAGGTTAGATAGATTATTTTAATTATAGTTTGTACAAAGGAAGAAGTCAGCAATAACTTGAAATAAAGCCATGGGGCATACTTAACAATTACGATATTTAATCTTATTCACTGAACTGCAGAAATCTCCTGATAAACACAAGAAAGCCAGATTTATGAGTCCAGAAAAGTGCAGGCTTGGAGGTAAATTGTGTTGGCTACGTATATTTTTAGAATACAATTATTTAAGAACAAGAGTGTTCACTGTCATATAGAAGCTCAGAAGGAAGTTCCAAGCTAAAGAAAGAAAAGTTTGAACTGATAGTTCTGGTAAGAGTAATTGGCCAGCATCACAGATTTTTAATGAATGTTCTTAAGACACCATTACTACAGACCTTCAAGGATGTAGAAGGTGTTACCAGCAATGCTGTGCCAAAGAACAGAGGAAAATACAGAGGGTCAGACTAGAGAAACTCAAACTGTCATTCCTGAGTCTGCTAATAAATAATTCTATGAAAGTAGGTTGCCTTTTCAAGCAATGATTCTTTCAAACAGTATGGTGATACCAGACCTTATTAAGTGACAGGAAAAAAATACTACCTTTAAATGAGGAATGTAGATTATGTTTGTTTTTTTTTTTTTTTAAAAGGCTCCTAACTCATTTTGAACTAACAAATAATAAATCAGACAGATTTTTACAGAGTACCCTTAATTCTCCTCTAGCTCTTCACAGCTACAGGCTAAGGACTGACAGAGTTGTTGTTGCTGGCACTTCCTGTAAAAAAGGGGAGAGCACTCTTTGCAAAATGAGTATAGTTTGTATGTCTTTGTCATCCAAGGAAAAGGAGAAAAATTGCATTGCATGTTAATAAGCCATAGAGTTAGATAAACTTAGATGCTCATTTTGTCAGTCATTATTTATTAAGTGTCTCAGGAAAAAAAAGTCAGTACCTGACCTGTACAAATTCAGATATGCAGGTTTTCTCTTTAATTCCTTAAAAATGTGCCTAGCTATTTTTTTTTTGTCTGAAAAAAAATTACCTGCAGAACAGAAAGAAGTCACTGCTTCTTTTTCTAAATTCCAAAGTAATGTATTATCCTTTCACATGTCCACTCATCTCAGGGGAAAGGCTGTGTTCTTCCTTGTGCAGGTCTGGGAATGATGTAGATTATATACCAATGTATTCTTGAAAGAGGAACTTATAAAATACCTTTGTTACATTGTCTACATTGAATTACTATAATGTTATAACAGTATGTATCTGAACAATTCACTGAAGTTTTCTTTATTGTGCTTCAAATCCAAGTAAAAATACTGCCCTCTTGCATGCACTTCTACAACTCCAGAAGGCTTCACATAAAAAGATAAGCAGAGTAGTAGAATCATAAAGACATAGAATCATGGAGGTTGGAAAAGACATCTGAGATCATCAAGTCCAACCATTAACCCAGCACTGCCAAGTCCACCACTAAACCATGTCCCTAAGTGCTACATCTACAGAATTTTAAATGTCTTCATGGATGATGTCTCAACCACTTCCCTGAGCAGGCCATTCCAATGCTTGATAACCCTTTTGGTGAAGAAATTTTCCCTAATATTCAATCCGAACCTGCCCTGGGACAACTTGAAGCCATTTCCTCTTGTCCTATTGCTTGTTACTTGGGAGACCAACTGTAAGCCTGCTAGGAGCCAGAGACACTGGCCTATCTGACTACAGTCTTTTTGGGAAGCTGGTAAAGCAGAGAGAGATGTTTTAGATGCCCTCATACCCAACAACATGACAGCCAGGGAGATGCCTCCTCAATTAATGGATTACTCTTTACCTGATGAAGGGTAGAGATGTTCCTGCCATTCCCCAAAGGCTTTGGTTCGAAAGGCAGTGCAGCCAGTATATCTGGTCTTACAGAGACCTGTACTCTAATTCTGACTCCATAGCTGTCAGTCTCTGTGGCTGGGAACAAATAATTTTGTATGTCTATCTACAACACAGTTGTTTGTCTGTCTGATCAAACAGCATTGTTTTTTACTGTGTGTTGGCACATGCTTAGTTATGATGAAAAGCAGATTTTGGCTGAGAAAAGTGACATAAAATCAAAATAATCCTAGATCTACAGAACTGACATCCATTTCTCAGATGGTGCATTTGTCTCTCAATTAGCAAGATTACACTATTTGTTTCTTCGCAGAAGCTGTCAGAACTATAGCTCATTGGTTTTTATTTTATCTAATTAAAATACCATTTGTTCTCACATGAAAAGCTATTATTACACTGGTAAAAGATATTTCACTGCTCTTTATCTTCATTCAAAGCTATTTCATTTCCCCAGTTTAGGACTAGGAGCATATATGTTTGAACCCTCAGTCCAAATAGCATGGCAATTGACAAAAATAAATGTATGAACCTTAACACTTAATTTGTATTTTCTTGCTTATCTTTGTTTCTAAAAATTCTTTCCTTTTAAGGCTTTTTTTCACCCTCTGTGTTAAAGAAGGAATTAAGGCAAAAAAGGAATTAAGTGCATTGCCCAAAGTCATCTCCTCAGTCTGACAAATTCAGGACTAGAAATCGGTTCTCTGGTCTTTGATATTTATGTGCATCTTAGTAAACCATATGGTATTCCTTCTGCTTTTCCTACCTCTTTACATAAGTAATTTTTGTAAAGTCACAGCTCTAATCATCTTTTTTCTTCTCCATCACTTCCTTTCTTTTTTTTTTTGTCACTCTGTTCTGACACTTCCTGCTTATTCTTTCTTATATATATATTTCAGTTTATGAAAAAGATGTAAAGAGGCAAAAGGTTCTGCAAGGTTTGAATAAGATCTTCAGCGTCAGGGTCTTTTGAATTCATTGAATATAACTCTTCCACTTGAATTTTACTGCATGTTCTGTCAGTAATATCTAAGTGCTTACATTCCTGCTTGATTTCCATACCATGCAAATGCTGCTTGCAGCTGCAGGAGTGACCACCCATGGCCCATGAGTGACAGCAATGGCTCCACGCTGTGCAGCAGGGCAGTTGCTGCTCATTTGCGTCACTCAGGTAGCAACTGAAATTGAGATACATGGCACAAAAGAAATTTTTATCTCATGGGAATTCTTTAGAAAGATACTTCAATGTGATAAACATTTAATGCCTTAATATTTGGTTGAAAGTGCAAAGTCACACGTTAAACTGTCAGAGTCACATACATGTTGTGTACGGTCTCATGAACACGAGTTGACTGGACCAGATTGGATGGTATTCATTTCTTGTCTTTCACTTTCTTCCAGGAATGCCCCAGTGGTGTTGTCAATGAAGAAACCTTCAAAGAGATTTACTCTCAGTTCTTTCCACAGGGAGGTGAGTACTTGGCAGACATAATTAATACTACAGTATATTTGGTAGTTCCTAAGTCTGACAAAAGAGCCTGTTCAAATTAACAAGGTTGTTGCCTCAAGCTCTATCTGAACTCATGGCATACTTCCTTGATGGCTGGACACATTTTAAAGTATATATTTCTGAATGAAATGCAATGATATCTACAAGAAGTCAGTCTTCTGTTATGAAGTTACTATCTGTGATTGGGTACCGTTGAAAACAAAGTTTCTCTGAGTAGGTTATTTATTTTTAAACTTTCTAAACAGTCTTCTCCGTTCTCTTTTATTCCAAAAAAAACCTTTTTACAGTAGGAGGAACCGTAGGGGGCACTACAGGTTCCCCCTAATATCAATGGCAGAACCCCCTTTAATGCTATGGAGTTTCCCCTCTTAAATAAGGGCTTTTTTTGCTAACCTTGATTTCAATTGATTTCCAGGGGCTTCATAATTTCTTTATCTCCACTATCTTTTGGTGCAATGAAGGTAACACAAAAATAAGGAAGCTACACTTTTCTGTGGAAAAAAACCCAACAAACCAACAAACCACAAACTTTTTTCTTCTTTCACATTTCATTTTAACAAAATACAGCAAAAAGTCAGATTTTTAGCAGTGTAGAAAAGTACTGAATCCAGATAATTCAGTCATCTGTAACAGATGTTGTGTACTAGTGAGAGGATTTTTGGCTTTCTTAATAAAGCTGTTTCAGACACCTCAGCAAAGAGCACGGAGAAGTGACCATCACAATTCATCCCCTTCCTCCCCTCATCCTCCATGGCCTTCACGCAGTGGCATACGGCCTTGGCAGTACATAAACACAGCACAAACAAATGTGAAAGCCTTATTTAGTTTTCCTCAGAAGTTCAGGAGGAATATTTGGTGAAAACGGCAGAAGAGCTGAATGTCCTTGGAAGAGTAACAGCTCACATCAATATTACTTTAATTTCTATGGGCCTACTGAGTCTTGAACCGTTTTATGTAGGTTTTGTGCTGTTTTGTAAGGTGCCTGTGTTAACTTTTGCCTTTTCTGAGAAGTATAGGAGTTCAAGTCTATTCTTTGTTCCTCACATTAGCCAAAATATTCTCAAAGCCCAATTAATTCTCAGTATTTGTATATCCCTGCATTTTAATGGAGTGAGATCATAATATATAGGTGTCTAGTTAAGCAGCCAGACTGGATTCTTAAATTTTTGAATTTATTGCCAAAATACTGTGTCCACCTGAGGCCTTTAAATTTCAGTTTATTTGTGCTAAATATAATGGTTTTATCTATGTCTGAATATTAAAGAGGAAAAAAAAAGCTTGAAAGTTGTCCCCAAATTAAAACACATGTAATTCCGGGCTCCAGTTATCTATGTAATGCAAAACCAGGTACAACATGATGAATCATTATAATAGTTCATATCTGAGCAAACAGAATGTAAGATTTTAAGCTTCAGGGCAACCAAAGTAATTTTTAAATATTAACCAGCAAGTCACTTCATTAGGCAACTTTCAAGACTGTTCAGGACAAGGTACAGGAGGACTATAAACAGGACAAGGGGCCAGAAGAGTAACAAAGGATATGACACTGGATTGCAGTAAAACCAATGTGTTTTAAAGGCAGAAGTTAATTTGTAAAAAGCTTTCCATGCCAGAAAGGGCACTCCAGTAACTTTTTTTTAGAAAACCACTGCCATACAAGTGAATGAATAGGCCCTCTCAGTGCATGCAATGGATCACCTGAAATATAACTTGGGATTTTTCCTCAGCCAGGCAGGTTGTAGATAAGAATCCACACTCTGGATAATTATTACACTCCTCCATCACTTATGAACAAAACAGATCATGCTCATAGTTTGATAAGCCTGATAGTTTGATATTCTTCGATGTATAATGACTATCATTTTTTCTCTCTGATGTTTAAAATGCTTTGATGGTGTTTTTCAAAGGAATTCTAATATTAAATTATAATTGACCTGTCTTAACCTGTCAAAGTAGCGATTTATCCTCCTGATTATGATATCAGATCCCTGAAAAAAAAAAAATTTAATTTAAAAACTTAAAATTTTGTCAAACATGATTAATGTTCAAGATTTAGGAGGGTAGATGCAGAGGGAATTAGATTAAGTAGCTCTAATTAAAAGACTAGTGTACCTTATCCTGCTGTGGTTTTGAAGGCAAAATTTCAGACCAGAACTGCTTGAACAAACAACTCTGAAAAAGGCTTTTAATTTAATTTTTTTTCAGAGAGCCTATCAGAAAGAAAAGGTTCTTTAACTAGGGACTTTTTTTTTGTCCATATACCACCAAAAAAATTAGTATATTGTATCATGTATGGGCAACAAACAAAATATCTTTATGTTCACCCTTGTGTTTTCCATATATCTACAAAAATAATTGGAAATATTTCAGATATTTTTTAGAAATTAATGCCAAGAGAATGGAAAGCTATTTTAAATTCAGTTTACAGTAATTATACCTCTATTATATGTTTTTTCCCTGAAGATGATTTACACAGTATATTCTGTTGCACAACAGAAGTCTCAGTAGATTATAGAAAATATGACTATTAAAATCTTAAATATAATTGAAGTCAACTAATTTACATTTTTCAGTTAAAGTGTGAATTTATCTGCTAGTCCGTGCTTAAGCAATTACACTGGTGACTGGATACATGGAAGAATGAATAACTACTTCAGTAGTGTGGATTTTTTTAATACTCTGAAAATGCATTAACAGACATAAGGTTTAAAGGTTGCATGTTTTCTTGTTGTGATTATTTCACATCATATGAAATTAACATGTTGAAGTAAGACCAGAGACTTTTTTTACAAATGCCAGGCCTGAATATGTGAAGAATAAAGTTTTGAGTTTTGGTATATTTGGTTCTTTGGAGTCAAGGTGGCATTTCAGGTGAGTGACTCAAGACTGACACTCAGTTTAATACAAAACAATATTTTGGGCCGTGACAAATAAAGGTTTGCAGGATTGATACAAAAGGTAAAATGGTTTAGTGCCAAGAAATCAGAAAAAAAGCATCTCAGCACTGGTGAGGTTTTTCCATGATAGGGAGAGGTTTATTCTTCACAGGGGACACTGATTTCGTAACACTTCTCCCTTTATTACAGGCTTGTGAGATTAATGTTAATTAACCTAAACTTATTGCAAAGATATGAAGTAGAAAGAGCAAAGATATGAGTATTAAAAGTAAACAAAGCCTCATCCTACATTAATTTGCATGGTTTTGAGGGAGAGAAAAGTCACTGAGGAAAGCTGACTTTCCACAACCCCAGCAGCTTGTACCTCACATGCACAGGGCAGTGTGAGATAAGAAGACATAAGTTCTCTCTTCACAATATATTACTCCTGGAGCAGGTCGTGCCTCTCAGAAGGCATCCAGTGGAAATAGAAAGATGAATCTTTATAATAAATTAGTCTTAACAGACTTATATTGATGCTGTCTTGTGTTTCTAAAATGAATCAATGTGCACTGGGGAGTAGGTTTGAAAAGTATACAAATAATCAGTGAAGGGATTGTTTGTTTAAGGTCATCTTTCAGAGTCTTACTGACCATTTAGTCAGTCACAGCCAGTTTTCCCAAGGTTTTCAAGCACTTAGCCCTCATGCAACAATAATGGGAGTTAAGTAGCAAACCACCTTTAAGAATCTGCTTCCCAGGAGAGGATTTTCTCTCACCCATGGGTGAGCATATGACCCAACCACAGCAGCATCTTTCTGACAAGATCAGCTTCAACCTGGGAAACAGGTCTGTCTCCAGAGTGAAACCAGTATACCAGAGGCACCAATGGTAGTGTCTGCTTCCCTCATTTAGAGTGAACAAATGAACACATTTTTCATTTTAAATATATGAGATAAATCCCTCATCACCATCATTTAGCATTCCCATTAACACAGGTTGTTTCAGAGTACAATAACATGTCATCTTTTCTATTTGCTCAGGTATCAGTGATTAGCAAAAATGAGAATAAAACAAAATAGAGATATTCTAGAAGAAAATTTTGGATTTTCAGTTCTTAGCAGTGCTTCTATCCATGTACTTGCACTTATAATTTATCCCTCTTCCTCTGACAAAAAGGAAGTTTAAACTTAATTGAAAATTCAGTCTTGCTATGAAATTTTGGTAACAAAGTATATCTTGGTCTCATATAGTTTTAATAGAATGAAATTACATTAAATAATATGTGTTTACTGTGAATTATTTTTGCTTTAAATTTTTTGTTTTAAATCTTAGATTCCACAACGTATGCACATTTTCTGTTTAATGCATTTGACACTGATCACAATGGATCTGTAAGTTTTGAGGTAAGTGATGCTGTTGCTTCTTTTTCTGAAACTATTTTGCCATTCCTTGTATTTAAGTCCAGTATGGTGGCCTTTATTATATGGCTTTAATTATGAAAAATTTAGCTTATGTGACTCAAGTTTCAAGTTTTTCCAATGTAATAACAAAAGTCATTATTGTACAATTGTATATTCCATACCGGTAACTCAGACTGTGCTACTATGTAATATTTTTATAAATCTGCTCATTTAAAAGGTGACTCAATTTATACGCAAGTTACCCAAAATAGTCATTATCTTCCTCTCTGCTTCTGCAAGGTAAGAAGGTCTCTGAACTACAACTAATGTTATGGAGATGACTCAGACAAAATAGGATGGCTCATAAACTCTATTAGTTTCCAGAAAGGACTAGAAAAAGGCTTTAAAGAAAATGTTTTTAAAAGCATGAGAGTTTCAAATTCATCCTTCCTCCATTTAGCTGCCCAGTCCCAGTTCTGCCTTTCCCTGGTAAGACTGATGTCATCAACACAATAACATGGTAAAAAGGGACCTCACTGCAATAGTGTAGATGAGAACAGTCTATATAAAATACTGCAAAGGATATATTATTTTAAGCTGTAAAATTTAAAAAAAAAAAAAAGCTAATTTGCAAAAGGATATATTTACTTTGGTTTGTTTTGCTTTGATTTGTTGTGGTTATAATGAATGGATGATTTCCTTACTTGTGATTGGACTGTGATAAATACACCCACTTTAAATTTATTGAAATGGCCCCTACATGTTTTTATGATTTTCTTTAGTGAATGATTTTGTGAGGTCGGAAAGATTTTTTTTTAAGCATTTTCATTGCTTTATTATTGATGCAATAGAAGAAGACTCGTCAAGCAGGTGCACTGTGATCAGAAATCTATACCTCAACTGAGACTATAACCAGATAATTTTGTGGGGGATTATTTGCATTTATTTAAAAAAACCCCAACAAATACGAACCCCATCTACCTTTTTCTGGGCAGCTGAAATCAGTGGGCTCTATGTGAAACTAGAAGCAAGAATGGAGGTTTTATTCATATCTTCTGTACATAGGCTAATTCTACAGGAAATCCTTCTGGTCAAATCACAGAATCATACAATGGTTTTAGTTCAAAGGGACCTTAAAGATCCTCTAGTTTCAACACACCTGCCATGGGCAGGGACACCTCCCACTGGACCAGGTTGCTCAATGCCCCATCCAGACTGGCCTTGAACACTTCCAGGGATAGAGCATCCACAGCTTCTCTGGGCAACCTGTTTCAGTGCCTCACCATCCCCACAGTGAAGAACTTCTTTTCTATATCTAACCTAAATTTCTCCTCTTTCAGTTTCAGGAACAGCTGAGGCAATGAGAAAAGGCATTTTTAGAATCAGTAGCTAAAAAGTGTTTCTCCTGTTATAATGGGAACAAAAGAAGCTTTTGTACCTTTCCTGGTCAATTTGTTGCCATTTGTATCTCAGACAGAAAGCCCTAGGAAATGCACTAGATTTAAAACCCCTTTTAAAGGTTTTGATTACCTCACAGGGCAGGTCTGTGCACAAAAAAAAAAAAAAAAAAAAAAAGGCTTTGGAATAAAATAAATCAGAGAAATATAAGCAGCACTGTTTTTTTTTTTATTACTAAAACATATTTCCAACTTATCAGGTCAGACGTGAGTGATCCAGACTTTCATATTATTTTCACTAATTGCGAATCCAACATAATTCTGCTGCTGTCCAAAGACTCTTCCTTCTGTGTCCTTGTAGCAACATTATACTAACAAACTGTATGATAGCCATTCCAAAAGCATCCTCCTGAAGTTAATGTATGGGGTTTTTTTCAAATCTCATTAAAGGTAGCTTCAAAATGTGAATGTAGATATCATGAAATGTGAAAAATACAATAATCTCATTTTTTTTTCCTGCTCCTTTTTATCCTAGGTGCAACTGTGCCATATTCTTTCTATTCCATCTGTATTCTAGTTTTCTAATTTCCATTAGAAAAACAACAAAAGTAAACAGTTCAAAAGGTAGAGAGGGAGTGATTTAAAAGTTTGGAGAACAAATAATCCTTCTTTCCAGTTTACTTTCTATAGCAAAGTGTAGGAGTAAATACAACTCAATATAATGACCTATGATGAAAAACACTGGCTATCTTCTGTGTAAAAAGGATATGAAAATCTGAAATTTCATAGCAAAATTATTTTGTAGGTAAGAATGACATTTGTTTTGTGTTGCACTCTCCATTTTCTGATGAAGCAGTGGTAGCTGGAGTTGCGGGTAAAAGGAGAATTTGTTCTAGCTTTTTGCTCTTTTTTCCTCAAATTTTCAACCATCAACAGTGAAGTGTTAAAATTTAGCACAACTTAAATGCACACCTCAATTAGATGAGATAGCTTGGTGAGATTGTTATGGCCTTAGAGTTTTGTCAGCCCTGAATCTGTATGCTCTCTGATAAGAGTCAGGATCTCTAAGTGAAGTATTTTATGTAGCATAAAAAAGCAAACTCATTAAATAGGTACTTGAACTTATTTCTCCTTATCCCATGACTGCATCAGTTTTGAGACGAGCTTATTTCATTAGTTATGCCAACTAGTTTTGCTTTAACATGAGAGACAGAGTTTCTGAAGGCCTAGTGACCCAGAAGGGCTCTTTGGACATATTATGAAATGAAGTTCTTTTTTCCATCAGACAGAGACAGATGTGAAAGCAAAGTTTCCATTTGCTGCATATATATTGTCACAGAATGAAAATGAAGATCTGGGCCTTAAGGCTATTTACACTGTCAGGAAAAGGGAAGCTAATTAACTTTAAACATATTGTCAAAGGTAAAGCACATTGCACCCACATACAACCATCCAAACAGTATCCTTTGTTTGTGCAGATTAATGCTATTCTAAATATGACTTTGCTGAAAGTCACTCAATAATTCCACTACTTCTCAATGCCTTAAAGCACAAAACTGTGCCCAAACACAATGGAGATGTTTAAAGATTTTTGTCATATTTAATCAAAACCAAACTTGTGTTTGTTTTTTTCAAACAATTATTAATATTGCTTAGCAAAGTTGTTGCTGATTTTCTGATTGCATTATTTCTCAATTGTTACCTGAGAATTTTTCATCAGGGCCATGGGTTGACCCTGGCCATATTCTAGGCACCCACTAAAATCACTAAGAGCTGGGAGAAGTCACACAGGCAAAACAAAACTCAATGTGAGGATGGTACTAAAATTTATTACTAACAGGAAAAGAGCTAAAGAGTGAGAAATAAAAGTCTTAAACACACTTTCCAACCACCCCTCCTTTCTTCCATGTTCTCCCTCCTCCCCCTGCATCAGTGCAGAAAAAGAAGTCCACCCATAGGGCAACAGGTCTTCCAAGTCTGCTGTCCTGTGGGTCACCCTTCAGTGGACTGCAGGGGGACAGCCTGCTTCACCATAGTCTTCACCACGGGCTACAGGGGAGCCAAAGCTCTGAGTCCTTCCCCTGTTCCATGGGGTCCCTCCCATGGGAAACAGTCCTTGATGGACCTCTCCAACGTGGGTCCACACCCCCCCGGGCCGCAGGTCTTCCATATCTGCCGTTCCGAAGGTCATTCCTCCATGGGGTGCAGGGGGTCTCTGCACCCCGATGGTATTTCATAGGATGCAGTCTTTAACAGATGAGTTGCACCGATGTGGGTCCCCCACAAGGCCATGAATTGAGTCCTACCTGGGAATAACCAGCTCTGGTGTGGGCTCCTCTCTCCATGGCCCGAGCCAGCTCAGCTCCAGTGCCATGCCTGCCTTGGGCCAGGGCTGCGGGGCTCAGCCCCGAGCCCAGAGGCTTCTGTCGGCAACTCCCCCAGCTCCAATCTCTTCTGCGCAACAAACATTTTCTTAAATATGTTATCACAGAGGTGCAACAATTGGCTCTCCCTTGCCCAACAGCAGGAAGTCCCTCCTGTAGTCAGCTATCATTGGCTCCACAGGGGGAAAACTTCTAGCAGCTTCTAACAGAAATCACCCCATGTAGCCCTCTGCTACCAAAAAAAAAAAAAACCAGCCACAGAAACCCACAACAATCAGTTAATAAACTAGCAAGCATGCTAACTCAGTTCCATAGAGGAGTACAGTTCTTAAGATCAAACACAACTTTGATATTTCATTAATAATAAAAGTGATTTCCAAGACAGTAATATAAGGGCAGTAGTTTAACGAATCATAGAATCATAGAGTGTCTTGGATTTGAAGGGACCCTAAAGATCATCTAGTTCCAACCAGCCTGCCACAGGCAGGGGTACTTTCCACTAGACCAGGTTGCTCAGTGCCTTGTTCAACCTGGCCTTGAACACTTCCAGGGATGGGGCATCCACAGCTTCTCTGGGCAACCTGTTCCAGTGCCTCACCATCCTTACAGTGAAGAGTTTCTTCCTAATATCTAATCTAAACCTACTCTCTGTCAGTTTAAAGCCATTTCCCCTTGTCCTATCAATACATGTCCTTGTGTAAAGTCCTTCTCCAGCTCTCTTGTACCCCTCTTTAGGTACTTGGAGGCTGCTATAAGGTGTCCCTGGAGTTTTCTCCAGGCTGAACGAGTCCTACTCCCTCAGCCTGTCTTCATAGCAGAGGTACTCCAGTCCTTTGATCAGCTTTGTGGCTCTTCTCTTGTCTTGTTTCAGCAGGTCCATGTCCTTGGGCTCCAGAGCTGGATGCAGTACTCCAGGTGGGGTCTTGTGAGAGCAGACGGGCAGAATCGCCTCCCTCGATCTGCTGGTCATGCTGCTTTTGATGCAGCCGAGGACACAGTTGTCTCTCTGGGCTGTCAGTGCACATTGCCAGGTCATGTTGAGCTTCTTGTCAACCAACACTCCCAAGTCCTTCTCCTCTGGGCTGCTCTTGATCCGTTTTCTGGCCAGCCTGTATTTGGGCTTCAGATTGCCCTGACCCAGGTGCAGGACCTTGAACTTGGCCTTGTTGAAATTCATGAGGCTAACAAGCAGGATTCTCTGGGTTCAACACAAAAAACTTTGTTCATGTTATGTAGGAAATGAGCTAATTTTTCTCAGGGCAGTGGTGATCTCATAAGCATTTTACCACCAGCTGATTTAAAGTCACTACAAAGAAATAATACATTTCCTCTTAACAGCAGCTCCTCCTCTGTGACCTTTGTTTTACACACATCAGGGCTCCACCACTTCTGTGACATCACTTAATTCCTTTTCAAAATCCTAAAATCTAAATTAAAAAATTGATTTAGGTTCCTGCCTACCTACTTCTCCTGGCCTTGAACAAGACATAAGGGAATACAAGATCAAGTGGAATAATTTTAAGCTTTCCTATGGATTTGAGATAGCACACTAAGAAACTTGTCAATTAATTTATTAATGATCTTATTATCCCTAAAGATTTACTGAGGGATAAAGCAATCAGTCCTCAACAACATTGCTATGAGATAATTAATCACTGCTAAAAATTATGAAATTGTGGGGTTACACAAATACAAGTTCATCCCAGATCACAACTAGAGGTTCTATACAGCTGCAGCACAGAACAGAAACACAAGCAGGCTGTGATACTGAGCACACAGAGGCTCCATTACGGGAGCAATGATGTTCCATTTTGCAACCCTTCAGTGAGACATCCCACTTTCTTGCAGAATCAAAATTAGGCACAGAAGGAAGTCTTAACAGGTATTAGCATGTTCTGCAGGAAACTAGCAAGTTACAAATAGGAAGCTGTGGAAAGGAGTAAAGGCAAGTACCAAGGCAAGACTTCTGTGCTTCTAACTTCGCTGTCACAGACTGAAGAGAGACCCAACCTAGAGTCATGTCTCAGCCCAGACTTTTGTAGTTTTAGGCTTGTCACCCTAGATCAGATGCAATTCTCCTCATTAGGTGCTCAGCTGAGCAGGACTCGGTGGACAGTGACAGCATCCTCAGAGGATGTAAGTGAATTTTACTAAAAAAATAAACAGGCTCTAAAAGGAGAATTCCTCTCTCTCCAGAAATTAGATGTCTAAACTAGGAAGAAAAACACATCTGGGTACTCTACTATTGTAATGGGGACTTGCATTCATGCTCTGTGCTAAATGGTGTGCCTGATTCATGCATCAAGGAGTTGCTGGTAACAAACATATAGATGGATAGATGCTCTCTGAGTTCAGCTGCTACCTTCAGCACTGTTGTTTTCCTATGGCAGTCTGCAATGGATTATTACATGAACAGCCAACATAGCTATACTGTTCCTGGCACATTGCCTTCCACTATGAAGAGCATTTTCCCCTTCAAGGGCCTATATCTATTGAATCAGACATTCTATTTCTGTATGATTTTATTGCTGTGTTCTTCAATTGCATGAAAGTAAGTATGTAGAAAAGATGTCCCATCCTAGCTGGTCCTTATCCAGCTCATCACAACTTCCTATTATGATAAATCCTTTCTGTTTTTCCTGAGATGGACTCTTGCACAACACTCAGACAAAGGCAATGCACCTGAACTATGTACTTGAACTGTCCCAAAACATCTTGATGTAAATATGGAAGGAGATGACTCGCTCTTGCAATGTTTAAAGCACATACCTGGAGGGTTTTTGAGTTGTCTCAGTCCCATGAAAAAGCATAAAGTCAAATTTTATTTATGTGTCATTTTTAAAACCGACGATAGAAGGGTAGCCTTGGAAATGGGGATATAAATGATGCCAGGAAGCCAGCTAACATGGGTGGTGCACCACAGAAAAGAAGAAAGAGAATTTACAAGAAAAGAAAAATGGATATAGTTTAGATAAAACAAATTCAAAAATGTTGCAGTGCCAAAATAAAAATGAATTCAGAATTCTTAAATATAATAATTTAAGAAAATAACGTTACTGGAAACCTTCAGGAAGGACTTCAGGAAAAACTCCATCAAGAATGTAAAACAGTACAGAAAAGATTTGAAGACATGGTATGGAATTAAAAAGGTTAATTGGTAATGCTGTAATGTGATCAAATCTGTTCGGAATTTCTTGAACATTTTAATGCTCAATAGTACATTGTTAAAGAGCTGTTTGGAGATTTAACCCTGTGACCCTCAATTAGTCATTGAGATGTAGACAAGACAGGTTGAGCAAAACTCTATCAAGATTCATGTATCCGTTTACCCCAAAGGGCACATACACCAGTAAGACAGAAATTTTTGACAGACTAAGAAAACCCAGAGCATGCCACTTGAATTGTTAAAAAGATTGAAACTGTCAGAAGAGCTGTCTGTGCCTACTAGACTATCTGAGGCCATGGTACCTGTGTGTACTTCACTGTACCACGTATACTTATTTGACTGTGTGGTACATCAGACCTTTGTAATTTATGTCTAATCTCAGTGTAGTCTTTTCCATTGTTCCTGTGATAGAGGAAATGCATAATCTTTGCTGGTGCCCATAAGAAATATTTCAGCTTTTTTTGCATGAATGTCTCTAAGACCTCCTGTATGTCATTGCCAGTGACACAGAAACGCACATTTAAATACAAGCTCTTGCCATATTCTGCTCAACCTATTATGGCTGCAATTTCACAGATTTATGGGTTCACAAGCTTATTAAATAGAAAAAGGTAGAGGAGATGGGTTAGAAAAAAAAAGCTATTGTTTAAAAAATGTTAACATGCTAAGAAATTCAGAAGACAGGTGACAGCACTTGATATTTTCTTCAATCTGGAAGATGCTCACTAAATGTAAATGAGGTTTGTGCTGCCAAGAGTATTTATTATGAAACAAAAATCTATAACCAAATACAACATATAAATAATCCCAAAAGTCTTCTGATTCATTTCTGTGGAATAGCTTACAGCAGTAGAGCATTGGTGGGTCACAAAAACAAGATGGTACATGAACACATAATATATTTATTATTCCCTATCATACTTCCAATAAAAGTGTTAAGTATTGAGGTCTGCTATATCATACACAAAGTTTGAAATATTGACTGCAACAGATTGATCTAAGAGATCTGGGAACCACATATTACACTTTAACAAGGTACAGATTTAAGAAGAATTTTATGTTCCTTAGTAGATAGTTCTCCCCGAATTGGCCTCCTGTGCTTAGATTAATCTAACTCCCATTTAAGCTTTTCTTGGACCATTAAACCATAGGGATTGCTTTTTCCTGGTATTAACTTCAACAGGAACTACTTATGTGAGGCATTTCAGAGGATACAACCACTAAGAGAAAATGATGGTTTACTTTACAGAAAATTACTCAATTTACTTATTAATTATGAGTGTAGCAAACAGTGCCTAGATTGTTAATTATTTAAGAAACTAGCAATCCCATGAAGCAAAAAAAGAAAAGAAACAACACATCTTTCCAGACTTCTGACAAATGCATTATTCTGGATTTCTGAGTGTTTGTGAAAAACTGCTCAATTCCAAACTGACCAGGACCTTTTGTCTATTTAGGATTTTGTTATGGGTCTCTCAATTTTACTGCGAGGGACAGTACAGGAGAAACTGAACTGGGCTTTCAATTTGTATGATATAAATAAGGACGGATATATAACTAAAGAGGTAAGGTCTTCTTACTTTAGTCACTGAAAGTAAATGTATAGCTAAGTTCTGCTTTCAAAGAAGAATGGTTTCATTGTTAAATTAGACATGTTAACAAATTACCATATATTATGAAGTTAGACATGCTAAAAATTACAGTAGTTTTCTCATTTTAAAGGCATATATGAAAACTGAAAAGGGAATATCTTTACAAAATTTGTAAAAGGTCAGAATTCTTCAGGTACAGAAATGGTTAGCTTCAATTTATGCCTGTCTATTTGCACATACAGACACTAGAATAGACTGATAGGATATTTGGACAAAAAGGAATTAAGTACATGCACAATAGTTGTTACTCATTTTATAAATCTGCTTCTAAAAATTTTTACTTGAAACAGAATTTATATAGAAAGATTTCTACATCTTTTATTCTGCAAGGACTTAAACACATACTTAAATGATAGTGGGACCAAATGAGTGCTTTCATTAAAATCAATAGGCATTTTTAGGTGGGTTTTATGTAAATATATATAAATATATATAAATATATATAAATATATATAAATTACACTTTTAGTTTTACTTTTAGAAAACTTCATGATCACTATAAAAGGGTGAGCTATAGAATAGTTTCCTAGCAAACTGCAAATTACTTGTTTTTATAATTAAAGTTTTCACAAGCCACTCTACTAAGAAAATTCAAAGCTTTTGATATAAAAGGAGGACTGCATAAGTGCAGGTGTGTGCATGGGTGTTTCTGTTTTCTCTAGGCAAAATTCAGTTGTAAGAAGCTGATGTGCTTTGGCTGCTCAGTTGCTGTTACAGAACTTCTTTTCCTGTTTATTTTTACTCATAAGACATTGGGAGATTCTTCCCACAACCAGTGAACTTGTGCATATTCTAAATAATTTAAAATCATAATCATACACTGATGAAAGCTGAACTCAGATGCTAGATTTTCTAGGAACAACACAGTTCCTTCTTGAAGCTGTACAGTCAAAAAATATCAGGCACAATCTCAATATTTTATTCTAAAATGTAAATCCTTAAAGTTATTTACGTGTTCTGAGTTGAAGCAGTGTCTACAATGCACATTACATAAACATCTTTTTTTTTTTCCTCTTCAGGAAATGCTTGATATCATGAAAGCAATATATGATATGATGGGGAAATGCACCTATCCAGTTCTCAAGGAAGATGCACCTAGACAACATGTGGAAACATTTTTCCAGGTAGGTCAGGTAACATAGAAGCCAAAAAGACTGCTCTGTGAGCAGGTAGAGAAAGATTTTCCATGTTATAACAGTTTTGCATATCCTTCCAATTCTGTAATCCTTTTTTTCTCTGTGGTTCTATCCCAAGTTTCTCAGATCTCCTTGTTACACCTTGCTTTTTCAACAATAAGCTTCTTAAGCTTATTCCAGTATATCACTTACTACATCTTTTGTCATGGTTGTTCCTAGGCTGACATATAACTGAAACAAATAATAAAAAGGACTTGTTTTACAAAGGATTTCAGGAGGAAAAATGTACATTTTATTTTTTTTAACAGAAAATGGACAAAAACAAAGATGGCGTAGTTACCATAGATGAATTCATCGAGAGCTGCCAGAAAGTAAGTATTCAGTGATAAGTACTGAATGTGTATCTGTTGGCTAATGCCATCATAGTGCTACACAGAATTCTGGAGTGACAGTGAGGATAATCCTAATACCAGAGACAGCATTTTCCCAAGGTGGAGTATGTATGTATACCATTACACAAAACCACTAAAAGTCTCAATAAATTTCTGCCCTGAATCTGCAGAAGAGCTGGTATATACAAGCTGTTCTTGCTCATTAGACAACCGTGTCAATATCCCTTATCTTTTCAACGTTTTTTTGTACTTGATAGCAAAAATTTTCTTCACATTCAGCTAAATATTTATTTCTATCTTGTGCCCATGCTGGGGCACACAGTCCTGTTACAACTGGCATATAGTCACAGCAATAATAATATTGCCTGAAAATTTATCATCTATAGATGAGTTTCTCAGTGAGTCATGATGTGCTTATAAGCAGTAAGGCCTTGAAAGGAGAGTGCAAAGGCCTTGCTAAGTGTTGGATGGCAAGAGTTAACACCAGGCAAGTTTTCTCAAGGTAAGAGATTGAGAATTGATTGTGATTATCAGCTGCAAGTGTTTACATTACAGCTGGGTAGCTGAAAGCAGCTCCTGGCCTCTAGAGATAGAGCTGAGAATAACTTCTGCAGCAGGAGTTACAGCCTGCTTTCACTCCTCTGCCCTTCAGAAACCAGCTTGTTCTCAGACCAGAAGAGGATATGAGGAAAGATAAGTCGCATTTTCAGAAATTTAAGGAACTCCTGTTATAAGAAGTCATAGTAGTGGTCTACTGATACCTTGTCCAGACTGCTTAATATGAAGCTGACTGAGACCAGCAATATAGTCTGTGCACGTTGATCCTTATCTTTTACACCAAGAAGAGAGTAGTAAAGAGACAGAAGAAAACAAGACTATCAAGATAAATGCATTTAGTGAGGCATAGTTTTTTAACCATTTAGAACAGGGAAAGCTCTAGATGCTCAAAGATTCTCTAGAACCAGTCTATTTTTATATGCATCTGTAGTTATTCATTGGGGTTGCTCTTATAAACACAGCTACCTAGTAAGTGATTCTTTCTTTGATTTTAATCCACTGATTTTGGGGGATGACTGACAGCCAACAGCTCTGCTAACTGTGGCTGTTCAATGTCACCTTAGCAATTGGCATTGCGTAGTGTCTTATCTGTCAGCAGAGCTCTATTGCATTGACCATGGCTCCAGCTTGTCAGTCTTGTTCAATACAAATGAAAGGTATTTGCTCTGCTAACACTGAGTGATCATCAGAAACAGAGATGAGATTCATTTCCCAGCTGAGGTCTGTAGATTCTGGAAGTTAAATGACACATTAATCTGCACCTGGCAGCAATTATGGTGATGGGCTGAGAGATTCATTTACAAAGAAAATAAATACCTTCAGTAAGGAATTGCCTGCTGTCCTAATCCAATGAGATTCAGATTCTCATGACTGTTAGAAGATTTCTTATTTACCTCTTCTAAGTACTCAGAATACATGTGAGAGAGATGCTCTCTAAACTACTACATGATAGAGACACCGTTGTCATCATGCCACTTATCTCACCTTCACTTGCTTTTAACTTCAAAGGTGGTCAGGTGTTTTGATACAGAAAGTGTCTTGCTGCCTAAATTTTTGTCTGCCTACTAAAAACTGTTCTTCTATTAAGACTTCTGAGCTGCAAAGTGTGCAATTCATATTTATATCAAGATTTGGTTTCAGAAATTAGGTTTGGGGTTAGGATTTATAGAATCATAGAACATACTGAGTTGGAAGGGACCCATCAGGACCATCCAGCTCCTGTCCATGGCCCTGCACAGGATCACTCCCAAGAGTAACACCATGTGCCTGAGATTATTGTCCAAACGCTTCTTGAACTGAAGATAGGCTTGGTGCTGTGACCACTTCCCTGAGGAACCTGTTCCAGTGCTTAATCACCCTCTGGGTGAAAAACTTTTTCTTGATCTTAAACCCAACCCTCCCCGACTCAGCTTCATGCCATTTTCTTTTCTGTCACTGGTCACAAGAGTGAAGAGATCATTACCTGCCCCTCTGCTTTCCCTCGTGAGGATGTTGAAGACCACGGTGAGGTCTCAGTCTCCTCTTCCCAAACCAAGTGACCTCAGCCACAGTCATACAGCTTCCTCTCCAGACCCTTAACTATCCTTGTGGCCTTCCTTTGGATGCTCTCTAATAGCTTAATATCTTTCCGATATTGTGGTGCCCAAAACTGCACACAATATTCAAGGTGAGGCCACACCAATGCAGAGCAGAGCGGGACAATCCCCTCCCTTGACTGGCTGGTGATGCTTTGCCTGATGCCCCCCAGGACAGGGTTGGCCCTCCTGGCTGCCAGGGCACTGCTGACTCATATTCAACTTGCTGTTGGTATTTTCAGGATTGCATTTTTCACAAAAGAATATGGCTGCTTCCTTTAAAATGCAGCTGTAGGAAAACCTTTTTTTAATATCCCGATAGATACGAGACTGATCTAAAAAGGTAAGGCCTGAATCTTTAAACAAACCAGAAGTGTGTTCCACCAGGGAAAGGCTGCAGGACCCTTTGAAGGCTATCTCAGGCAAGAGTTGCCGGTTTCTGAGAACTGGCATTCCTCTACTTGGAGTTGGAAGCCAAGTTAGCCTCCTTTCTCTGCTTGGTGGTGGTGGAAGATGGTCTGACTCAGGTATTGCTTCATATCTACAGCAGCACCGTGAAGAACAGAGGCAAAGGACTAAGGCATTCAGGGTCATAGGTGAATGTCAGGGTGAGTGACACAGGTCCTTTTGATAATGATAAAAAGGCTTCTGGGATAGGTATTTTCTCCAGGAGTAAGCCTTGCCATACACAATGCTGATGGTATGGGCTAGCCTGAAAACAACAAAGAAGCCATCTCAAACCTAAGAAAAACTGCCTTAAAGGTAGGTCAGATCTGTCAAAGTTCATTCATCCAGGTTTGTGCTTCATATGGACAATGTTTCATATGCACTAACACCTCCTTATGTCTTGAGTTAGGAATCATTAAACAAATCTGTTATGTGTAGAAAAATGTACTGAAAAAAGAGGCAAGTGAAAAAGATACACTTGCCAAAGAATTCCAATGCAAGCATCTGCTTTTTTTTTTCTTTTTTAAATATGGGAAAAAAAGCTACTAAAACTTACCATATTCTAAATGTTATGACAAGCCTGTATTTTCTTCTGAAGACTCTTCCCATTTGACTGACTAAGGAAGGGGCATTGGAAGTAAAGAAACAGCCAACCTCAGAAATATGGAGCTGATTTTAGAAAACTACCAGTTTCATTCATGATGATACACATATAATAAAATTGGTAGGAAGTGGCAAAACACTTAGGAAATTCAGAGCACATTGTTTGTGTTGCCCATTTGCTGAGCTTAGTTTCCAGTTTATATTAATTAAATGACAAATGATGCCAGTTATACCAAACTTCAACCTTACATTAATCAGTGATCTTGTCTAGTTTATTGATATTTTAAAGCAATGCAGTGGGAAAAAAGTTATTTATTTTAACTTTCAGTAATTTAATATAGTAATTTTACTACACAAATTTTTAAGCATTAATCTACATATTTTTTGAAATTACATATAATTGCTTCCATAAGTTATTTTATCAGTACAAAATAGTGCACAGATCATTTCTTACAGCAACATCACTTGAGATGGCATATGGAATCAAAGATGAAAAACCCCACTGTGCATGTTTCATAACATAAATTAAGCAAATTACTCAAACCAGTCATTTTTACAAAGCAAATCACCCACTAGACTGAACAGTGAATAATTTAACTGGAAATTGATACTGAACACTTATTATGGGAAGAGTTATGTACAGAAGTATCACATCCCTATCAGTAGTGGAGAATACTATGAGATAACCTCTAAGAAGTGGGGTCTTTTAGGCATCTTTCAAGAAACTTAGAAAAATAATTTATCAAATTCAGTCTTTTTATTCACTTGAATTGAACATGTCTAAATTATCTCTCAAGAAAGTGCTAAAGAGTGTGCATTCAGATTAAAATATAGGCTGATTACAGTGAAGACCAGCAAATGCTAAATGAGCATGTAATAAACTCGTGTATTGTGTACATATATTGTTTTGTGCAAGCAACTGTTGATCCAGAAATGCCAATAAATATGGGCTACTGCAAGTAAACTCTTTCTTCTATACACTGAAATGTAAAGCTTACAAAGAAAAATACTGTTTTCCAAGTGCTGTGTTGAGCACTGTGTTGAGAGTTATTTACTGATAAAAACTGGAATACAGAGGGATGCATCACTAAGCATTATGCAAAACTTGGGAGCTGAAGATCTTCTTAAAACATTACCTAATGCAAAGCAATCAGAAAGCAGAAGTAGCATTGGAAAGCAGTGACCATCTTTCAGTGTGAGCACATAGAAAATCTGAACTGAGGAGCTGAAGAGTGTTGTGATACTTGCCAAACTGATTGACTCTTCAGTTCATGCAAAGATGCACACTTCAATCTATTTTATGTTAGAGTTGTCCCTAGCTATGTAGCAGATTGTCCTAATATTGCAAAAAGGCTCCTCTGTACAATGCATAGAAGTAGCAATTCCATGTATGGAGTTGCACTTCAGATACAACTATTCCATGAGTTCCATTGTCTAAATGTACTATTTTATAGTGGGTATAAACTGATAGCCTCTGAAATATTGCAGACTTAATTTTCTTAATATGCTATTGTATCCTTGACAGGGTAGTTTTGGTCTCATTAATATATACAAAAACTTATTTAAGCATAGATCCATTAACAGCCTTTTTCTGCTAACAATTTCTCTAAACAAGCTGAAAGAAAATGTTGTAATTAACTAAAATACAGTTAGTTCTACACCATGGCACTATAGATATTGGCCAGCTAAATTTGTAATGGTGTATGATTTTTGGTTTTGTATTGTCTTTTTTTACAGGATGAGAATATAATGCGATCCATGCAGCTCTTTGAAAATGTGATTTAATGAAGACATTAGGTCTACAACCAATGGACAAATATGAGCTATTCGGCAACATTATCTAAAAGATGGATTTCCCACTTTATCATAAATAAAGTTACTCAGCTTTACACTGAGACATGGATTATGCAAGTAAATTTTTTATTATAAACTCTTCCCAACAAAAAATTCTTTCTAAATTATTAAATTTAGCTCTTCAACAGCGGCTACTTAGTTAACAAGATTGTACTGAAAAAACAAGTTTTTACTCCAAATTCAAACAAACTGACAGTATGCAGCTTTATTATCATTCCAAACCCTAGTTAAAACAGATACAATCACAAGGAGATTAAAAATATATTCTTAGTTTTGCTACTCATTTTTACTGGATTAAACTCCAGGTATTCAAGTGTATTTCTCAAAACTTAGCTTCTAATTTATACAGAGGCACTACCATGTATTTTCCCATTTCTATGGTGTAGTCCTCATTTTTGAATGACACTTAGAGTTAATGCTATAATCAGTGTGCAATGCACATCTTGCTGCAATTGCCTTCCACCTTTGACTTACTTTTCTCTTCCAAAGAAAAAAAAACCCAAACCTAACAAAATTGATAACCTGAGAGGAAGAACTGTTATAGAACAAAAACTCAAACTGCTTATAGGTAGGTTTATTCCGTAAAAAATATGAGTAAGCTTCTATCAATCACACTTACCTAGTAAATCTATCACAACAGGAATACCAGGCGTCCTACATACTGTATTTCTAATTCTTCTCGGATGTGTCTGCAAAGTTCTTAGCTTAAAATTAAGGATCTTCTAACTTCTAATTTTTCATGAAGAAAGCTTAACTGGATCCTAACACTTTTTTCATAAGTATGTGTCTTTTTGCCTTTAATAAATAAAAAGGCATGAACTTCCTTTGAAACTTCCATCCCACTTCAGTGCTGAGAATGAATATCCCTATGTAGTAACATCTACTAATAATGACTGCTAGTCAGGCTAACATCTATTTCAGCTTTTTGTAATATCTGTAACTACGAGACAGAATCAGGAAGAAATGGAAACTTCAGCTATATATCATCTATATGTGATAAATGCATTACATTTTTTTAGGATCATTTCTTCATTAAGATTGGAGCTATTTATTCTGAACCTAGAGAGATTTTTCTAAAAAAGTATGCACCTAAAATATAACAATGCCCCTCCATCCATGTAATTTTTAAGATATATTGTCCACAGAGTTTATGACAATATTTTAAAATAGGTGAAATGCTACCGAGATAGGCCAACCTTCATTGTGACATTGCTGCAGAAAATGTGAATTAATGAAGTAGAAAGAACGTTGCAAGCATTCTTTTGTAAAAATAAATCAGGTATCTATTCTGGTGTAGAGATGGGATGTTACAGGCATGTTGAAGGCTGCTCTGCTATCACCAGTGTAGGATAAGAGTAGTACAATACATGTACACCTGAAATCTGCTGTAGCGTGTTTGTGTAAACTAAATGTGCACATTTTGTAAAAAAAAAAAATAAAGTAAACATGAAGAAAAAAAAGGACCATGATCAATTTTTTTCACTTGTTAAATACTTGTTGGCAAAACTGTTAACTGAAGAAATACAATTAAAAAAAAAAAGAAGCCTAAATACATTTATCTTGACTTAGCACAGTTCTTATCTCAGCAGCAATCATACCACAGTCCTGAGGTAAATTTAATTTAGTCAAGCAGTAGTAATTTTCAAAAAAAAGCTGAAATTGCTTTCACATGACAGACTTTTTTAATACTCTACGCATCAGTATCTTCTGATGACAATAATACCCCTCCCTTCCAACATTATGGAATTATTTTGCAGTCAAGTTCAAATACAATCATGAGCAAATGCTGCAACCTACAAGGCTTGACAGAGAGGTAAGCTGGCATCTAAAATGCTTTTGTTGTTTTTAACTCCTATTTTTTTATAGCTTCCATGTTCAGAAGTTTATTAACTTGTCTAGTCTGGAATTCACAAGCTAGTCCCAAGCATATCTGTGACATTCCTGAACCCAGTGCAAACGGAGCACGGTGTAAATACTCTGAAGTTGCCTCCTACATCCAGCTCCCATTCAGCAGGCCCAAAGCTAACTGGAACTAATTAGCTGAGCAAACCCTAGGCTGTGGATCTGGGGAGCAACCTGATACCTTTGCACTGTATTCTCCGAGCCTTCCCAGCATTTCAAAACAATGTGCTGAGAATGCACTGAGCAAGTTCAGCTTTGCACCATATGCTCCTTGTTTGGTGTGTTCAGCTTCACACCTTGAAAAGCTGACTCTGAAGAACTCTATGAGTGCTCACAGTTTTGTGTCTAAATGCGTCCATCTGTGCCTGTCACAAAATAAGTCATATGTTTCAAAAGCAGGTATAAATATGTCATTTAACACCAAGTTACTTACTATTTAAGTAATTACTGCCAAATTATTTTGCATCACCCAAATATACAAAACACGTTAAGCACTGCAGATATATTAAATGAAATTGTAGTTTATGACAAAATAAGAATCAATATTTACTCTGCTTTTGAAATAACAGCAGGTTAATCAATGTCATCATAAGCACAATGCATATGCAAATATAGAGAAGTCTTCTGTAATTACATATTCTCAAACTGATAAGACTCCCACTCTCCATCATAGTGAAGAATTGTGATTATTTTAAGAGAATATATCATACCCCAAATAAGTGTCAGTGATGTTCACAGGCAGCTTCTTTCCAAACTTCACCTTACAGTACAAATCACTATAGATTTCTTGTTCAAGGGGAGATAGAACAATAGGTTGGAATTTTCGATTTGATGATAGCCACAGTTGGCTGTTGAAGAAAACAAAACAAAGTTAAACAAAATAAGGAGCACTAGCACTATGTATGACAGTATTCATACAGTCTCTATAAATTGCATAATTCACAATGTTTACTTAGTGATCTTTGCTATTATGAAACAGTAGAAAACTAAAAAGTTACTATTTGATGAGAAATTTACTGTCAAAAGGGCTGAAAATAATAAACTGAGAAAATGGACGATTGTGATAACTAATGCTGGAGAGTAAAATTTCAAGAGAAGGGACATGTAAACCCATACATAAAACTGGGCATAAATACAGACATGAAACAATAAGGATTTTTAAACAGAGGAGTAATATTCTAGAAGAGACTTCTAATAAAAGTAAGAATCGTACACTTCATAAGTAATTTAGAATAGAAATTTGATAAATTAATTAATTGGATTATATAATATTGCTCATAATCACAATTTAGGAGTATTTTTAAAAGACACACAGAAAGACCTACTCACAAAAGAACCAGACAACAAGACTGACAGAAGAGTTAGAGTTTAATGACTCACTGGATTAGTTACATCATCTAGACCTAAATTTTCAGAATGTAGAGATGAGAAATCATTTTTCTTTTCTTGTCGCACTTCATATAAATAAAAAACTCTCATCCTCCTTCATTTGTTGTAATGTTTTTCAAGTCTGTAACTGAACACTGCTACTGCCCTTAAATGAATATGAGCACGCACACAAAAAAATGAAGTGATGTCTACTGATTATTTGGGCACCTACTGATTAAGGCACATAAGCTCAGAACTGGTGGACCTCTATTTATGGTCCCTACTCTTCAGGTTATTCCTATTCTTTATGAATGACCATTGAATATATTACACAGAAGCGTTCATAGGGTCAAAAAAGCAAATATTTTCTCTTTTAGATGAAAATCCAAGCCAACACTCCTCACTTTTTCTTCTTTCCTCATTTCTGTACAATATACAGCACAACATAAAATGGCAATGGAATGTTCATCAGAAGAAACCTCTGCCACCTATTACTTAAAGTATATTTTTTGGTTTATAGCAATTATAGATCTAAGCTCTCAGTTAACCAAGGTGAGTTAGAATGTGAGTGTCAGAACTCCTCAGTAAATAACCCAAACAATAAGCTCTTAGGGGGAATGGGCAGGCATCATCAATAATAGCAAAAAGTAACTTCTAGCAAGAGTAAATCCTGTTGAGAAACATTTAGTCTCAGAAAATGGAATACAAAGCATGCATCCCAGGTCTACTGAAGCAAGAACATGGCAAGAAAGACAGAGATAAAAGTTGTTTTGGCAAAATTGCATTCAAATGTCCAGATTACAGTACAATCATCTGATCAACTCACCTTTCCACCATATTGCTCCAACTTTTGTAAAGTAACTGTAACTCTTTCTCTAAATTTCTTGTCCATTAATCTCCTTGATAGCTATTGGAAAAGTAAAATAAAAAGGTTTGTTGCACAATATAGTACAATATATGGAAAAAAAGGTATAGTAAGTCTATTTTGTTACTTTATTTCATCTTTGGAAAATTAAGGATGAAAAGAATGTTAAAGTATGGAACTCAGTCAAGGCAGAGGAATATAAGGTTAACTTAAAAAACCGAATCTATTAGCCAACAAAAATATTTATTTTATTTTTTTCTTTTAACAAACAAATTCGAAAGAAGCACCAACCTTAAAAAAAAGGTCATTCTTAAAGGGCTGTCTACATAAAAAGTTAACACATTTTTCACATGCATTGAGAGATTTATTACAGTGGAAATACTTTAAAAAAAACTGCTGCAATTTCTCTCTTCTGCACTGGATGTCAAAAAAGGTCCTTTTATTTTGCTGTAAAAGTGCACTTTGCAAGCAGGCTAAATGAAACCATGAAAAGCCCGTCTGACAGAGGAAGGATGTCCTCAGAAGGACTCAGTATAACAATACTTCTCATAATTCTACTCTAAGCTTATTTAATGAAAACTTCTTTGAGCGGAATTCTCATCTGAAAGAAGTGGGAATATTTGCTTATGTTAATTTATTGAAACTGTCACAGTTTTGTTAAAATGTTCGCACACAAAATGGAAAACTCATTTGGTAATAAACTTTCCTCCAAAACATAGCATCTATTTCTCCTCGGGCCTATACTTCCATTATTCTCCAGTTTATGTTAACAACAGTTTTTGGACATTGCTAGAACTTTATAAGTCACCATATTATTAAAGAATGAAGGACTCACTCAGAGGAATATATGAAATAGTGCTTTTCATGGAACTGCTGAGTCCTCCGCTGTATCTGTGCAGATATTACAGGAAACATCTCAACAAAAGTACCATGACAATACAAAGGATTTTTTACTACAGCATTAAGAACTTACATTTGTGAGTAGGTGTTTAAGATGATCATTAAGAGATGGGCCAACAACAGCACTCAGCTGAACTAAAGCATCCAATCCCCTTCCAAATACTTCATCATCCGCATGGGCCTTCAGAGGGGGAAGAAAGAAAACCCTATCAGTAATATTCACACAAACACAAAAGTTTTTCTAAACTGCAATTTCTGCATTATGATTGCATGTAGTATTTTTAAACACTAGAATTACTGTGCAATTGCCAATTGCTATAATGTTTAGAAATACAAGTACAACAGGACTGAATATTAGTCTCCAGAGGCCACATTTAAAAACAGAAGTATATTTTTAAAGTAGAACCAAAAGTATCAACAAAATGTCAGCAAAACTCTTGCATTTCTTCTGAGACAAGGAAACTACAATTTAGTATTGATAAAATAAAAAAATTTGGCATGCAAAACAGCTTACTACACCAACAATTTCAGTATTTCACAGCATATTAGAAATAACCATTCAAATGCAGATATGCTGAAATGGGGAGACACCATTTTACTTACAAATGTAATTATTCAATGTAATTTCTATGTAATTCATAACAATAACTTCCTTTGTTGGAGAAACAGTGGAGCCAATGACTTTCTGCCTCAATTCATTTAGTTTTCTCTACACCTTTGTCACCTGCCGGCAATTATCTAACTCTTATCTACTTCTAGGGTTCCTTGTCATCTTTATTTCTCCCATGGGAAGGTTCTTCCATCCCTAAGTTCTCTAATGGTTTAATTATTCACTTTTCCTCTTGTACTAAATTTTAAGTTTATTTAAACAATTCTTTTTTCACTCCAGCATTTGAGACCTGAATGTTTTCTTTTTAACTAGAAGTGATAGATTGCTTGTGCAGTAGAAGGTTTAAGAAGACTTTATACCAAAGCAGTACAACAATAAAAATTATCAGATGAGTAACAGTAATTGAGGAATAGGTAAGAATACTACTTCTAATTTTGTCTTCAAACTAAATCAAATATACTGATAACACAGAATTCTGAACTTCTGTTACACCTCTGATTTGAGATCACAAAGAATTTTCAAGCTTTCAGCAATCTCTATAAAATCAAAACTGAAACAGCACTAGATTAAAGAACAGGTACTTGCTGAACCAGAAAAGGGCTCTGAAAAATATGAAAAAGAGCCAAAAAAGATAACCCTTGAAGCCAATATCTCACTTTGTTTTCTGAAGGAATAGAAAAGTTAAAAACATTTTAAAAATTAAGAATATGACCACAAATATTTTAACTGTGTTCTTCCCTTTTCCTCATTGACATATTCTATTTTACCTTTGTAGCATGTTTTGAATTGTTAGATGTAACAGATGATTATTTATTCCATCTCCATTTTACTTCACTTCATTTCTGTTTTTTGCATGTGGATGTATAAAAACACCACAAATACATATATTTATTTCCGCTTATATACAGACCTTTAATAGAACATTTCCACAAAATTTGCCCATAGCTATTGTCATATAGCTATAACGAGTTGCCCATTTGAATTTACAGTTAAATACATATTTAGCTAATAAACCAAGGCAGGGTTTACAAGAGAAAGAGAAACCATTCCCAACCCCCAAACCAAAACTCATGCAGTAGATTTATCACATTAATATTTTCCATGTAGTTCTTGCCAGCAAAAAAAAAATCAAACCCATTAAAATCTCTTCATGAAGAGTAAGACATACCAGTGTAGCCTTTAAGACTGGAACTAGACGAGGCAACAAGGGAATTGCTTTTTCAGCAGCACCTTCAACCAGAAGTAATTCTCTAAAGCCCTCCTTTGAAACAAATGTATAGGGATGTTTTGTCTCTCTTAGTCCCTGTTGCAAATGTAAAATGTGTTTCTTAATAGTGTGCCTTCTTTTAAACAAAAACACATTTAAAAAGTTCCACATAGCAGCAAGATAATGTTTAGATTTTGTCAGATCAGTTCAAAACATAAAGTACACTAACTCCACCATGTGGAGCCACTCAGTACAACTCTCCTCACAGAATATTCTAATTCATTTTTCTTTTGGAGCATTGAATATTAAAACTCACATTATGAATACTGCCTATTGAATCAATATGTGTACTACCTTTAATCTAACTACCCAAGGTATTTTTTCAACAAGACCAGGAACAAGAGCAGGCTATGTTTTTGTACCCTAAAGGAAAAAAAAATAGAAGATGAACTATGGAAGGAAAGATGCCCCCCACCACACATCCCTCTCTGTAACATCAAAAACTTGTTGATGGTACAAAGATGCCCTTCTAGTGTTGAAGGCCTGACTGGCAGAACTCAAAGATTTAAAGGGCAATGGTTGAAGCCTTTGTTCTTTCCACAATAGGAGCTTTATGTTACTTTAGGAATTGACAGTTTTGTTTAATCTTTTAAAAATAAAGAAAAAAAAAAAAAGAATAAGCCACCTCTGGATATGCACTCTATTCTATCTACAGCATTGGATTCATCATTTATTTAGACACCTGAAACATACTTGGTGATAAATGTCACAGATGGTTCTGAGAAAATAGAAGCCTCAACATAATGCATAGTACTGTTCTTCAGTTTATTTACAGGATGCTATTTTCATTGTACTAGTTCAATCTATTGAGAAGAACACACTTACTTCAACAGGGAGGCTTAATATAAAAAAATAATCAAAGCAATTTAGTTTACAAAAGAACCTGCAAAACTACAAATGGATTGAAGATTTCATTCAGCAGTTGGAAATCTGAGATGCAGTCTTGCATTTGGCCAGTATGTTGAAGATTAAACAGCTCTACCTAGCTCTCTCAGAATGCTCTAACTAAAGAACTACAAATAGCAATGCTCTTGACCGTTTTCATTCATACAAGATCTTCACAAATTTTTTTTTGTATTTCCCTAGTATGTGAGCCTAAATTAGCTAGCTTAGATTGTTAATAAATGACATTTGCAATTAGGAAATGGTTGTATGCTTAATGTTGCAAGAAATTGAGTTTACCTCTGCCAGTGTTACAAGGAGAGGATCAAAGGGAACAGTTTCAGGAGGGCATTCCCATTGCAGTTTGTGCTTTACTGATCCATGCACTAACCTATATAAAGAACAAAGTTTTAACAAATCATCATATAAGAATACATAATTTATTACTACCACTATTCGCTTTAAATGTATCAGCAATTAGTTTGTAGTGTTACTGTGTTATATACACAATCTCATGTTCTCCTTAGCGAAATCACAGAATCCCAGAATCAATTAGGTTAGAAAAGACCTCTGAGATCATCAAGTCCAACCTAGTGTATGTATAATGGTATTTAACAATGAAATTATAATAATTTCCCAAAATACAGCAGTTTCCAAAATTCTGCTCCTAATCACACAGAAATCAGAAAATAAAGGTTATAAAAATTATAGATGCCTCTCATGCCAACACCGAAGACGCTCCTTTTGCAAAGTTACTTATTTTGATAAGTAGCAAGAAACATTTTCCTCAAATGGTAAGGGAAATCAGTTGAAACTGAAAGAAAATCATATTGGAATTTATTATTTACTCCTAAGATACAGATAAAGGCTATATATTAATGATTATTTTATACAAGGAAACACATGTACATTGTATTAATGATTACTTAAATTTTTGTAAAGTAATTCTGCATCCGAGTAAGAAAACACTAAAATGTTTATTGGCTATCCAAAAGTAATTTAAAACACCATAAACTATTACTTACAAGTATTTTTGTTAATATCTGATATTGCTGACAACTACAGAATTGGAATATTCAATAAAATGTTGTCATACTAAATACTTCAGATGAAAAAGGCTGCAAGAGGTCTACTTACTAAAATGGCACTAAACAAGATTACCTGGAGAAATCAAGTCTGCAAAAACTTAACTATTCTTTAAAAATGTGGTTTTAGTATTAATACAGCATAAAAAAAAAACCAAATGAAGACAATTTCAAAGGCATGGAAAATTGCTTTCTGCTTTGAAAAGAGCTGAGCATTAGAAATCTTTCCAGAAATGAATGGAATCAAGCAACCTAACTAAAATATCAAACATGAAGAGATGAATTTCATAATATATTTGGTAAAAATTTAAACAAACCCTACACACCTGCACGGAATGCCTCCTTTAGCATATGTAGCAGCAAATGCAGATGTTGGTCGAGAATAAGCACCAAACTGCAAGGACAGAGAGAAGGAGCATTATTTATTCATAACAGTAAAGTTTTATAACTATTATAAATATGTTAAAATGCAGTTTTCCAAAAAAAGAACTTAGTCATACGATTCTAAAACAAATAAATAAAAAAAGAACTGCAGGTATGGGGTGGAAAACATATATTTGATACACTTATCAGAAAACTGCTCTTCAGAATTGTCTGGCTAGGGAGTTTTTAAAATGAATAAATAATGTAGAATCGGCGTTCTCCCAATGGAATGACCTTATTTTTCTATTTTCTCTTGCAAATGTTAATACTGAAGCCTTACACGTTCTTTACTTAACAGATTAAGGAGCTCTCACTTTCCTTATGCTCTTGTATTTATATTGGTAACATGCAGAAGGCAGTTTTATGCAGTTCCATCTTGATCTGAGTATAGACAAAAGTACAAGGTGGCAAGATGTGGGAGAAATACCAAAAATTGGGCAAGATGGTATGAGGGCACTGGAAATGCACAGGGAGGTTCATACTGGGTGAGAATCTAGAACTCACTGGAGAAGGAAACTAGGAGCTTCACAGGTAGAAAAGCTGCACAAATTTGTTTTTTATCATATACACGGTTCCTATGCATATGAACCATTGTGTTATTTATTAGCATGATCATTCAATGCTGCTTCCCATTTTAAACACCTTATCACAAAGCATTTAAAAGCAAATACCATGAAATCTTAATTTTTATCTTTTGAGTGTTTGAACCTACATTAAAATCATTAAAATTGTTTGCATGATTTGATGAGTTCATAGCTTAATTTAAGTCATTGTGCTACTTGCAAAAAGATTTAAAGTAAAAAAGATGCCCACATTAAAGTATTCTGCCTCTGTTTATTGCAAACTACTACCTCACCCAACTACTCCTGCATTTAATTCACTTTCCAAAAAGCCTGTGACATTACTAATTGTCAAATTATGTGGACCAGTGGTGAGCTATAATTCATGTATTCAATGCTAGTTCTTCAGGCACGTGACTTCCATGAAATAAGCGACTCCATTCATTATTCTGCTCCCAAGACCCTAAATTTTTCCTAAGTATTACATATTCACAGTAATTGTGAGTTTCATATAATGCTCACCAGCAATTAATTTGCTAGATTTCAAGAAGTCTTGATGATCTTCAAGATGCTGCCTGATTCTTAGTTTCATTGCATAACTGCAATAAGTTCCTCTAAAGCAGCAGGTCTCAAAGTTTAGAAGTATATTAAAAAAAAAACCAAACCAACTCTCTTTATCTCTTAGCTCTAAATCTCTTTTTAGGGCAATAGTACATAGAAGATAACAGTTACCATGCAAGCCACAATTGTACCAAAACACATTTATTAAAAATGTAATAAACAATGTTATGCCTCAGGCATTTGGTTTAGAAGATAGGGAATGTATGATTAATAACAAAAGTTTAATTTAAATTTAAAAAACAGGACCAGAGGAAGCATGTTCTGCATGTCATTTCATAAAGTAAGGAAATTTTTTCCAATCAGAGATGGATTTTAAACAAACAACCCCCCCATCACCTATACATACTGGATCGATAGTTTTAGGATTCAGCTTGTCACTAGGCTTTGGCTGCGGTTTAATTGAAGGTTCTGGAGAACATGGTAAAGGAGAGGATGTCTTGCTTTTCTGTGCTGCAGTCTTTGGTTTTATTTGGATGTGTGATGACATTCTTAGAACATTGCTTCCTAAAATAAAAAAATATTAAAAACATAAAACAATTTTCATTCCTATATGACAAACTATCGAGGGTTAGAATCCTCAGGCCATAAAACTGACATGAACAAACAATCAAGAAAATCTGAATAAGTGCACCAGGAAACAAAGGCTTATTCTTATACATCCTATGCAGTGCATGGGATAACTTTAACAGTCTTGTCACTCGGTCTTTCAAATGCACACATTTCCTAACCTGCTCCCCTTTTCTTGTGTTCTTTGAGACCTGCAGCTAAAGTGAATTAGCTACAGTCTGCCTTTAGGTAGCCTACAGGAATGCAAGCAGCATTACGGGGCTCAGCAGAAGAGCCCAGAGTGAAATAGGCTGGTTGGGTACAGTTACATCAGAAGAAAGCAACAATCTGAGGAATAGCCAGGATGAAGAAATGAAGAGAAGCGCAAGTACATTCAGGACACAGAAAACCCAATGCAGAATCAGTAAGAGATGAGAACAGAAATGTAAGGCAGCAAAGAAAGAACACAGAAAATGAATTCCAATTCCACGTAAGAAGAACGACTTTTATTTTTTTTAAAAGAGTGCAAAAATAACCTTCTGTTTACATCCTTAAATACTGATTTAGATACACTTATCTTCTAAATGTCAATGCACCAGCTACATGTGTCACTATATATGTATGTAATTGGGTTAAAGTGTCCCTAATAAAATTAATAGTCCTCTACCTATTTAACATACCAAGTCTGACACTATGATGAACAAGATAAATTACTCCTGGAAAATTACAAGTTTTCAAATATTAATAAAACTAAAAGAGTGAAAATGCTGGTTTTGAATATTATTAATGTTCAGTAATTTATGCTATGGTGCATTCTGGATGGTAAAAAACAATTTAGTAAATAAGAAATTACATTCCTTTGTGAACAAGAAATGACACTACATAGAAACAAAAACTATAGGAGGCAAATTAAATAATACACAGAAACAAACATTGCCTCAAGGATGAGCAAAATGCTTGCCATCCAGCTATCACCTTTAGCAAGTTGATGACACCTGTTTTTGTCAAAAATGTGATTAAATTCCAAATACTGAGATCAGGATGAACTAGAGAGGCAGATTTTTTTTGCCATGCTACTCACACACCCACAGCTCTATGAGCCACCTGCCCTAATCTCTGCCAGACTCTTGCACATACAGTCCTTGTTTAGCTTGGTTATTCTAATTCTTCCCTCCAAACAGGACTTCCAGTCACGTACTTTTGTCACAGAATCATAGAATATGCTGAGCTGGAAAGGACCCACAAGGATCACCGAATACAACCCTTAGCCCTGCACAGGACCATCCACAAGACTCACACCATGTGCCTGAGACTATCATCCAAATGCTTCTTGAACTCTGCCAGGCTTGGTGCTGTGACCACTTCCCTGGGGAGCCTGTTCCAGTGACCAACCACCCTCTGGGTGAAGAAAGTTTTCTAATATCCAACCTAAACCTCCCCTGACACAACTTCAGGCCATTCCCTCAGGTCCTGTCACTGGTCACCACAGAGAAGAGATCAGTGCCTGTCCCTCCTCTTCCCCTCACAAGGAAGTTGTAACTGCAATGAGGTCTCCCCTCAGTCTCCTCCAGGCTGAACAGACCAAGTGCCCTCAGCCCCTCCTCACACGGCTTCCCCTTAAGGCCCTTCACCTCCTTTGGACACTCTCTAATAGCTTAATATCTTTCCGATATTGTGGCACCCAAAACTGCACACAATATTCAAGGTGAGGCCACACCAGTGCAGAGCAGAGCGGGACAATCCCCTCCCTTGACCGGCTGGTGATGCTTTGCCTGATGCCCCCCAGGACAGGGTTGGCCCTCCTGGCTGCCAGGGCACTGCTGATTCATATTCAACCTGCTGTCGACCAGGACCTTTTCCACAGCTTTCCAGCATCTCATTCCCCAGTCATCATCTAAATTATGAAATCTTCAGGATTGTTTCTGTTTCTGGTAAAAAATTATAAGGTCCCAGCACTTGTGTAGATATGCTATGTCTTTATGACTTGTGTAAAGAATTAAATCTAGCACCTAAGTTTTAGTGAATGTCAAGAAACAACATATAATAATGATTACCAAATTAGCTAAAATACAAAGCAAAACTAAACCTGAAAGTTTAAATCAATACTTCTTGATGGATGATTTAATCAGAAATAGTGATTCAAATCAGTTCACCCACTGTACATCCTATCTTCTCTATCTTACTATTTCCAGAATGCAGCCTGTCTCCAGTGACAGTCTTTTTAAAAGAACAAGCGTACCACAAATAGACAATTAAGTCTCTTCAGAACACACAAAAACGTACATGACACTTACATGAACTATTCGGTAAAATGCAAGTCATTAAAACCAGAAATAATTTGAAGCCCTAACAGACAAACAATAACACAGAAAGCAAATCTACTGATTTTATGCCAGCTTATTATCATTAAACTCTAATCACATTAGTTACAAGGCATATTTTTAACTATCAGAAAAATAAGAATCAAAATATTTTTTTTACTATAAAAACACCAGATAAGTCCTTGACAGTAGCATCATATATCACAAAATAGTGCTATCACTGTCAGCCTTTGAAATATACAATTGCTCATAATATGAACAGTCAGCTTGCTAATAACAACATAAATATTTTTCTCAGAAAAGTATTAAAAAGTAATTCAGATGTATTTAATTTATTCTGTTTCCCAGGAAGTAGTCAAGATACATGTCAAGGACTTTACTGAGTTTTTAACTAACAACTGAATCTAGAAAAGTCAGTGGTTGTACCATGACAAAAAGTAAATGATAAAAAGTGTGACAATAAGCAGGAACAGTGTCAGCCCTTTGGGACAGAAATGAAGATAGTAGTAAGGACAGTGATAATGGTTTTGTAAAAACGCAACTGAGGCAATATACTGGCAGAGGTGGAACTGGCACTGAGCAGGAAAAGTACTCTTCATAAGGAGGTCTCAACCTTCAGAGATGAAAGCCCTTGTGTAGTCATGAGCTCGGAAAGTCACTCACACGTGTTTGCAGAGAGATCAGACGGCTGAAGTACAGTCGTGAATCAAACAAGCGACGTACGAGGTCTGATACAGAAGTGACCCATCTACTGGTAGATGACAGACTTCAAGTAAAGGACAGACACTTTAAAAGGAAATAGGAAAACACCTCTAAAAGACTACTTTCAAAGGAGGAAAAGTGCAGCCTGGAGTTCGGTCCTAGAAGCCACTTAAGGCAGGCAGAACTAAAGTCAGTAGGATTTGAAAGGCGAGGTTGCTTCCTTACCCTGGTGAGCGCCAACTCTCCCGAGCGCAGCTGGGGCAGAGGCAGAAGGAGACGCGGGGCTTCGAGCGCCGTCACTGCCGAGAGGCTCCAGCGGAGACGCTCCGGCGAGTTCCCACAGAGCCGCCGGCCCGGCCCCCGCGGGACATCCGCAGACCCAGTGCGAGAACGAGGGGGACACCCTGCTCCCCTCGGCCCCTCTCCCGTTCCTACAACTCCCGCTGATCCCGTGGAGCGTCGGGCCGGGGGCAGCGCTGTCCCCGCTCCGACGGCCCCGCGGGACGGGCGGCTCAGCTCCCGGGGACGCTTCCTGCCGGTTGCCAGGGAAACTACGGGCCGCCGGGAGCCCAAACCTCCTCAGAGCTTGCTGAAGAGCGAAAGTCAGATTGAAAGGACGATGGGTTTTAATACTTTACCAGGGAAAAGAGAATTTGAGAATGACTTTTTTTTTTAATGTGAGAAAAGTTTGGCTTTCAGGGACAGCGCCACGTTCCCATTTGTGATTGTCCTTGTTCCAAACACAATGAAAGTTAATTTTTAGTTTCTTTCTCAGATAACCCACTCATACAGTACTGAAATTTCCATCGGAAATACTGTATTTATTCGTACACTGTCACATCTGAATGAGCTTTAGGGTAAATGAGCTTTTGGATAAAAGGGTACTTTTTAACTTGACCACAAGGGTACTTTCTTGCTTTCTTTCAGAGACATGTCTGTTCTTTCATGCACTCAACCATCAGTCTCCAAGCAAAATGTTTTCTTGATTTGCTTGAATTTTGTGAGATACAATCTTTCTACCATTGCATTCTTTCTCATTTCTGTCATTTTTACTGAAGAACTGATTGGTACTTTAGAAGTGGATAAGAGAGGCTATTCTCTTATTTTATCACTAAAATAAAATAAAGTAAAATAAAATAAACCAACCCCCCCCCCCAAACAAACAAACAAACAAGCAAACAAAACCAACAGGAAAATGCAGAGACACTGTTGAAAAATAGTTATAGACTATTTGAAAAATGCTATAGGCATTAGATTTTGGCCAATGCAGGAATTTAATAATTAGTTTTATCTAACATAAATAGTTTGTATCTCCCAATAATGGGAAGCCATAAGTGAGGACATTTGCAGAGTTAGAATAGGGCTGCATAATTGAGTGCCATTGAAATGCATTAGTGCAAGAGACCTTTTGGAAATACAGAAGGAAAAAAAATAATATAAATAATGTTGGAGAAGAGAAGTTTTTTTTTCCTAAGTGTTTTTAGCTCAGCTCAAGAGACATTACATTACTTTCACAAAATTATTTTACTTTTCCACAGTGCTGAAGGTAATAGAGTAATGGATGTCTTTTTATCCATAAATTTTACAGACTAGTAAATAATCTCAGAAAAATCCAATATTTGTAAAGCAGACTATGCAAGTCTTTGAAAATCACACTAAAAATACAAACCAGCATGATCATCTCCATGATGAGAAAAAAAGAACTGCTTTTATGAGCAAGGTTTATTTTTAGTTCAACGTTTTAGTATCATTTTATACATGTATCTGTTATAGCCGATTTGTGAGTACAGAACAGACTACAGCTATGTTCGAGTGTGGAAGAACGTAGTAGTACAATGCCTAAGTCAGTAGGAGGTATGAACTGCTGTGTTGTATGAAGCAAAATACCACTGATCAGCTCCATGGAGTCAGCAGCTCCCACTGAGTTCCCGGAGGCACAGAAACGACAGGGTTGTAAAAGAACAAGTAAGACTGCAGTCTCTGTGCAAGAGCAGGGCTTAGTTTAGAGTTCAATCGTTTTCCTAAAAAATACAAAATAAAAGATTGTTGTGTACTGCAGTGTGTATGGTACCATAGGGAGTCCTGCTGGACTTAGGGCTTTGAATGCACAGACTGCACTGCTCACCTTGCAGGGAGACTTGGTGTGTGAAATCAGTGTATGAGAAACACCTGCTGATCTGTAGATGCCTGATAGACATGGGGCCCTTCATTTCATATCTTGGGGCATTTCATCTCTTGAACTTAGAGAAATCACTACATCTGGCTCGTTGCCTTCATGCAATTGCCTTCATGCAAGGCTATCTCAGCCATGAGGTTCTAACCCGGGGTAGGCTGGCTTTGGTGCCGAACCAGCACATCCGTCCCCATATTAGGCACTCAGCACAAGGCATCCCTGCGTGCCTGCAAAGATACACCCTGCCCCTCTGCCCGTGTCAGCAAGGCTCAAGCACCTGAGTACTGGGAACCTGATGGGTTTGAGTGGGCTTAATCCTCTTGGGTGGGAGTCTAACTCTCCCACATCCGTGGGAAGAATACAGACCAAAATGATCCTAAATTTCTAAAATAGGTTAGGATGAAACGTTATCCTTATAGACATATTTTTCTAACTTGCATGATATTTTTAGAGTTAGGAAAAGAGAAGTCTTAAGGCTAAACACGCATTCAGTCCATTCAGTTCTGATTCCTACAGTATGATCTTAAAATGGTTCACTGTTTTTGATAGTTGTAATAGGAACTACTCTGTAGCATTTAAACATATTTGGTGGATGGACAATTTAGGAGGAAAAATACTTTATGATCTACACAGTATAGATCAACAAAACATGAAAAATTTTATAATTTTCTTCATTGTGATGATACCACTTTGTAGTTTTAAATATGGAGTTATGAGCTACCATTTATAACTGTATACTTGTGCAGCTCCAGTTATTATTATGAGTTTCTCCATTATGCATTTTTGGTTTGTTTAACAAACTGCCATAAACCTTTCTAAATGCTTGAAAATAATTAAAGACAAAAATTTCCAAAGAGTATTTATCATGAAAAGAAATGCAGGCACTTATATGTATGTGTGTTCAGTTAAGCATATAGAAATCTGAAAATGAAAGCTAACTCAGCACTGATTATTTACTTTTCTTTAATTACACTCAAGCAATTTCAATAGAATGAGTGATTAATTAATTATCTGTTACTGCTGATAAAACCAATATGCAATTTGACTTCTTTTTTTCATTAGTCACAGTTAAATAGTTAATTACTGAGGGGGAGGAGAATTCACCAAAGCCAAATGAATTCTGAGGCTTATGAAATTAAAACTGAGACTTATTGGAATATGGCTAATTGAAAGAACATCACATAAACCAGTTACATGTTAGATCTTTTTGTCTGAGCATATTTATACCTGTATTAAGCTAATTAATTTGATATGGTTTGGGCTTGGCATGGCACGTGGCCACAGGCAGTTGAAAAATGGTGGGGGGAATATTTCTTGACAAGTGCAGGCTTTTGTATGTGGAAGGAAGAGAGTCGGCCCTTTAATTTTTGCATCATTTAATTAATTTATATTGTCAACATTTCCCTTTCAATTTGTAGCAGCATTTTTGTTAGAGAATAAATGTTTTATACTGATTTGTTTGCTGTATTTTTCTAAATACAAGAAAGAGACTACCAACAAACTTAAAAATTCATTCATCTTACATTTTACTATATTCTTAAATATTTATCTAATAATACACAAACTGATATGTTTTCATTTGAGATTATTTTAGAAGTTTCTAAATCAAGTGCAATTTTAACCACTGTTGGGGGCTGACAACTCTTGCAACCTAAAAAGAACAGTAAAAGAACAAAACGTGTTTCCTCAACATATATGATAATTCCTTTTATTTCTCCAGTAACTTGGAAAAGTTAGAAATTCCCACTGGTCTCTCAAAAAGTACACATTTAAAACTGAAGTCTAGGAGCGTTTTCCTTAGATAGTCTTCAAACATCATTCCCCAGAGCTTTTATCTTGACTTAACCACTCTATGTGCTTTATAAATACTACTCTATAAAAAAGGAGTTATTTTACAGGGTTTGGCAATAAATGTGAGCTACAGAACAGACTGTAGACACCTAATTGTAGTTTTCGGCTTCCTTTGCAAAGATTTAAATGCTCCAGGCACTTTCATTGACGAGTGCTGCACAGACGATTAGTTCAGTGCCTGTCAGAAGTTGATGGACCTGTGAATATGGCCTTTTATCTTCAGTGAAAATTGGTGTGAAACAGCATCACTTCAGTTGAACAATTCTGGATAACAGCCCATGGATTGTACAGGATTGCTTATTCTTTTTCTGTAATACACCAGAAATTGCTTGATTGCCTATTATTAAGTGCTAAATTGCTGTAGGGACTTTGGATTAGCAAATCAAAGTCCCATGTAAGACTTGGAGGCAAGGTCCCAAGAAACTAACTGACCCATGGGAACTTTCAGGTTTTGATGTTGCAGAGTAACAAAAATTCATACAGGTATGACCCCCAAATTTACAAATTAATGACACTCCTAATGAGGATCACGGAGTACATGGGACACGGAGTACTGTTAGTGTGCAGACATGGTGCTTTGGGTATGATTCTTGAATGGACGTACAAGGCTGAGAAAAATCAAGTAGTTGCATGGGCAACTGCAGTTAAATTCCACACCAGGCTTTTTGACTGCTCTAAAGGATAACCTGCTGATCTGCAACAATTAGGAAATTCAGGTTTTTCCATGTACATGAGTACCTGAATGAGTCAGAGAAATTTATGCCCATACTGATACAAAGATGGTAGCTCATCATTGCTCCACATTTCTTTACTTAATAAAGTGTTTCAAGCACCTCTGCAATGGTTCAGTTATACTCATATTCATCTTGTACCTATCTTCAATGAACTGTACTACCTCAAAAAATGGAATTAAGATTAAAATGAGACATGTTAGGATTTGGGTTTCTTCCCTGTTCTAACTTCTCATATTGCCATCAATAATGGCAGTTTGAATTTGCTCTTTATTTTGATGATGCCAGTTGTTTAGGAAGGACAATTCATTCTATTGCATCACTCGGTGGTCCAATCACAACTACTTCTGTAAAAGTAGTTTGCTTATTTATGCAGAGAGATCCATTCCCACGAGTATAGTCATAAGAGTCAGGACCCTCTATTTCTTTGAGTCATTGGACCTAAATCTGAGTTTTATGACGCTTGATTTCCTGCCTCTCTGCTATTCACTGGAATCTTCATTCCTAATTTGTCTCACAGTTAAACACCTAAGAAGAAGATTCACAGAAAGGAGCAACAGTGACCTGGCAGTGGCCACCGCTAGCTCATGGAAAATGTTAAGCAGAAAGCTTTGGTTTCAGGGAGAATTAGGTGACAAACACTTGGAGAAAGAAAAGGGGAAATTGGATAGATATCTGTGAATTCTTCTCTGGAACTCACAATGCTCAAAGTTTTCAAAGCTAACAAAAGTTTTTGGAAGCAGTGCTAGAAGGCTCTCTGGATTATAGAAAACTCAGGTTCAAAAATCTGCTTTTGCCTGATTTTTAGTACAGACTTGAACCCAAGTTATCCTGCCTCTCAAACCTGACAAACACATGGTGATATATCCTAGTATTAATCTCAGCTGCTTTAGGGTATACCTATAATATTCTGAATTTTCCCAGAGTACAAACCTGTATTAACTACGCTTTTCGCTGAACAGATGTAGAAACATAATGAGAGAATGTATCTGTGAGTGTAGCAATCCTGGAAGATGAAGTGGTACCCAACATCACAGAAAATAGTGAAAGAACTAGAAACAACACATTCTTTTTATAAATCAAAATCTGTCTTTAAAAAATGGACAAGATATTAAAAGATGACTACTTTATCACAAGTGTGGGTGCATTAAGAAATGTTCACCACTGTTTTATATTGCAGGTAGTTTTATGTAATATGATCAGTGCCACTCCATGCAAATTAAAAAAAAAGGGTAGCACTGTGGCCTTTCTCTTCATCCTGCCATTATTCTCTTCCTGCTGATTTTTGTCAACTTGGAATTTGTTTTTAAGAATTTAAAAAAAAAAATTCTCATTGGATAATGTTCTTTAAATGTAAGACAGACATGCACAAGCTCTAACTGTACTCATCAGATGATTTTTCTCTAATTATTTGAAAATAAAAACTCCCTGATAAATTTCTAAGGCAGGATAAATATAATTTAAATTCTGCTGAGGGAAATAATTAAGCGAAGTTGAAAACTTGCAGCTGATTTTTAGGGCGCTGCTATGAGAGCTGACTGACATGTTTTCCCCATCAGGATTGCATAGATAAAAACCCCAGCTAAAAAGCACACTGCAGTTTTGTGTTTTACCACTCGGTGGCGATGATTCCCTTTTTTTCCTTCCCACTTCTGCGCTTCCTCCCAGATAGCTGCTGCTCTGCGTTCTGCAGCCTCGATTCAGGGGAAGAAACAAGGGGAAAATCATGTTATCTGTTACATTAAATATCAAAGGTGGCAAAAAACAAGAGTTTGTTAAATGAAAATTTAAGTATTCTCTAGTTCAGTTGTCAGAGAAATTGTATTCTTTAATAGGGAATCTCACGAATTTTATCTCGCTCTAGGGCACGGAGCAGTAGTGGTGCATTAAAGTATCGATTAAGAGCAAGTTTACTAGACTTTATAGCCCTTCACAGAATAAAGCAAATTATGATACATAAAAGAAAGTCCTCCACAAATTCACAAGGCATCATAGGAGTATTTCCACTTTTTTTTTTTTCTTCTTTTTGCAAACAGCAAGAATAAATCCATGTAGTTAGTAATTCTTGGGCTGCAGAGAACACGCTGAGACAGAGGTATAATTGGTCTGGCTAACCAAATGTATCCTGCAGAAGCTGTAGCTAGGTACATTGTTGACTTTCTTAATATTATCAGACCTTTCTGCTTTTGCCTGAGCCCATGAGGTTCCCTCTGCTGGATCAGACACAGAGGAGAGCTGCAGCAAGAACATCAGGCTGTGCTCTGAGGCACACAGAACATTTAATGTCTCCCACACAGCAAGCACAGCTGGCAAGTGAGATAACAAGTCCAGGCATGGTAGGAGAAATATCTTTGTTTAAGACATAGAGTAGGCTTGAAAGACAGGCTTAAGGTTCACAGGACTCAATTCAAGATGATGTTTAAAAACTAGTAACAGCCTAGGAATATTGACTGTAGTGATGGTGTTGAGATTGGGAGCTGTGGTAACAGCCATGACTAAATAACATAAATAGAATCAAAGGTAGTGATGGCGGTAGCAACAGTTTTCATGTCTTTTCAGAAAGTGGTGCAGCAACAGCCACTCTGTCCCTGCCCACACAGGAGCAGCAAGTGGATGTGTAAGGCTTCTTTACTGTCTCTTGCTCCATTATTTGATTTTGGAGGAGGATTAATTGAAACCTCTTTGTAAAACAAATAAACAGACAAAACCGGGGGGTGGGGGGTGGGGTGGGGGTATGTGTGTGGGGGGTGTGGAAGTGGCTGGGAGGAGGAAGGAAAGGGAGAAAAAGAGAGAAGAACAAAATTAAGATCTTTCCAGGGAAAGCAGTGGGAGGTGAAGGGGGGAGAGGGTACAGTGCACTGGAGTTGCAAGTGAAAGCAGTGAGGAAGAATGCATGAATGAGTGTAGAAGGGGTGGGAGGGGAATGAAAAATAAGGATATTGGAGGGGAGCTGCAAGCAGAGCACAGCAAAGTCTTCATGTTCATGGCTTTTTTACTTTATCTGTTCATGGATTGTAGTTCCTGTAATTCAGACATAATTTTGGTTTTCTACAGTTCCACTTTCAAGTATGAGAAGAGATTAGGAAAGAGAAACTAGAGAATGGGAAAGATTTGAAGGAGAAACTGCATAATTATTTAGAGAGAAAGGGGGGCTGAAAGGGAGAGAAGGTCTTGCTATATTCCTCAACATAGTACACTTGTGTAGTCTTTATTTGAAATAGTAAAATATGACCATGTGTATTTTTGAGGAAGGCAAAGGAAAGGATGGGAAGGGTAAGTATGCTGAATGAGTGCCTCACTGCACTGCTCAGCTGCAGAACTGCACTGCTGGATGTATCCTGTGTGGGTTTACTGGAGAATCTCAAGCTGATGTCCCTGTAGATGTGCTGCAGTATGTGAAACTAATCTCAAGGGTAGGTTGAAAAGAGTAGTGGTGTTGTCAGAGAGGCTAAGAATGCAAGAGCCTGGAAACTTAGCAGACTGTAGGATAAACATTAACAGAGACACAATATGGGAGGCAAAAGGGGAAACTTCCCAAGAGCCTGCCAGGTCAGTTATTTGCCATGAGACAAGGTACAGACAAGTGGCCAGTACAACATTTGCTATCAGCTTCAAGTTTGAAAGGTAATAAAGTTTACAAAAGAACTGTGTATTTAAAAAAATACTATGAACTTGCCATCTCACAAAAAATAATTTTAAGAGTACATTTAAGAGTACATTTAAGAGTGCATTCTGTCTAACTGAAAGACATCTGTTGAATTGAACACTAGAGAGGTCAAAGATTAATACATCACAGTGTCCTGTCATTGAGTGTCCCATCTGAGAGAGGTGAAGAGGGTGCCTAGGGAAGACTATGTGAACTGAGGCAACTGTATATAACAGTTCCCATGAGTATTCTCCCAGCTTTCAGCCCATTGCCATTCAGTAACATCCTGAGCCAAGGATGACTGCTGCATATTCAGTAGTTTTCAATGAATTTCTCTCAAGGGGAATTCTCCTGTTGAACCTCAGGAGACTATTAGTATTCACAGTAGTCTGTGACAAGGAGTCTCACAGGTGACCCTCACCTTTTTATGTTGGTTGTGAATTTTCTATCTGTTAACTTTATTTCTTGTTAAATAGTTCTTCTGCTCAGGTTTTTTCAAGGTTACAGCATGAGTAGCACAAGTTTATGTCATCCTACATGTTTTGGTTTTTTTGACTGGATAATGAAAAATATGGTGTCACTTCTCAGAATCTCAATACCATCTCTTTGTTCCTAAAGTCCCAAACTTCTTTAGGTTTTAACTTTTATAGACATTCTATAAAATTGCAATTTGTTTAAATTGTGACAGTTTTTCTAACCAGTAGTGTAAAGCACTTCAGTCTGTAGTGGGCCAGAGTGTGCTTTATAAATGTCAGATATTTCACAGTATATATGAAGATTTTACTGCACACAGAAGATCTCAAGATGTTTTATCCTGTTATTCTCCTTCATATGCTGTTTCCTTTACTTATTCACTTCTTTTGTTACTCTGAAATAATGCAATTTTTTGACAGACACTCCAGTCTGTTCCCTGTTCCAGCCCCACCTCTCACACACTTCTGTCAGCCACTGGTTGTATAAATTACCGTCTACAAAACTGAAACAGGCACCATTTTAATTACCAGTCCAATCTGGTAAGTGCAGTGCCCCACTGAATATATTGATAAAACATATTCTTGAGAGCAATGCAGATTCAGTCCTGCAGTATTATTCCATTATGTGCATCCATCCATGTTATTTAGCATTTATACAATGAATGCAGTTCTAAAACGATCCCATGAGTAGTTACAGTGTGGGATTCAATCTTGCAAACTGGTACAGTGTTCTAAAAATGACTTCAGCAAATAGTGGTGTTAGCTGTGTGGAAAGCGAAGCAATCGATGAGGGATGAATAGTGGTAAATACACTGGTGTCCTTGCACAGTCACTAAAGGACTGCATACCTGTTAGGACAGATATTGTGTGCATTCCCCAAGTAGTAGAGAAAAGCAGGGAGTTGTGGAAGAAGGTTAGGTCACTAGTTGGAGGGTATTTTTTTGTTTGTTTGTTTGGTTTGGTTTATTCTGATTAAATATATTCTAGTTTGAAAAAGTATTTTAATGCTTAGTGATTTTTGATGAATACTGATTATCCATCAAGAGCAATGAGTGCTGCATGAGTGGTTAGTAAGCATTTACATTATTTCTTTGACTCAAAATAAATAATAATATTATTTACATAATCTTTCTTCACCAAAGTGTGAATTTGCACTCAATTGGTTCAATGATATGGCTTTAAATAGTGACAGTGGCAGTTAGGAATTTATTTAGTAGTTTGTTCTTAAATTGAAGAGGGAATGGCCATTTAAAGCTAGTCTTTAATTTTTGTTGTTTAACTGATCTTTTACTTAAAACAACACTTCATACCTTAGCCATTAATATTTTATTTCTTAGTACTCTCAGATACTGGACCTTATCCAAAGGAAAATCAAAAAGATTAATCCACTGTTTTGACAAGCACACACCAGCTATTTTATTGCTAAGAAAAATCTCTTTAGCTGAATCTGGTAGTTAGACCCAAACATTCTAGGTATTCTAGTTTTGATGTGTGTGCTTTTTAAAATCCACTTCTATTATTATTTCCTTCAGTTTTACAGGTACAAATACAGTTTTCTGGAGTGCTGCTCGCTGACCACTAAGTAGAGCAAACCCTGGGAGCTGGGTTTTGAGCCTCAGCTGTGCCAGGGAGACTGTGAAATTGGGTATAGAGCAAATACAAACGTCATACTGCTTCCACTGCCAACATGGGTCCAGAGGCACTGTGTGCCTGCACTGCACTGAGCAGGGGCTCTGGTGTCAATAAGGCCTATGGACTCATGCCAGCAGCTACCCAACATGGCATCCCTGGACCTGAAATGATGAGGGAAAGGATGGCAAGAAAACTCCATGGTGCCACACAGTCAGCAAGAGGCCGTAAGAGTTCATTAGCTCTCATCAAGGCCTGACTGGGCTTATTAACTGCAGCTCAGCACCGTATTTCTTCAGTTCCTGGTGTGCGGGCTGTAGGTACAAGAAATCCTCTTTGCATTCTGAAAGTTCAACAGTTATTTTAATAAGAGAAAATTCTTATTTTTTTGCAAGACAGTGAGATATTTCAGACTTAAAATCACACTTTGTGGTGATGAGGGTTTCCCAAATTAGTTCCATCTGAGCTGATATGCCTACACAGCATAACCTAGCTGCTCTCAGAGAGCTTTTTACTAATCCCTACAGTAGTCCATCTGCCCCAGCAATGTTCACCCAGACACTCAGTTTGTGAAGTTTTTAAGACTCTGCACAATGCCCTGAGTATTCCCCCAGGCTGATGCATTAAATAAACAAAATGCTGTTATGTGAAGATACCATAATTGCTAACTAAATTGTGAGAGGCTCACTATGCTAAAGAGGCCTAGGGTCCAACTGCCACTATATACGTGGCAACAGGTTCACTGTGAAAAGTAAAAGCTGAGGTGAGACTTAAATCCTCAACGACAATCTATTGGTAGCAAGACACTGGAAATACATCGGGTGCACCAAAGATAAAATAGGAAGTACCAGTCCCAGTAGGTTTCTTTGAAGTGCTGTTAAATCAGTGAAGCAAAATTATTTGGAGAATGAAATTGAGATGTAGAATAGAATTGTGAAAAGTGCTCAGACTGAAAGCATGAGCCACAAAAGTGGCTAGAGCAAAACAAAAAGAGAAGAGTTTTAGATTATAAAAGAAAAGGTTCAAGACAGTATTAAGCACAGATGTTTGGATACACCTCTCAAGTACAAAGTAATTTACAATCACAAGACTGAACTTGAGCCAGCTGAAAAATGTCGTGTGACAATTTGTACCGAAGGAATTGTTTCTACACAGTAGAATACAATAAAACTGATTCTGCCAGGCCCAATTCAGTGCTGTTATGTGCCCTCAAGGCACCATTTATACTCCAGTAAAGGGAATTTGTGCATTGAAAATTATTATATCCTTAAATCACAACAATTCCCTGCATTTTATACTTGCAAAACTACAAAATGACTAATTCAAGACTCCTCCGCAGAAAGTTTAGCAGTTAGTATTTCCCCCCCTCACCCCAAAGATGTGCTGCTGGGTTAGGATTGGTTTTTTTAGGATCTTCCTGAAGGAAAGGGCTTTGAGGTAATGAAAGATCTTTTATCAAAACAAAAGAGGAGTCTTTAATGAGTCACTCTTTAGCTCTATTGAAAACCTAGTGGCCCATTCCAGATCAGTCAACTTCTCCATCAGTTTACAAAGACATTTCCAATAGGGCAAATCCCAGATTCTGCCAAAACTCCATTTGTTTGTTTATTTTTTCTTATTTTGACTTGCCAAGGGTTTGTGTTTGACTTGTTGCCATGAATAAAACTATTCCTCTTTCAACAATGAGTTCTCTGGGAATGCTGTGGGAAAGCTAATCCCATTACACAGCTCAGAAGTTCCCACTCAGTGGTGACCCAGGACAGGCAGCTTATCAGGCACTTAGCAGAGCTGTCAGCTGGTCAGCTCAAGTGGGTTATTCTTCTTTGTGAAGTCAAGCAGGCCAGCAGGAGCAGTAGTAGGGGTTTGTTTGTTTGTTTTAAGTAAATAGAGCAACAGGGAACTTTTACATCCTTGACCTGAAAGTCATGTTCGAGTAAATAGAAGACATTAATGGTAGAGCACAGTATGGTGTCATTAACACACTGGTCACATGTGTTAATTAATTTATAATCCACAGATGAGAGGAATCTTCCCAAATTGCTATGTTTTATGGCATTTTCTGTGACTGTCTATCTCTGTTTCCAGTAGCTCAGATTATCCAAGTCCTTTGCTAGGTGCCTCCAACAGAGTAGTTTTCCTTCAGGGGAAGTTGTTTTCAGACTCAACAATGCCTTAATGATTTTGCTCTAAGTGATGGGCATCTTGTGATACCTCTGTTCACATGGCCAGGGTCTCCTGATTATATTAAAGGAGAGATAAATACCTACTTTTTAGCTAAGGTGAAAACAGTGCCAGCACTGCCTGAGGAAGGGGCCTTGCTTTACAGTAATAAGGTGAGAATTTGCTGGTAAGGAACAAAGGGATCTATATAAGCATTAAAAAGTACATGGAAAAACATGTAACAATAACTTGGTTTTGATGAGAACAGGATAATAAAGAACAGGAAAGATGTGATTTTGTTTCTTTTAATGTAACTGTGCCTCTTATTTATGAGGGCATCTCTGCATGAAGAAGTGGCTGCATCTGACTTGTAAGCACTACCGTTTTTCCAGAAGCCCAAGCACTGGAGACTAAATTATCGGTGGAATAAAGTGCCAGACTGAGCCTAACTCTAGTCTCATTAGTGTTGGTGCCTTAACTGATTGTCCTAATTGTTCAAGTAAAACAAAAATTGCCTGGTTATGGCTAGAAAATACCACACTGAATCAGGACTTAGAAAAAATTGGATTCTGGTCATGGTGCAACTTATGGAAATCTTATTTTGTGCAGTTCGTGCCTTCATTTGCTTGATGTTCTCAGTATTTCTCTTTTACCCCTGTGTAAGTATAATGCTCATATTTAGAGACATGAACCAAATTGTGCTCATGAGTGTCATTTAGAGAAAAGCCTTCTTAAATTCTTCTTTAAGAGTCAACGTATCAATATTTTTTCTTTATTGTAAGCAGTTATATTACTTCAGAGCAGCTTCAATTTCCTAATACACTTCTCAAGATGAGCCAATCTTGTAAAGTAGAAGGGATCATCAGTTCCTATGCCAGCTGAGGGAACTCAGTGATTTCACAGACCGAGGACTCTACAAGGAATTGTTCTTCAGCTATAGTTTGACATTTGTTTGCTTTCATAGATTTTTAACCAATGGCATGGCAACCTGTGATTCTGAGTTTTTGTGGGATTTTTTTGTGGGGGGGGTTGTGTTTGTTTTTTTTTTTTTTTTTTTTTTTTTGGGGCAAGTATAGACAACAGTCAATTTTGTGTTCTCAGTATTTAGACCACATAGCATAAAAGGCTAACAAAATGCAGCTTGTCTTGGAGCACTGGGGTGTGTCACCTATTACTTGTTAAAGGAAATAAGGATGCTCAACTAGATAAATATGATCCGTGGTTTAGTTTTGGAATTTTTTTTTAATTGCCTGTTACTTTATTGCCCAAGGTCAGTCTTGTCAGACAAGTGGACCAACAGTTCTCTAGAGTAACATAAAACCATTAAGTTGCTCTTTGATCTTGCACCTTCTTCAGAACCTTTTAATCAATTAACCATGAAGCTACTCAGCTTGTCTTATTTCCTGCACATAAAACTACTTTGGTCAAGCTGACATATTACTACATTATAGATCAAAGATTGAAGGAAACTTCACATATAACCAGAATAATTATGTGGAATTTTTCTGAATCCATTATATACATTTTCATGCCTCAAATGCAGGTAAACCAGCATTTTGATCTAGAATGAATTAAAGGATTCATATGTATTTTAAAGAGTGGCTAAATGGGTTTGTGCATGATTGACCTTACACAAGGTGTGGATAGATTTCATGGCAAAGCTGCTGAACCTTAACTGTCCATCTGTTCTTTTAGAGTGCCTACTATTGATAATAATAGGGAACATGACATGTTTTAGCATAAGCACTGATCTCTTGTTTAGGATACCTTTAAATAAGAAAGATAATTTAAATATTGAATATATTGTAATGTGATACAGATTGAAATCCTCTTAGCTCAGGAGTAAAATTTTCATAATGGAAAGAGTTGTGGTATTAGGCTTGTGTAGGGCCACACTTCTGTGATCTTATTTGTGTGCACAAAATGCTTTTTTAACAAGAATCAGAGATACCTTCAGTATTATGTTCTTAAAGATCTGCAATTGCTGATACAAATATTTTCTAGTTATATTGGAATAAAGGTGTGTCAAAATATATACTCAATTCCTTTTGGCCAAATACTGGAATACACAAACAGTTTCAGTAAGATCCTAGTTTCAGCTTCTCCCTTAAGTGTTACCCACACTGGTCCAACAGAGCAAAGCATCTGCATATTTGGATTTTGCTTAAGGCGTATTTTGCACAGCTGTTTCTTGTGGGATTGGTTTGTTCTCCTGCTTGCTGACACTGAAAGCAAAGATGGCCTGGCCCAGATAAGAGTGTCACCTGGTGCGTGTGCAGTGGTAGCAGGTAGAAATACCAAAAGTCAGCACGATTTCTGAAGAAAAATACAGCCCAGTAAAGAACTGACTTTGAAAGAAATAAGGGTGTAGGATATTCTTCACAGGCATCCCCTTATTCTCTGAAGATATACCTTGAATCTAAACTCTCTAGACTTAAAAGTAGATAGGAAATAGGAACCTTTAGAGCTTCTATAAGTCACATTCTTTTCATTGCTAAATTCAAGCCATGCTCTTTGCAAATCTATATTGATTTTTGTGAATGTTACACTTCCTTTAGCTAAACAGCTCCCTGCTGATGTTTGTCATCTTTCTTTTTAGCTGAATTAAAAGAGAATGAACAAGTTTGTGGATAGCATGAATAAGTGCTCTTTGATAGATAAACTTCTTGACTTCTGAACAAAGAGGAGTACATTCAGCTCTCGGTACTAAGAAGGAAATATTTTCCTCAGTCTTTCCTGTGTACAAATTCTTCACATAAGTCTAAATGGAAATTTCCCAGAAAAGGGAAGAATATTTGCAAAACTTACTTTTACATTTACCACTGCAGTATCTTTTTTGTGCTAGATTTACAATTCAGTGGGGTGCTTTCCTTCTGGGATTTGAAAAGACATGAAAATTCAAAAGGAGTTAGTAGGATGTTATGCTAAATTTTGAGCCTAAAACAGGCCAAACTTTAAATTCTGTTGTTTGTTTTCTTTCTACCTCAAGCTATAAATCATCCTACTGTTCAAAACATCAAACTGTTCGCAAATGCAAGCTGGACCAAGTTACAGACTGGACCGAGATGTAGGTTTATAGTAATGCTTGAAAACAGGAAAGACTTTAGATCAGAAGGAAAAACTATCTGTTTTCATTACATGTGGCTTCAAGTTTCATTACAAAAGGTTTTACATGGCTTTGATCCCCTAATTTGGCTAAAAACAGAAAAAAAGGAAGTGATCTCCATGTGCACACAGCCATTTCAGTGTACGTGTGTGACTGAAATAGATGTGCTGTACCCCAGTGAACTACAGTGTATTCCACACAGATGTGCTGCATTTAAATGCATAGAGTGCAAAGTCAAGACAGATTAGGTCAAACTTCCTCGCTGCCAGCTACTTTGAATTCTTAATTGTACCTGCTGTTGTTCAGAGCTGCTTTGGGGAACCAAAAAACCTGAACACATCCTGAAAAACAGACCAAAAAAAGTATGCACTTTCCACCCTTATATATCTGTGTATATATATACACACACAGTAAAGATTTTACAAGAAGAATCTGTTTTCCATAATGCTTTCTTATGGAGCCACAATTAAGTGAGTCTTTAAGAGTGAGTATTAAAGAAATGACTTCAAGAAATTACTTCACTAGGAGTTTTACTACAACGGTCCTCACTTAATTTTGTTTTTGTTTTTTTTTTTGTTACATGCCTCCTGTCTTTCATTTTTGATTGCTGTTGCTAAAGAGGAATTGCCAATTCTCTTCCCTGCTCTGGAGTTTCGGGAGCAGCACTGAAAAGCAAGCTCCTTTCCCACAGATCCTTGGCATTGCTTACATGGGGAAGAGGGGCAGAGCTGAGAGGGGCACAAAGGTTTTCCCAAAGTAACACAAGTGATGACTCCTTCAGCCAGTAGGCTGGAGGACAGATTACAATTCCAAACCCAGGCTTGGTGCACCGAAATCTCCTTTTTCTGGCAGATAGAATTTGTAGTGGCTCCAGGCCAGCTAAGTTGAGTTTACAGCTGCTTTGCATCACTGAAACAGCATGAAGCACCTTGAACCTACAGTGAATCTGGACCTACATGTCTTAAATCTTTAATATTTTCTTCTCTCTGGCCTAATACCATTGTTTTTCTGCATTTTACAAGCCTGTTCATTACCATGTGAAATTCAAATGGACTGTGATCACTTCTGCTAAAAGAACTTATCTCCAAACAGTTCTTTCGTGTCAGCATGAAGTAACAGTAGGATGACTTGACTGGTTGGTCAGTACTTTTGGGGCTGTAAGAGTCCTTTCTACAAAAGTTTGAAAATATACAGCTGTATTTGTTACCCACAAGCAATTGCAGCAGGTAATTCCCTTGTGTATTCACTGCCAAGCATTTTGATGCAGCCAGAGCAGGTTCCTTTTAGAATTCTTATTTCCCAGGCACACATACCTTACCTATTTATTGTTTATTCTTTGTTGTCTTCATACAAAATAAAACAAAACAGACAAAATGCTATTTGTTTGTAGCTTTTGCATGTGATTGGTGAGCAGATTTTCAGTGAGTGATAGGTCTATCCTTCCTTTCAACTAGCCCAGTCACAATTGCTTTTCAGAATGAAAACGAAGAGACGTCATTCTCCATGTCACACACAGAATGGGAGATTTATTACTTAAATGTTTTGACAGCCACAATTCCTGCTGATTGGTATAAGCACTTTTCTGTAACAGTTTAATAAGTAATACTTGATTTTTAAATGCTGAAATGTTAATTAGCTGGAGAGTGTTCTTTCCATCACCAGCACGATGTTTTGCCCTGACTAGGTGCCGCAAGTTATCTTAGGGAAGACACATGCAGGAAGGTGATTGATGTGACTTACTGGGAAAGGAAGGAAGAAGTGTCGTCTGGGAAGGCTGTGGGAATGGCAGGCACAGTCAGGTCTGGAGCTGGGTGTGTGAGAAAGGGGGAAAGCAAGTAGTGTCTGGAGTGCCTGGAGCAGGAAGGAAGGCATGAATGCCAAAGGCTGGTCTTTCTTTTGTGATAATGGATGATGAGCAATGTTTTGATGAATTGGGACTTAACAAACCTTTTACTTCTCACATTTAGGCTGCTTTTCAAAGTTTCTAATTAGGTTTGGGAGGGGGTTAGTTTTTTTTTATTATTATTTTTTATTTAGGGTAATAGTGAACCTTTTTCTGCAAAGGAGTATGTGCTGTGTCACATGGTCTCGTTGTGGATATTCAGCTATCTGTGTAGATCCATGTGTTTTCTGTGGTCAGTTTTATTTACTGTTGATATTGTCTTATGTTCTTACCTTTCCTATACAAAATAAACATAAAACTACACAAAAATGGATGAACTGTTAGGGAAGGAGATCCAATGAAAAACAAAACAAAACAAAGAAAAAAGAAAAAAAAGAAAAAAAGGAGAGAGAACAGGCAAACCTCAAAGTCTTAAAACTTGCTATTTCAAAACAGCAAGCAACTTCTAAAACACAGGTCAGGTGGTACTAGTCTTATTGCTCTAACCATAGCAGAAACACAGATATGTGATTAAATAAATAAAGCTAATCAGAAGCAAAAGAAAAAAAAGTTTGCAGTAAAAACAGCTCAAGTTAACCTATTCTCAGAGGACTTTGAAAGAAAACATACTTCTAAAGATGTTCTGTGAGAGATTTTAGGCACAGCTGCAGAAAAAAGAAGGTATCCTTTCCCTCTCTTTGGAAGGATTAAATCTGTTCTGGAAATTAAAGTGGACAAAGTTTCACAGAAACAACAGACTGAAGCCTAGAATGTGAAAAACTATGAAAAAGAAGAAAAATGTCCTGTAAAAAGGCTACTGGATCATTTTAAGGAACCTTAATGACAGAGTAAGTAACTCAGGCACATTAATTCTGTATTTCATTGTCTCCTGTTATATGGAAAGTATCCTAAAAGGAATTTTTTCAAAAATAAAAGTAGTAGCAGACAAAACCAGACAGCAATTCGCCTAGTCTAAGTCTATAAATCCATAAAATAAGTAAGTTTATATCAATCTATGGATGTGAGACTGTTCCATAGAAAGTAAAATTTTCTGAATTATAAAAGCCATGAAAATGTTTTATTTCTGTAGCTGGATGTATGACCTGTCTCTTCTTCTTTTTTCTTCTTTAAGGCAGGTCTTCTGATCCCTCTACAAATGTTAATGAGTACCTAAAAAAGGAACAAAATACCCCAAGTCTTAATTTCCTGTATCTAGTAGAAATCAATGATTGAGAGTACTAAGGCTTGATGTTTAGAACTAAAGGAGTTTACCTCTAATCTGGAATGAAATAAAAGGATGGAGTTGTAAAGACCCCAAAGCATTACTAAGATCAACATTCTCAAATAAAGTTGTGGATCTGGGAGGCAGTTTTAAAGTCTGTTCCCATGGCTGAGCAAAATTCCTGCAGCATGGGTGTCATACTGTAGAGCTGGAGCATATTTGCAGGGACTGTGGATAGCCAGAAGTCTTGCTGTTCAGTGAGATGACTGGTTTTTTTCAGCTTGACAAATGACACGCAGCTCTGACAGAATACTTCTCCTTTGCTGGCCATCACCCCTACGGACACTGGCCAGAACAGCAGCAACAGGAACATACCCTCCAATTCTGATTTAATCACATGGAGCCCAGGAGACTAGTGAATAGAGCTGTTAACTCTCTGTTTGGTTTGCTTTTCCCATCTGTGTTTTATTAAATCGAGAGCAAGATTTATTCACTTTTTTAAACATCAGGATCTGTTGGTGTCCAAGATGATGGCTGATGTTAAGGTATACATACACAGTTTAACCTGGCTGAGGGCCAAAGAGGCCTATGATTTCCAGCCTAGACAATTTATTTGTAAAAGGACACAAAATCTCTCTACTCTCAAATATTTCAGAAAGGATGAACACGACTTCCCAGTCTCCCAGGAACACAATACATAAAAACCACAGTGAAAGAGTCGGCTCTCCAGGAGGAGCCAGGCTCTCCAGGCATGCAGGCAAACACTTCAGTTTTACTGTACTCCTGACAGCCCCTACATAGTCACAAGTACCAATGATTTTCTGATTTCCACTCCAGGAATCTTAAATAGATTGGATACCAGCTCAGTCTATAGATATTTCTTCTAAAAGCCAAGAATCCTGAATGGCTCAGCTGGTGAATTGCACTTTATGGGAACTGAAATTATGTGCCAGGCTCTCCACTGTAAGGTGGGATAGCTGAAGCACAGACACTTGCATTCCTAATGAGCTACTGCAAGAATAACACTTGCTTCTGAAGGAGAAGAAAAGGAACCAAAAGATGGAATTTTGAATTGATTTGAAAAGATAAACTTTCTGTTAAACAATAGGGTTAACTCAAGATAGAAATATCAAGCATGCAATTTTCAGAACTGTAAAGAGATTTCTTTTAAACATGTAAGTTTCAAGCAACAACAGATAAAGCTCCCAAAATAGAGCTTTATTGCAAACAGCCCCCAAGACTCTTGACACTTTGCCAGAACTTCTGGGCATTTTCTTCTTAACAGCAAGCTCCTTTCCAAAATGTACCACTCTCCCCCTCATCTCTTAGTCATCACCCATCTCATCAAAACTAGCATGGTGACAATCCACTTACTCCAGTGCCTTGCTACTATCCCTGCAAGTACACTGTGGATTATCAGGTCTGCCAGATTTGTTGTCATTTGTAAAACCTCTGCATGCGTGTCTTTCCAGGCAAATGCCTTCGTAACATCACATGAGTATCATACTGGTTGTGGCACCTACATAGAGCATCATCAGATAACAACAATTCTTGTAATACTAAGGCTCATGGTATCCCCATATGGCAATAAAAAGTATTCTGAAGATAAAATTGTTATCACAATAGAGCTTAGAAAATAAACTGTATCCCTCAAAGCTTGCTAATAGCTCACCGTTGGTTTTCTTAAAAGAGTATTTCTATCCCTTGAATATCCATCTACCCCAGAAACTTTAATACAGACTGCAGAATCTGCTTCCATGTGTGATATTTCCTGTTCTGAACTGACTTTCAACAGTAACAAAAGAACAATGACTTTTGTTACTCTTTTATTCAAGTATGGTCTTTTTTTTCCATGATCTTTCACAATTTTGTCATCTGTGAGATGACAGTAAGAGCTGTGCATGAGCCAGTACAAATTAAGCAGTATTCATGTCCTTTCTCTTTTTTACAGCTTTTAAGAATACTGGCAGAAAATGATGGAATCTGCAAGTTTTATTTTTCATGGTTTCTAATGAAAAAAGTATTTGAATTGTATGCAGTGTTAACTTGAAGTGAGGACTTGGTCACTGTACTGAGTCATATCCATCAGACCCAATGCAGTTTATGCATTTTATTCAGTACATTAAAAGCAAACTGTATGAAAGTGATTCCTAGGGCAGGTAGCAGACACAAGGAGAAATACCTAATTTCTAAACACTGTGCTAAAAGCCCCATGACTTATATTTTTGAATGAAAACCTATGTGTCTGGAGTGCTCCACAATGAACTAAATTCTCCACTATGTTAGCTATACCTAAAGCTACAGTTCCCTCAGATTCCCTTCCCTATTTCCCTTTTGGGGAATAGAGGTACAAAGCAGCCTGTTATAGCAATACTACAAGAAACTTGATTTAGCTATTAGAAAGGTGTCAGGGTGACCCATCCCACTGAGGAAGTTCTCTCTTGGCATGCACAGTGGCACACTTTGTCAATGCTTAAGGACTTTCAGTGGTGAGAATGCAGGGCTGCTCAGGTTCTAACGTGAGCTGAATCACTGTTTGATATGAGTGCCCTGTATTCCTTGACATGGCTGGGTGCCTAAGCTGGGTTTGGTTTTGGGGTTTTGGGTGGTTTTTTTGGTGAGTTTTTTTCATTTGTTTGTTGGGGGGTTTTTTTGTCTGTTTGTTTTATTCCAAAGGGGTGTTTTTTTTTTTCCTTCTTAGGGACCACAAAATGTCCTTCTCTTGCTGGCATCAGGATCACCAGCAGCTGCTAGTATTTGCTTGAATAAAGCAAATTCTGCAAAGTTCCTTTTTCTCTGTCAGTATGAGGACAGAAAGCAATCCAACTCCATTGGTACAGGGATACGTGGTACAGGGACTTTGAGCTTCAAGAGATCTTTCTGTATCCAAGAATGCTATATAAGGACTGTTAGGCAAAAATGCCTCTTTTCTCCTCAAAGCTACCCCTATTTACAGCAGACTATTTAGCAGTCATAGAAGCTGCAAAGAAGGCCTCATGCCAAAGGCTTTTTCATTGGTTAAGTATCATCCCATCCAATTGCTCAAATTTAAAATAATTAGTCAAAGACTAGGGATAATGAATCCTTCTGAAGAATCAAATTACTTCCTAGAATAACTGTCAAATTGCAATTTTTATAATCATTAAAGTATTAGGATAGACTCAGTTTGCCTTTTCCTGAAGTGTACTTCAAGTCTTTTCTCAATTTTGGTATAAGTTTATCTGATTTCATAATGCACAGACACTTTCAGATGTCACTGCCTCTAGGTGTAATAATCGCAAGATAATTCCTTCTTCAGATTTTCAGTACTGAATACATGGGATCTAAGGTTGGGTTTTATTCTGTCTTTTACCAAATATTCTTTGCAACAGATGTTTAATTAAAGGCTGCTAAACAATTTAAACTTCTCAGAAGAATACAAATAAGAGCTGTAAATGAAGTAAATATCTGTTTAATTTACAAACATCAGTAGCATTACTGATATCAGTCCAAATATGACAAAGCACACTGCATTACACATGTACATCTAACTTTTTTGTAAAAAAAATAATAAAATAAAATTGAAAAAACATCTGCATTTTTTACAGGGTACCCTGGGTTTTACTGAAAGAAGAACACAACCCACTACTGATTACCAATTCTACATTATAATTTAGCAGCAACATGTTAACATGGGGAACATTAGGGAAGTAAAGTAGTTTTATTATTTGGGGAAAGTCACAGTTCTTGATAGCACAGCCTTTTTTTCTTTTTTTATAAAAAAGGTAAAGAGTTCCATGGGAATATTAATTTATAAAGATCTATCTTCTAATGTCATTTTCTACACGCCATCTTATTTTCTGTAAGTACTGTATATAGGGAAAATTAACTTCTCTACAATTGCCATCTAGTGTAAAGTCATACATTACGGGTTCTTGGAAGGTGCCTGAATATCTGCTGTATGTGAATCCGCAGATTGTCACCACTTTCAATTCAGTGACACCAATTGGTCAGATTCTAAGGAAAAGTAAAAGGGAACGGAAAGGAGAAAACAGACTGAAAACATTTACCCCAAGACGACATGCTACGTTAGTTCTATTGCAAAAAATCCTGATTTTTAAGTCCTTTAAAAAAAATTACAAAAATACTGGGACAAATATAAATTAATATATATTAAAGCATTGAAAAACAGTAAAAGGGATGGCCTAAAAGGGTTAAGTACAATGTACTTTGATACAATAAATATTTCTCAATGAAACTGAATACTGTATAGAGTTGTTTAGAACTCATAAAACCAGAAATCCATATTATTACTAATTTATCCATCAATAATCTATTTTATCATCCCCAAAACATTTATATTACAAAAAATTAATACTGGAAAAGGGAAGATAAACACTTTTTTTCTGCTTCTTTTGCTAACATGCTGACATAAAAGTATACATCATCAGGAGATTTCAGGATTATAGTATATTCTTGTATCTCCTATTTCCCATTCATTAAGTGGGACACCATCTTTTCAAGATGCTTAATAATTCCAAAGACAAAATGTGTTTCAATTGTTATTTCTATATAATCTGATTCTTTTCTCTTATAATGCTTCCTCATCCATAGGTAAGTGATTGGTATGGTCTGTCAAGACAATAAAATATACTGATACGGAAATGAAAAAACAAGCCTTGTGTTCTGGTCAATTTTTCATCTCTGAGCTGTTAAGTTGAAAGTCACATGTGTATAGTGTCAGTGTATCTTCAGCATGTTATAAAGAAGAATCCATGTTAAAAGCAGTTAAAATTTCCCATCTCTGTTGCAATGTTACCAGGTCTTTTTTTTTTTTCTTCAAAGGTCCTCTTGGGTATGAGAAGTCTCAGTTCAAGCACTTGAATCTTTTTTTTCAATGAAGAAAAAGTCTTTATTCTCATAATAAAAATAAGTCTGTTCTGTATTTTACAATATATTTCAAATATTTCCACTATGAGCATTAATTAGTCCGACACGGTCAATAAGTATACAACATTTTCAAAAGACAAGTGTGACAGGGACACTTAGGAGGGACAATTTGTACAGCCACACTTCACCACTTTTTCAACCTCGTCCACAAATGATGACCCGTCAGTGCATTCAAAAGAGTATTTCCGTCTCTTGCTCCTTAGTGGTCCACAGCACTGCCCGGTTGAACATCCTCCTTTACATTCTAGTCTCGATACCTTCTTGGTCGTCTGGCACGCAGCATACCCTTGCTGCTTTTGGTAGTAATCTCGGACTCGTTCCCCTCGACAAGAGATTTCTGTAGAAAACAACATTTAAAATAAGAGATATGCTTTTGAGACATAGGTGAAAGAAAGGTTGACATTGCTAAGGAAGATGCTGTGTTACTATTTGCATTTGGGATTGATATTTTAAGTTTGACTCAGACTGTATGTTGGAAACTAGTGGTTCTACCAAACGTAATTTGATTAATGCTGGTTTTTTATTCCCTATACCGCCTGTTTTCAGTAAAGCTTATATTATGTATATGTAAACCATAAATACGAAGCTATTACAATGACAAGAAAATTGGAAGCCTAAATCTTTTCCTCTTTTATAAAAATACACATCTTCTGTTCCTACATTGCTTGCAGCTGGTTCTGTTTACCATAGGGAAATGTTTCGGAGAGCATGCAATTTAATTTATTAGACCTGGAGTTTAATATTATTCAAACTCTTATTTAATATAAGTTACATTCCACTAACTTCATAAATTACTGAGGTATAAAGCCTGCTAAAAATGAGACATCTGTTAAAAGTTCTACAACTATATTCTTCTGTTCTACTCCCATCTATGTACAATACAAAATAAATGCCATCTGGGGTAAGGGAAAGAGAGGGAGAGGGAGAGCTTTGATAGACAAAGGAAAAAGAAAAAGGTAGGGGGAAAAGTCATCCTGTTTTCATCCATCTCACCTGCATAATTCGCTGTGATAAATCAGTTGAAGCTGAGAGGTCAAAAGTAGAGTTTGTGATAAAACTAGGAGCAGAATCATTGGATTTGGCTTCTCAGTTGCAGAAGGTAGAGGAACAATAAATACAGAAAGATACAGCAGGTAAAAGGTAATAGTTAAATATAGTAAAAATGTGTTTCTGAATAAAGGCAAAAAAAATGTTTTCACAGCAAAACATTTGATGAAAAAATCCTCAAAATGTAAACAAATTCATGGGAAAGGTTTGATCTTTCTCTCACCAAGATAAAGTCTTATGGTAGAAAAAAAAAAGCAACAAATATGTGTGTTGTGGAAAAAAAAATCTGGTCATGTTTTTGACTGTTCATGTGTTTGGCTGTTCATGTTTTAATAAAAAAAAAAAAGCTATTTTCTAAGACTACAACAACAACATTACTTATTTTTTTTTACCTTTATCACAGCTGTCCCCCGTGTATCCGCTGCCGCATTCGCAATATGGTTTCCCAAGTCCTGAAAGCCTACATTTGCCATGTTTACACCTGATGGATTGGCAGGGGTTAAACAGCATTTCCTCTTCATCACAGAGGACTCCCCCATGTCCCTGCAGGCATTTACAACTGTATGAAAATGCATTGATCGGCAAGCAGGTACCATGCACACATCTACAGGGGAAACAAGCCCAAGAGAATAAAAATAAATTATTCATCAAAGTTCAGGCTAAGCAACATTAACTACAAATACTTTGGACTGTACTCAGAAGAAATTGCTTTTGTTTCTAATGGACTTTTCAGTGAGATGCAGTGAAGTGGTTTAATTGGTATGCAGGTTTACACAAAACAAGCTGCAGTACAAAACTCTCTCTCACCAGAAAATAGCCACTGTAGATGTGTTATGGAAGACTTTTACAGGTTACAGTTACTGAAAACAACATTTCTTGTCTACCTAGATTTTCAGCATGCTTTTGAGAAGAACACAGCAAAATCAAGCCACAGAAAATTGATACTCACCTGAAATTCTGGTTCATGTATCATTTAAAAGAAAGCCCAAATTGTCAGTCATGAAGTATGGGGCTCCCAGCACAAGGACAGGTCAGGCACTTCCTAACAGAAACTTTTCTGACCCAAGCAGTGGCAGTTTCAAAGCTGAACATGTGCTTCCCCTTTAAATATATTAGTCTGCATTGCCAATAGCAGCGTCTTAAAATGTATGAGGCAGGTGTCTGCTTCACTGCAAGACAGCAGCACTCATCTAGTTCTCATGCAGAAGCCCACACTAGATAAGGTCTCATATTATCAAGTCTCACCCAGGGTGATTACACTAGGTAATCTCTCAGTTGAGCTTTAGTAAACATTTGTGGCTGCCTCGAATCTTGTTAGACAAAAAACTATTGTGAGTTAAGCTGCATCTGCTAAGTTCTGACATACAGTAGTATGGGAATGCACAGCTGGTCTTTTTTCTCTTTGAGAGTGAGGTAGTGGTTCCCAAAAGGAGGATGTTTAATTGCCTATTCCTAGGTGTAAGCTGAACATTAGGGGATTTCATCTTCTGAAAACATCACTGATGACTTGGAATGAAATCACTTTCCTTTGTTCCTTTAGTAGTACAGGGTCAATAACTTTCTTCCTAGATATAATGCTATTCTCTTTAACTGTTGCACTGACAGACAAGTTTTCTATCTACATATTGCTTCCCAGGGAAACACCTGGGAATCTTCACCACAGTGAAGATTCCGGTGCTGGGAGGAATGCAATCCTGATATTCAAGACCACAGTCACCTTTCTCGATGTTTCTCCTCTCTAAGGCTTTTCCTCTCTATATTGTAAGATCCTTGAGCTCACAACCTCCCTAGTAGGTTGTGGCAGCCACCTAAATAAATGAGAAGTTTTCGATTAAAAAAAGAAAAAAAATAAAAATCCCATTTGATCTAAAATAAAATAATTTGTTTCAATTTCAAGATGGCAAAAATTAATCTAAAATTGCACGTCATAGTAAAAGAAGAATTCTGAGTAACATTTCATTTTGAAATTTTTTAGCTAACATATTCTGTATTCCTGAAAACTTTTTTCTTTTTTCTCTACTCCTTCAGTAAATAAGAGATTTGGTAAAATTGAAAAGTGCGCAATACTTTTCAACTCTGAAAAACTGGCATTAACTATTTAAAATAGTTTCATTTTATAAAGATCAACAAGTTCCACTCATCAACGAAATCTCCACTACAGTTCTCCATCTCTAATTCTGTGCAAGTGCTTTAGGCACTTAAGAGGAAAAAAGAGTATGTGGAATCAGTCTCATCACAGGATATTTAAACAGAAGGCACAACACGTAGCCTCCATTCACATAACCAGTTTGGGATTAAAAATTGCAAATATAAAATTGATATCTTAAGCACCTCCAGCTTTCCTATTAGTCTGTATTTTGAAGGAACTGTGTTCCCTACAAAAATTACAAATTGTTTCTGTGGTTGAAGTCTGATATTCCAAGACTTATTAAGAAATTCAAAATTGAAGGTTTCGACAGTATCACAGAGCAGATAGCTTTTGTTTAGTTTTCATTATGTTCAGCATTTGATCTGTTCACCATTTACAAAACATCTGCTTTTAGGACATCTGATCTACGAAGTTACTCAGGTGACACTATGTCATATTCTATACAGGCTACTTTAAATATCAAAGCAATCTGTGCCAGGATCTTTGGTAAAGTTTTGCTTGACTTAGAAGATGATTAAATCTTAGCTAATGCCAGCTCTCATACTTTTGTTTCCACCTGCTCTTTGAAGCTCTAAATTTCATCTTCAGATTGTACTGAAAGGAACATCAAGCTAAGTGCAAACTCTTGGGCACAATTTCATCTCATCTAATTTTAGGTACCTCTGTCAGGCACTCAAGTTAGATGTATAATTGCCATAAGCTCCATACACAGTCATGGACAGAAATAAAATTATCCAGGGAGTGATTAGACAAACTGAAGTCTAATTTACTCTTTTGAAATGTGTTTATTCCTTTATTGACTAGAGAAAAAATTTTGGTCACTATGTTTTGAATTCAAGCACCTGGAGTTAGGTAAAATAAATCTAAGTCTTACGCCTTTTCATGATGTGCAGGGATCTCTAAAAGATAACCTATATTTTTGAAACAGAGATCACAGTGACAACTCTGTTTCTCAGATAAAGCAGAATGTTGTACTGTATTAGAGGGAGACAAGGTATCTATTCAATAGACACAATTTAGAGATGAATCAAGAAATACAGAAACAAAATCCCCAGGAACTAAAGAACAACAAAGCCCACCTTCACTCAAAATATACAATTTTGGTTTGGCTTTCTCTCTTAAAAGCTCATAGCACTGTATACAGCTTAAACAAACCCAATACCTCCGAGAGCAAACAAAATATTAATGCTATGCTCACTTAATTCTACCTTTGATACTGCCTGTATCTGATACTGATATCTTTGTAATTTGCTGCAAAAAAGCAGTCGTTTTGGGTGCTGATGTGCACAGTTAAAAGAACCTCTGAAGAATCTAATATTTCATGGACAGTTTAAAGAAATTCTCTGGTTTTTCTTATAGAAAGTAACTTGTGGTTACAGTTTGAGGTTATTTTTCACTCCTAAAGTATAAAATGGATATGATAAAAGTTGCATTTGTATTTTTTAACCTGCTGTGACTCCCTTTCATTGAAGTTACTGTGAAAGAGGACAGAGTAAGAAAGAGATCTATAAACAATGAAATTCTATAATGATATGCTTCAAAAATTCACTGTTCTAGCTCTGGGAAGAGTTCAAAACTTAATGATACTGAAAGTCTATAACCAATGTAAACAATGCTAACAGCATTGTAAAGCACGCTAACTGCTGTATAAAGCTTTAAAGTATCAGATTCTCCACACGTGATGTGAAAAGATCATTCAAACATCATTTTAAATGGGACTTGAAAACCATCTTATTAGAATCTCTTAGCAAACTCAAGCCACTGGTCCTTAGTTTGTAAAAAGTTACATAGGCCAGAGCACTGAAAAAGCCAGCAGCCAAAAGATTCGAGCAGGCCTACTTTACTCTAAAAAAAACCCAACCAAAGCCAAAAGCCAAAAAGTTGTTTGCCAAGCTGTAGTGGGGACAGTGGTAAGGACAAACAGAATGATATCTTGTTGCCCAAGGTCAATAAATCCTGAAGAACTCTGAACTTCTGAAGTTTCTGATCTTCTTGTGCTGGGTATCCATGAACTAAAAAATTGAATCTGTCTCTACAGTAAATTTAAAAGACATATATGCATAAATATCAATACTGTCATACACATATATATCTATCTTTTTCTCTCTCTACAAATTTATAAACATGAACTTGTCTATAGACATATATAAAATGTCCAAACTAGAACTAGCAAATAGAATTAGCACACAAGGACTTAAACAAAAGTTTACCATAAATTTTCCTGCTAAAACCTGGGGTACTATGAAAGTATAAAATATTAGATATGTCATATCAAATTTTTTAAACAGAGTAGAGAATATTAATATTATTAATAACAATATTATTTCCTCATTCTATACAATTATAAGTAAGCAAATAGAATTGTTTCTATTTGCAACTTCTTCTAAATGATTTTTGTACCAAGGGTCATGAGAGCAACTCATTACAGAAGCAGCCCATAGAGAAGTATGTAAGAGCACCTCCCAGGTTTTAGGCAAAACTGATTCCCTAAACTGGGAACTTTTCCTCATTAGGTTTATGGAAAGAATAAACTATAACTGGAATGCTGTTTTCATTTTTACATGCCCCGGCTATTTTGCTTTTGCAAGTGTGAACTTTTATGAAAAAAAATACACAGAACAGGAGACTTATATGCATAATATACTACTGTTCTGTCTTGAGGGAAGACATACTTATTTCCAAGACACGGGTCGTTAGTTTGTTGATCACAGAGGGGTCCAGTCCATCCTCCTTCGCACTCACAGGAAAAGCCTGACTGGCTGGTAGCATGGCATGTTCCATGCACACAAACTTTTTTATGACAAGGCTCACAACCTGGCAGAATTCCCACTTGCAGTGGCACATTTCTGAAGTCCTGAAGTTCACTGTTGATATACAGATTACGGATGCAGCCATGAAAGCTAGTGCCATTCTGTCCTGGAGACTGGCGTAAAGCTGCTATGTTATTTTTCACAGGCATGCCTAGAAAATTAATAATAGCAAATAATCAGTGTAATCATTGTTACAATTTTCTGTACCAGTTTCTCTATCTTTTACACATTTTTAAAGAAAGATTTCTTCTTAATTAATTATTCTTAGATACTCAGACTACAACCATAAACTAGTGATGAACAATCAACTGGAAATTGTCCTAGTTGTCAAGCATGCATGTAAATCAGCTCCAAACCTGCAAGTCTCTAGGTCACACTTCAGACCTCATCATACAAGAACCTCAGAACTCTGAGAAGGTCAGCTAGATGCCTGGTTTTGAGCTAGTGAAATTAAGTCCAGGATAGCACATAATTTCTGAATCTCAGAAAAACAGCAGCTGATGATTTTTTGTAAGATAAGATACTCAAATCCAGAAGAATTTAGTAAGACCAGTTCATCAAATTGGAGCTGCCACACACATTTCAAATGTGAAATTTTACTACGGAAAGTATCTTGGAAAGAAAAGTTTAACAGATGAGGTTCCATTACTTTCAAAAATACTTTGTTTAGCATGTCTCAAAAACGGATTATTAAAATAAAAATAAAAGACACTCGCAGTTTGCCCTTACAGTCTAAAAGAGTCAATAATAAAAATAATTCAACATTAAACTACTTTTGTGTATATATTTCTAGATAGGGCAAATGCCTCCAAATGTTGATAATTTTCAAGATAATTCCTTGGTTAGAGTCTGTAGCTTTTACAGGTGTATATGTGATGCAGTTAATCATTTAAGATTAATTCAGAAGGAACGTTATTCTTAAACCTTGTTTTCTTGTAAATATGAAGGTTCTTCTACTCCTACACCCCGTTTTCTTTTTGGTTTTGGGGGTTTTTTTGTTTGTTTTTTGTTTTGTTTTTAACTTATTGCCAACATATTAGCCTATAGTAGGTAGTCCTTAAAATATTACTTTCCAATCATGAATACACAAATGCCTAACTACCTCCTGAGACTCACAAATAGAGAAAATCAAAGTGCACTGAGTGTTAGGAAAGGATCTGGTTTTATCTGTAAATAAATATTCTTATTAACTGCATTATTTCTAGGCAAAATTAACAATTTTCATTCTGGTACTTAGATAATGACAGAAAGTGGCAATGTTCTGCATAGTTGCTCCTTAACCATGTAAACCGATACTTGTAAAGACATTCTATAGTTACACTGAACAATTAGGAGTAATGCAGAAGTGCTGTGCAACCTAATCAAGTAGACCTGCCTTTCACTTAGAGGTTATTGTAATTTCGTTTGTGCTAGGCTTCAGTGATTATAGAAATGAACAATATTGCATCCATACTGTTGAAGAGCCTAACCTTCTTTGATCTTATCAGTTAAGGAAATGCACTGGGTTTGTGTGGCAGGGTTTTGATAGCAGGGAGGCTATGGGGTGGCTTCTGTGAGAAGCTGCCAGACCTGCTGCTGGCCAAGGTTGAGCCACTCAGTGACAGTGGTAATACATCTGTGATAACATATCTAAAAAGGAGAAAAACCCAAACAAGTCATTGTGCAGAAGTAATTGCGGCCAGAGAGAAGTGAGAATAAGTAAGAGGGACAACTCTGCAGATACCAAAGTCAGCGAAGCAGGAGGTGCTCCGGGTGCCAGAGTTGAGATTCCCCTGCAGCCTGCCCATGGTGCAGGCCATGGTGACACAGCTGTCCCCCTGCAGCCCATGGAGGTCCATGGGGGAGCAGAGATCCATCTCATGGAGGAGCCCCACACCAGAGCAGGTAGATGCTTGAAAAGAGACTGTGACCCCATGGGAAGCCTGTGTTGGAGCAGACTCCTGGGAGGACTTGTGGAACTGTGGAAAGAGAAGCCCACACTGGAGCATGTTTTCTGTTGGTCTTGTGGGGGGACCCACACTGGAGCAGCCTGTTCCTGAAAGATTGCACCCTGTGGGGAAAAAGGGACCCATGCTGGAGCAGTTCATGCAGAACCACAACCCGTGAGAAGGACTCGCGTTGGAGAAGTTTGTGGAGAACTGTCCCACTGGAGGGACCCCACGCTGGAGCAGGGGGAGGACTCCTCTCCCTGAGGAGGAAGCAGTGGCAGAAACAACACGTGATGATCTGACTGTAACCCACATTCCCTGTCTACCTGCGTTGCTTGAGGGAAGGAGGCAGAGAATCAGGAATAAAGTTAAGCCCAGGAAGGAGAGAGGAGAGGGAGAAGGGTGTCTTTATGAATTTTTTTACTTCTCATTATCCTACTGTGATTTTAATTGATAATAAATTCAATCAATTTCTTCAAGTTTAGTCTGCTTTGCCCGTGACAGTAATTGGTGAGTGACCTCTCCCCATCCTCACCTCAACTCATGAGATTTCATTATATTTTCTCTCCCCTGTCCGGATGAGGAGAAGAGTGATAGAGCGGCTTTGGTGGGCACCTGGCATCCAGCCCAGGTCAAACTACCACAGTAAAATTGGCATGGAACTATAGTATTAAAGGACTGAGACAGCAAATGATCATGAGTTCCCATTTCCTCACATCTATTTGCCATTTTCGCAAACCATGGACAAGGTAGAGTCATCAAGGCCCCTTCACACTGTTGTCTCTCTTGAAAGCAACACTCAGCAAATGTTTAGGCATATGACTTGAAGTATGTCATAACAGAATAGATGTACTGAAATTACCCTTTGTAAAAATAAAAGGTGTATAAAGCTAAGCACACCAATGCAATGCTAAACTAGCTGTTATCCTTGTGTGAGGAAATTTAGATGTTATTTCTGGGAACCATATAAGCATGCATGATACCAGGTAAAAGGAGGTATATCACACGTGATTCAGAGATTTTTTTGTCTTTAATCTCTAATAAGGAAGACATTTGGAAACACAATGCAAGCATATACACAAGCTTTTAGCCTATACACTTTTTGCTTCTTCCAGCAAGTTAGAAGGCCAAAGTGTGTGCAAAGGCTTTAGCAATTTTTCTTAGATAATTTTTATATAAGGTTCTTTACCAGTTAGGAAAGAATTGCCATAGAAACAATGCAGAGAAATATTTCAGATCTATTTTTGGTAAGGTAAGAGAGTAGTTCCCATCCTCTTTTGAGCTTTTGGTCACTGAACCTGACTACAAATCAATTACTGCTCAAGGAGGTAAATGGTAAGACCTCTATTAAATAAGTCATACAGTAAAACTGTCAAAATTAGTATCTCATTCTAGAAGCTGCTAGAAATGAGCAGGCACAAATGAGAAGCAGCTGATACCCTACCTGTCTCAGAAACAGGGACATCCATGAAACAAGAGGCCACTCTCAACTAGTGAAATATGCTCTAATTTCTAAGAGAAGAATGTGAAGTATCAGTGATGTCTGTGATGCCTTTGAAGAATTTTTGAGAAGAAACAGATTGTCCTTTAAGACTTCTTACAAAAAGACATGGGTTTGCAATATGATTTACTGAAATTTGTTATAGAAAGACTGAAAAATATCTAGCGTGTGTATTCTGACCACACAAAAGAGCCATACAGTTGGAAAAAGGTAAAAAAAAAGTTTAAATCGATTAGCTCAGTTTTTTGGTAAAAATAATGTTAAGTTACTCCTTCCGAACCAACTTAAATATTGTGACCCAAGAGTAACATTGAAAAAAACCAAAAAAGAAGCTGGGGGGAGGCAGGGAGAGAGGGAATAAGAGGGGATGAAAGGGAATGAAAGCACACACCACACAAGGGCTTGCTGTCAAGTCTCAATTTCATCCTGCCAGATGAGGTGAAGCTTATCAGAAATGCCATTTTAGCAGGAAAGTGGCAAAAGTAAGCGTAAGCTACGTGATGATATAGGTGTCAAACTAAGATTTTGGCAAAGATAAAAATACTGCATAAAATCCTAGTGAGAATTTAAGTTCTTAACTGATGGAAATGTGTGATCAAATTCTCTAAAAATCTAGATACAGTTGGATAAGAAAAAAATTAATGACTCTCAAAAAGATGGGTAAAGAAAGATACAAGACTGGTAAGTAACTGGCTCAAGAATTTTAAAATTGTAAGTAGATAAATTAGATAAACATAGATAAAGAACAGAAAATCTTAAGAGCTGACCATCAACCTACTGGGTTTTTTTCCTTTATTTTGCTATAATGTTCTTATAATATTGGTTTTCAATTTTTTTTGGGCCAACATTTTCTATGAAAGTAGAAATAATTGTCTGCTTGAATCTTGAACATGAGGAATTGAAAGAGAAGAAACACAGGACCTCTCTAAAGAATATGCACTACAACAAAAAAGACTGCCGCTCTTAGGAATCAAACCAATTTTCTGACTTTTACTTAGATTACAGAGGCCCATCAGGATTCCAACAGGAACTTAAAAAAATTATTCTTCTGATACTTCTAAATGACGAGGCAGATGAGTAAGATTCTGCTAATGGAGGCACAGATCTTCAAGGTGAAGAAGCAAGGAAGATAACCATATGTCACAAATCATCATCTCAGTGTCAAGAATGGGCCCTGAATGAATGTTTATAGTTGGCAGTGTAGCCTCATTTCATCAAAAGGTGCCTGTAATAGACAGGGGGATTGTTTTGCACTACGTTCAGCTTTCAAGTAGTGCAAACGGCCTCAACAGTCATTAAACAAAGTGATGTTGACAATACAAGTAAGCAAGCACACACTGACTTATTAGAATGTAGGACCAACTCTTCTTCCAAAAAATAGCAGCACAGGATACTGTGCAAACAATGGAGGTGATACACATGAAAAAATGCAATCTGCTTCCACAGAGCAATCTTCCTTTGAAGATTCATGATGTGAAGCAATTTTAAAGGTAGCTAATACATTTGATAACATTAATTCTTTTCTCTGTTAGTATGTAGAGTGATGGCTAACATTGAATTCTATCTTATAATTCTTCCCATTTTAGATGGGAGGAGGCAATGATAAAATTCGAAAAGATCTGACAAAAACCTGAAGTGTTTCAAGGGAATAATGGGAATTTTCAGATAAGTCATGTTACTTCTCATCACTTGTAACTAAGGCACTTGTTATACCAGTTTTATAGGAGAAATAGTCAATTCTTGATTAGGATCAAAAGCAGCTGGTTTTATTTTCCATTAGAGAGAAATCTGAGCAAGTACCCTGAGCTTTTCTGTGTATTTAGAAAGAGGATAACTAGCACTTTTTCTAGAGAAAGTAGTCATCTCACAAATGTATTACTGGTAGCATAATTTTTCGCAAGGAGGCAAGATGCTTAAGTCTAAAATGTTATTCTCAGACAAAAAAAAAGTTCTTAAGAATTAGACAAAATGAAAAAGAAAGTAGGTGTTCTTTTTACAGAAAGAACAGATCAGAAGGAGATTCCTTACATGCCTCCTGTAAGACCATAAGGTTAAAGCAGAACCTGAAAATTGGTAGAAGATAAGCAGTATTTAAAAACCGTGCTGAATCTCTGATCACTAAGAACTTAGACTTGCTACCAAGGTGAGTAAGGAGGCATAAAGTGGTGGCTGAATTTTCTGACTTTTACTTAGATTACAGAGGCCCATCAGGATTCCAACAGGAACTGCTGGTTAAAACAGTGTGCTTGAATCCATAGTTATACAGAGTATATTCCACCAAATGATCAAAAAATTTTCAAATATTTTAGCTCTACCAGTTTTACTTAAACAAACCACTCTTTCTTCTCAAAATAAACAAATAAAAACAAGCCCTGCCACATACTGTGAGGCAGCTGTCCAGTTGGTTCCCTTCTTACCTAGTGTCCTAACTCCTATCAACCCTAAGCAGTAAGATCTCTAGACATAAATTATATTTCATTGCTTTCATTGCTATCATTTCCTGCAGATACCTGTACAGTGAAATAGTAAAATGTCAATGTAAAACATGAGCAAAACAGAATGTTACCATTCTATACTTTCTGAATAGGCATTAATAAATCTTCATGTAGCTAAACAATGCTAAGCACTCTTCTTCAGTATAATAAAATGCTAAGTAACAGTAGAAAATTACATAATTTTGCAGTGGTAAAAAATAAACGCAATTATAAGAAAGCAACAGGTTCAGTTTGAGGGCATACTATTTGTTAAAATTGAAACTATTGAGATTAACTGCTTGTGTTTCATCTTAAGGTGTTATCCCAATAAATGAGTCTCTTACCATGTGTTTATTAAAGCGTGTTACCAGAGTAAATTAGCTATGATACTTCTCGTAAGAAGCAGTAAGATCCTCTTACCTCCTACATACAGCGGAGAATCAAAATTCAGAGTGGATTGCTTGGACAAATTGGTAATTATCTTGGGGCTTCCTCCATCAACAGATAAAGACAGAATCTGATCCATAGCTAGCAGCTCCACAATGTGGAAATTGCCATCATTAATTGTTTCCACACTGCAAAATAAACATGAATATTAAACAGTTTATGGTCTGGTTAGAACAGTTTTTTACCTTCTTTCCTTGTAAGAGTTAATAGAGTTTCAGAACAGAACTTCTCCAGAAGTGCAGTCTCCTGAAAGCTAGGTTTTAAGCAAAGACATGCACATATGCCTAAAAGCTAATACAACACCCCTTCCTCTGCAACAGTGATCACAGGGCTGGAACACCTTTTCTATGAAGTTAGCTGAGACAATTGGGGTCATTCAACCTGGAGATGAGAAGGCTCTGGGTAAACCTTACAGCAGCTTTTCAATACTCAAAGGGGGCTTATAGGAAAGATGGAGAGAGACCTTTTACCAAGGCCTGTAGTAACAGGACCAGGGGTAACTCTGAGAGAGGGTAGATTTAGATCAGATAGAATTTATAAAGTAAAAGAAGTGACATAAAGAAAAAAAAATAATATGAGGGTGGGTTAATATGAAACACTGGGACAGGTTGCCAGAGAATTTGTGGACTTGTTATTGGAAATGTTCAAGATCAAGTTGGATGGGGCTTTGTGCAACCTAATCTAGTGGAAGTTGTCCCTGTCCACGGCAAAGAAGGTAGAACTAGATGACATATGATCCTAATTTTACTCCAAGATCGTATTTGTATGTGTGCCTCTGTGTATCCTAAATATTGCAGAGTATGGGTTACACATTTTGTAAGTACGAAGGCCTGAGTTGACTCCGATGATACATAAATCTACTATTTCATGAAATACAGAACTGCATCTAACCTTAATCCTGCCCAACAAAATTATGTCATTGGTCCAGATAGCTCCACTGACACTACCTGTAAATTAATTTCTTATCTTTATTGGGCACAGTTATTTCTGTGTGTTTAGCATCTGGCTAGTACAGTGAATATAAATATTTTGTTATTTTTTTTTCTTGTCTACATATACCATTTCCTTCTGCTTCCTAACAAGCTATGAACTCACTAGTAGGAGAATACCTGAAGGGTGTCAAGCAGAGAATGTTTGTTTCAAGCATGGTGCTTATGCTGTATAAGAGCAAGCCTATTCATATTATTAGGTGCAAGAAATGGCTGCCTATGCTTATCAGCTGCAATATCTACACAGGAAGTGCTTAAGTGCAGGGTAACTACTCTGTGCTTTAACACGGTTTGAGTGCATCAGAGAAGGAAGAATATCATCACTCAGTTCTAGGACTGAATATATCATTGTATTTGCATAAATTGTATGCCCATTTTACACTGGAGAAATGAGAGCTGAATATATGGCTGCATGGAAGGTATGACAATGAGCTGTAGTCCAGAGACCAGACATTACAACCATTCCCATGAGAGACTTTATTTGTTTCAGGCCACCATCAAATGAGTGAGCTTAAGCCTCTGAAAAAAGTTATTCAAAGGAACCAATTGTATGATAGCCTGAGATGGACTGAACACTCACACAGTCAGTTCGCTCTTCTTATTGAGAAAGCAGTATAGCTGAAAGGGATTAGCTTCCTAAACCTCCAGGCAAAAATCAAGCAAATTACCTTAAAACGTCCTTAGTGATGTTTTAATTAACTTAACTGCTTTTGTCCTGGAACAGATCAGAAGCACACGTGGTTGCTTACAGATGTGACACATTAAATAGCTTCTTAGTAGTCATTTATTACCTACTCTATGTGAACAGCCTCTGCTCAATATGGATGAAAGGTCTGCATGGTAGCATGCATGCTTTACATAAACTCAGCTCTGTGTGAAAGTGCAAACATACGACAGAGCAGACACTGGCACAATAAACACTTTATGGGAGTTGGCAGGAGGGGGACTGCCAGTTTCTGTGGGGGGAAAGGAAAAGGTCAGGGTTCATCATTCCTAAAGACCCAGGTTTGCACAAGGTATTAAGAGGTTTGTTTGCTGTGCTAAAGCAATAATAAAGATGCCATGATTAAATTATTTAACACATTTCAATGGATCCAGGAAAAAATGTGCTAAGAAATCAAAGTGCATACGACTTTTTGATTTCAGGAAGCAAGAAACCCTAATATAATGTTCTTGTTTCAAGGAAACTTGTTATTCTACAGTTTATCAACCTTTCACACAATAGTATTTTAAAGAATGAGAGCAACACAGAAAATGCATTTTTATAGCAAGAGGTCATTCCAGGGATGTATAAAACATAATGTGTAAAGGGAATGTGTCTCTGATAAGAGCAATTATTAAAAGCTTCTGGTTTAAACTGTTTTACTGGTAAAAATTTACTGCAGAGAGTGGAGCCCTTCTAGGGAAGGGTGGTTTAAATTAAAGGGGAAATAAACACAAGGCATATCTGTGCAATATTTCCTGCCAATGCACTTACACTACTTCTAGCCCATTTTCCGTTGGAGAAATGAGAGCTGAATGCATAGATCCTAATGAAAAGCTGTAAGAAAAACTGATTTAAGGCTTCTGGTACTCTGTAGAAGAATAATGATTTGGGAAGAAATATTTCCATATTTCCATATTTCCAATAAACATATGATGAAAACTAGTTTACAGAATGAAAAGGGCTTTTTCTCTTGTGTAAAAAACATTTAACATTTAAAAATGATGTCCAGACAGAACAAAACACAAGTGGATCAACATTTAAAAAAAAAAATCATCTCCAATGAACTAATATTCTTTATTGGTCTTGGCAGGGCCATCATCTCATTTTGTTTCTCAGATTGACTATGACCGCTTTAGGGATGATGGCTCTTTCTGCGGTCAGGTCCACTGGTAAAGCAGTTCTCATTCACTTTACACAGCTAGACTGATGCTATTGTTAATTCTTCATATTTATTGTGATTAAATCATCTCTTTGTAACTTTGCTTTGTTGTTACTGGAAGCACCTCTGTAGGCTTTACAGCTTTCATTTGACTCCTTTTAAACACACCATTTCTTGTCTGCCATTTATATTATAAAACTTCTATTTGAATCTCTCTATTGGCTGGGCTTTTTCTGGTTTTGGTTTTTTTTTTTTTTTTTTTTTTTTTTCCTCTGTTTCAGGCACGTCATCATTGTTCAGTGGAGTACAACCTGCCTTATTCTTTTCCCTGTACTATACATGAATCTTCACTTTCTTAATGAAATCGCTAAATTTCTTGATAAAAATCTCAGTTTTTTAATTTCCTTTCAGTCCTTCTCAGTGTAACCAACTTTCCATCTTTGCAAATTATCTATCCTGTTACCAAACTGTTCTTAACCATCATTGTTCCTAAACATTATTAGTTAAAATATTCTTTTGTCATCCCCATATCTCACTGATAAAACATAATATATTAACTTACTTGCTTTTATAATTCATCATCCATTTGTACTGGATCTGTCTGGGAAGTTAATATTCTTCATAATACTAAGTATTTTATCTAAACCTATGATTTTTCTGACTTTTACTCTTTCTTTTCTCTTCCCCTGTCCAAGTGGGGGTGGTGGAAGGGGAGGTGAGTGAGTGGCTGTGTGGCACTTACTTGCCTACCAGGGTTAACCTATGACACTACTTCACAATATTATTTTAGTTATTTATAATTTTGGTAAACTTTTCAACTGTTTCTTCTAAAATTTTCCATACTGAATGGTGCAGGAAACTTATGTTTAGTCCTCTAAACATACCCAATAGTTTCCTAAAGTAACGGGAACATACTCCTACCTCTTATGGTTCTATTACCCCTGCCTTGCAGGTCATGACTTTTGGCAGTCGGCTGCCACCATGTCTATCCATTTGTCATCTTTCTCAAAATGCACTGAGGCAAGGTGTTAAGATCCTGAAAATGTACTTCTGCACAAACTACTGGGCTAGATCCCGAAATTTTTGGTCCATGCTGGCTGTATTTCAGCACACAGATGATTAGCACCTTCTCTTCAGCTGTACTTCTGGACTGCAGTAGTACTTGCTGGATATGAGCCTGCCAACCCACCCACAGGGCAGGAGTTGCCTTAGCTACTTCAAGGTTATACTGACAGAGAATGAAACTGTGTGGTTTTCATTCAGAAGCAGCAAAAACTAGGCCAACAGAGAAGGAAGAGAAAGGGGTAGGACTGCACAAGAAATAGTTTGAATAATGCAAGCATCAGTAATGGATAGCAGTGGATTGTGAGGAAAACAGTATTGAAGATTGAGTCAAGGAGAAGGCTGAGAAAGACAAGATAGAGAAGATGGAAAACAAATGAATAGGTTAATGTAGATTATGTCTGTGAGCAGATCTAGTTGACTTAGAAAAAAATAAAGGGAGAGTAGAGTGGAAAGAAACCAAAAGGAGGGACTGAAGGAAAGACTGGAAACATGCCAGGAGACAGCTTTAACAGGTAACAAAGGTACAGAAAGACAATATGCAATGAATGGATGAAAAGAAGGTAAAGACCTTAAAAAGGGTAGGAAATATCATAAAGATTCTAGGAAGGTAGAACGGTAAGAACTGGAAATGATAAAGGGATTAGAGTACAATGTGTAAAAGACCCTATGCTACGCCTTTCTAGAACCTGAAATAGAAATGAAATAATATGTAATTTGTACAAGGATCACTAGATGCACAAACATATATACAAATGTGGAAAGGTATATATGGCTTCCAACATAGAGTCATGAAAATATAGAATTGTTTAGGTTGGAAAAGACCTCTAAAACCATGAAGTTCAACCATTAAGCCAGCACTGCCAAGTCCACCACCAAATCATGTCACTAAACACCACAACTACACTTTAAATACCTCCAGGAATGGTGACTCCACCACTTCTCTGGACAGCCTGTTCTAATGCTTGACAACCCTTTCTGTGAAGAAATTTTTCCCAATATCCAATCTAAAGCTCTCCTGGTGCAATATGAGGCTGTTCTCTCTTGTCCTATTGCTTGTTACTTGGGAGAAGAGACTGATCCACACCTGGCTATAACCTCCTTTCAGATAGTTGTAAAGAGATATAAGGTAACCCCTCAGACTTCACTTAAGGGCACAAGGCTTCATTACAGTTGGACCATTACATGAAAGTTTTCAAGTATCTCAGAAGTTCACCATCACACTTATTCAAAACAAAATGGAGGTTAATAATAATAATAATAATACTTCCAGTGTGTATCTGCTTCACTAAACAACTGTGTCACACTGTAACACCTCACTGTGTAGGGGAGATGCTTCTAATTGTTTTGTAACAATAACCTAATTGAGACTGCTTGTTAATTTGTTACTTTGTTATCAATCCCCATGTTTCTGGTGTTTAATTTACCTGTGTGAGTAATGTTTCCCAATCTTTCTCTGGAAAACTAAAATGGACAAGTGTGAATTACCAGTATTTATTATATTCCAGCAATGCCAGAGAAAGCATTACATTTATGAGAAGGTAGTATATGTTCTGAATGGGAAAAAGTATTCTCAATAGATTAAACAAATGAGAGCCAAAATAACTTGAAACTACATACGACCCTGATTCCTATTGCTTCTTATTCTCAGACAGATGTACCTATCAAAAAAAAATCAACAAAAATAATTAAAACCCTGAAAAAAAAAAATCAAAATTTCTTCTTTAGCCCTATCCCAGACAGAAAAGAAAAATAATATTATTTTGAATTGTAATCATTTGAAAAAGTGAATGTTTGATGCAATTTTAAATTTGTGTTTGGTACTTCAATCTCTTGTAAAGTCAAACACAATTTTAATATACGAAAATTTATACAATTAATATACATATACTACTTCCACATGTTAAACCATTTCATGGAATTGTACGGAGACCTTATGAAATAAATATCACATCAAAAAATAAAAGCAACCTTAAGATGCTTATTGGAGAAGGTTATGTTTTTTCTAAACAACTTCATGTTGTATTTTATGGGCATGATTTTTTTTCTGAGGAATGTTTTTAGTAATCTACTAAAAACACAGTTCCCTTAGTGTTATTGCCTAACAAAGTTTAGGGTTGTTTCCCTGCTATATAAACTTGAGTTTTTGATTTTATATTGCCATATGAGTGCAATCATTTCTAAAAATCATTTATTTTCATTGAAATATCTGTAATAGAATGCAGAACAGTGTCAGCTGTTACAAATACTAGAAAGTAATTATACACTAGATATGATTTTATAACCCTAAAGGTGTAAATGCAGCAAAAATAAGGTCTATGGAAAACTGATTTAACATTTCCCTTTTACTTCTGAAGGTATTTTTAGCAACAAGAGGGCAGTCAATGCCAAGAAGTGATGGCTGTTGTCTCTTTGCTCTCTCTTGCAATGTCTGTCTGCAAATTCTTGTGAAGTTATATAATACCTCCCCATAAATTCAGGTGGTAATTTTTCAGAGAGCCAGAGAAATTGACTTAAAAATTGACCCTGAAAAATCATGCTCCAGAAGCAGCTGTGGATTCTGTTTCTTAATGACTTTGGAAGCAAAACCCATTTCTTTTTCAAGGGTACTGCCTTTTTTCAGAATCAAATTTTCAGTTTTCACTTGCTGGGGAAAAGTCCCACATGATAGGACTGCCTTACACAGAAGAGAAGCCTCCATTTAATTTCTGCTTATGCAGTAGAGTTCTTCATTTTACCTGGTACACTAGGAAATCATTTGTCAGTTACACATGGAAAAAATTCCACTTCTACATGTGAGCTTGACACAAATGTATAAATATTCTGCTGGAAGCTAACTCTTCTCAGTTTTAATGCACCAACTAATATATTATCTTCCTGATGTATCTGCACTAGAGTTATTTTGCCAAGCCAATTCACCTCTTTTGGCAAGAGGTTTTGAGCGTCTAACAATACATTCATTTGCATACGTTTCTTTTAAACATCTATTAAAAAATGTGACTTTGACATAAGGAATTAATACAGCTTTTGTTTCAGTTAGAAATTTCTTTCATCCAGGTTCACCTGTAAATAGCAGAGGCTGGATATGATCCTGTGTCATAACTGACCCTCACTCTACCCCGGTACAGCTCTACTGCTATATGATCTTTATCGCCTTTGTAGAGCAGGATCCCACTGTCTTCATCCGTGGCAATCTAGTTAAAAGAAAGAAACTCTTAGAAAGAACTAAAAAATAAATATTAAATCGAAATGCAGCATTAAGAGAATCTCTGAATTTACTGCCATAGTCTATTACTTCATTAAAAAATTCTCTCTTGAAGGACAACTTGACAAAATTCTTTCTCTTCCTATCCAAAAGCCCATCTACTTCACTTGGAATATAAAGTTATTGCCTTGACTTTTGTAAATTTTTAGCTCAAACTGTGAAAAGCTTTGTAAGCGAGCCATTGACAACTTTGGGTAGTTTTCCACCTCATGAAGAGTCATTTACTCTCTTTTCCAGAAAAGAGAATCTACAACACAAGCAAACTTACCTGTAGCGTAATATTGGTTTGGGGGCGTATCTTAGCTGAAGGGATTTGCAGATAGGATTCTTTGTTGATGAAGTTTATACTAATCAATTTTTCACATTTCTCACCCTGGTAGCCTGATAAACACTGACAGATTGGTTCACTTTCTTTTATGATACACTGGGCTCCATTTTGACACTCATAATTATCACAAGGGCTGGTGCGAGGTAGAACCATTGGTGGTGAAAACTCACAAAACAAGCCACTAAATGAAAACAGAAAAAAAAAATCAGTATTTCCAAGAAAAAAACCCAAATTTGACAGAAGACATACATGTTTCTACTGTCTTCAGATCCTTCTCACCTGTATCCTTCTGGACAAATACATGTATATCCATTAACTGCATCAGTACACTGAGCTCCATTTTTACATTTGTTGTCCTGGCAGTCATCAAAGTCAATATCACAATGCTCTCCTACATATCCTGGTGTGCAATCACATCTGTAAAACAGGAAATCAAATTGGATAGCACAGTGCCTTTTAATGATACACTATGCTTATGACAAAGATAAGGAACTACTGAATTTTTTAAAGCTCAAGGAAAAAAAAGGCATTACTGTGACTTTGTGTGTAAAGACTATGTAGCTTAATCCCATTAGTATACGGGAAATCTACATGTGTAATGAATAGAAGTTTGCTGGTTAAACACATTTACAGACCTGCCATTATATTGAAGAATTGTGGTTTAAATCCAGAGAGCCCTCATGAATAATTTTGACAGTATTTACGAACAATGCAGAAAACACTAAACATAATAAATATGTTCAGTCGGTGAAACAGAGACAAATCATCCAGGGCTTGCATTGTACTGATGGTTATTTTCTTTGTCAATTATATAAATGTCAATTATGGACCAATGGTCCATTTATACTGTTTGGAGGTTATGCATAATTTTCTTTCCCTTGAAGTTCCATACTACAAATAGCTTCCTGGTTAGTGAACTAACAGAAGTCTCAAAACGCATCATCTTCCCTTCCTGAACCCCCACTGAACTAGAAACAGCATATCCTCAAGACCGTATGTAATGTTTTTTGTTTGTTGGTTTGGTTTTTTTTTTCCAATGTGCAACTGTCATTGCTAATGCTAGTGGCATTTCTTCAGGGAATTCACATATACTAGACTGAGTGAATGCCCACAACTCTGTGAAAAAGTAATGGAAAATATTACAAATCTATGCATACAAAATCTTTTTTTTTTTTTAATTAGGATGTTTTTAATTGATTTCATTAGATCTTGTGATTCCCTCCTTGGTGTTATTTCTGTGAGTATCTAAAACTTGCAAGAGTAATTTTAAACAGTTGTGTAACTTTAAATTTAGTACTTAAAAAAAATATGTCTCATTTTTATTAAAAAACATAAATGAATAAGAAAAGTGAAAAAAGAATATAAAGCATGCGATTAAAAAGCTGACTGAGATACATTCTTGAAGTTTACTGCATGTACTATTTTCTGATGTAAAATCTCAGACAGGAAAAGGAAAGATTAATGAACTAGGAGTAAAGTATTAGATGCTTAACTAGGTTTATGGAAGTGATGTGAAGAAAATAATCATATAGAAATCCAACAAGTTTTCTATTTTCCAGCTGAAAACCATCAACTTAATTTCATGTTCAATTGAATACTTAATACATTTTATATTTTTTGCATATTTTAAATAAAATAGAATTTTGTAAGTAGTAGGAACGATAATAATCTGATTTTAGCACAAAAGCATGCTGTGCATAAAAGAGGTACTTGTGAGAACAATTGAAAACTGTAGGTTTCCTATGTTTTTTAACCTAAAGCCTATTACAACAACTTTAACTTGTGCATACTAATTAATTTCTGATAAGGATATGGTGTAATTCAAGATTAGTTTTCCTGGGAATGGACTTCTTTAGTTTATATCTTCCAGTGTGCCTTCCTAATAATCTCTTTCACAATTACTTCTCTAAAAGCAGTATAATTATTCCACTTCAATTAAATGCAATTATTTTCCTGCTGCCCAAGCTCCTAAAAGGACCATCATATAGACTATCCTATTTAAAATCTGTTTGGAATTAGAACCGGAAAGGATCAGTGAAATTCAGTAAAACATACTTAAGATAACAATGTAGTTCTATATGAAAATAATGGCCTGTTCTGCCATAATGCTTAATAATAACCAAAATTAGTACTTTGGGAGCAGAACTTGCTTCCACTAAAACACAAGGAAAGGAAGCTAAGCAGGATAGAAAAATATGAATTTCGATTCAGTTAGACTCTAAAAATATTTCAGACTTACTTGTATCCTTTGGGTGTCAAGATACACTTTGAATCATGCTGGCAAGGATTCAGGTTTTGAGCACAGAAATCTAGTTTCTCCTCACACAGTTCACCTGAAATACAATGTATGTTGTCAGTTCAGTGAAAACATCACAGTGACCTGAAAATAGCAGTTTCTATTTTAAAAGAAACGGCTACAACTTCTTTTGCAAACAGTGAAATATGCATGCTTCTTGATATAGTAATAAATACCTTTTTAACAAATACTGATAAATAAATAGTAACACAGATATAGTAACAATAATAATATATCTGATAACTCATTTATAAAAAGTATCAATTTCAATATCAATCATCTATCCATAAATACAAATGATAATTTTTTCAAAAAAAATTTTTTTATTTACAATATTTATCTAGCTCTGCTGTATAGTAAAACAGTAGTGATTGCAAGTCTTCCTGCTAGAACAAAAAAAACATCAATATGCTTTTCTCTTACTTATTTTTAAGCACATTACACACAGAAATACCCAGATTTGCACTATCACTATAAGTAATCTATTACCTGAAAAAAACCTGTTAATATCACTGCATGTCAATACAATTCCAATTATCCCAAAATGAAAACTTGTTTTCTACTTTTCGTTAAATATGACTCTCCATTTTTTGTATTTGTTAATGTACCATAATTATCTATAATCTGTTCTGTGAAAAGAAAAGAAAAAAATATCTATGTCAAATGTCTACCTTTTCCTGCTGACAGAAGCAATGGCTCTAATTTTCAACATGGGCTGTATAATCTATAAAATATTTTAATACGTTTAAAAATTATTTTATTTGCTACTTTATGACAAGGAAACACTTATAGGTTTGTAAACAGGTTGACAATGTCTTGTTTCCTGACTAACTAATCAAATGATAGCATGGATAGTGCACTCGAAAAGTTTATCACTGGTTTGTAAGATAGATATACTTTTTTCAGCATCCATATGAAGAATATATGCATAATAAACAGGTATAAACACTGTGCCTGCTGAATTCAGGGACTGACAAGTTCACCAGACTCTAAAACTATGGAAGAAGTAGGGTTGTCTCTCGTCCATTTGTCCACTAACAAGACATGAGCTAGCTAGCAAAGAGAACTGTACATCATAATGAGAAAGAAAAGAGCAGAAGAAAGCAGTAGATGAGCAGATACTCTCACTGGTCAAACTGAACTTTCCTTCAAAGAGGCACAATATTTGGTATCCCTCAGTTTTACTTAGCTGAGCAGCAGTGGCTTGCTGGACAAATAAATGGAAACTTAAAAAGAGTTGAGGAACTGTCTATATTAAAGCAAGGATAGAGAAAAAGTCAAAACTGAACCAGGAGCAAAGATAGTTATGCTGGAAAAAAACACATTTGAAACATGTATGCTAAATGTGATAAGGCGTGGGACCTCTACATCTCCAAAAATGAGAAGGCAAGCCAAAAAGCAGCTAGACAAGTACTTTGCAGCCATCAAAAAGATCCAGACTGGTTCTACACAAAGATTTAAAAGTACAATAAAATAAATTAATAGCACATTCCTAACATGGAAGTAGTGCATTTTCCCTACAAACCAAATAAAGATTTGAGTTAACACAAGAAAATGGCCTTCAAGTACAGCCCACTTAACAGCCTCAGGAAAACTGTCAGTAACAATGTGACTTAGTCAATACATGTAGGAAACTGAATACAGATCAAACACAGGACATGAGAATGACTAATACAAAGGATTACAATTCTATCCTCAAAGCCTCTTCAGGCTCTCAATAGAATTATTAGTCTGGAAATGTGCAACTGTTATGACTAGGTCAGTGCACAAATAATCCTGAAATACCAGGGATTCTTTGCATCCCATGATATTTCAAACAAAACCCGGATCCCTTTCTCTTTTCAAAGGGTTTTGTTCAAACAAATACATACATAAGAGGTAGTAATTCTTCACCTAGCATTTATTCAATTTGCAGATCGTGTAATAGCTAAAATCTGTTTAAAGGTCAGCAGTGCTTATGAGTGAGATATAAACATGGGAACAGAGAATTCAGATTTTAGGGATCGTGGGAGTAGAATAACCAAAAATTACTGTTCTTTTAACCTGTTTTGTGCACATTCCTACGGTTTAGAAATGTACATATGTGCCTACATGTATGTGTTTATATATGCATATTTATATGCACCTACACAAATATCTTATTATGGCATATACTCTATATTAAATTACATACAGAACTGAAAAATATATGACACCCCAATTACAAATAATAAAAACATGGCTGTACAGTACTTACAAGACTTGGACAAAAACACCCACCTCTAAACATTCCCAAGATTAATTATTCTAACAGAATATCAGAGAATATCTGAAAGTGACACAATGAGTCTGTCTTCCAAGGGCTGGAGGCTTGCTGTCTCTTATACATTCACAGTTAAAGTTCAGTGAAAAAAACCCCAAAGTACCTAGAAAAAGAATATTTAGGACTAGCATAATAGGAGCAAGCATTCTCACCACTGCTGTCAACTTTATTGAACTGATTTTGCTGGAGGATACTAATTGGGCCATGAGTTAGATTATCATTGTACAGATTTCTGATATTTCTTACATGGCAAACAGCTTTATTGGGTAGTGTCTAAGCCTCTCTATTTTTGTAAATTCTCCCCCAGGTACTTACAAAATACAGGATTTCTTAATTAGAGTACCTTCCATTTTAATATTCATAGGTTGATGGCCCTAATATCCTCATAACTACACTGAAAGCTGAGTGATCTCATGTGGAGTGCCCAGGGGCACTTGCAAAGTCTTAATTTCCCACTCGGAGCTGTGAGTCCTATATAAGGATTGGAAATTTAAGTTTTAAACAGGTTTACAGTTTTGAAAAATGTCCACTTCAAATCCTAAGATCAATGTTACACTTCCAGGCATACTGCAGCCAAACAGTTTGCAAACATCACCAGGTGTTTTGGGCATTACTGATAGACTTTGAACTGAGCACTCTGTAGAAAAGCACACAAAAGCAGGACTTTTTGTGCCGTGACAGCATAAAAAGAATGAAACTTTCCCCTTGCATTTGCAAATTGCATGCACTGTGAAATAAGTCAGAATCATATCATTGGAATTTCAGTTAAACAGTCTGTTAGGAAACAGGAAATAGGAACCAAGGAAAGAGCATGGTAAGCATCATGGCCATGTAGCAAAAGAATAATGTAAAAACCCCTATGAACATAAAAGTTAGCTTTATTTAAAGTACAAACTTTAATTATAAAAAAAGAGTAGCATTCATGGTAGACTTGTACACAGAATCAATCAAAAAAAAACCCACAAAAAATTAAGGATAGAATCCAAACATGTACACCAGATACACCATTTCTGAATGAAGATATAAACACCAGAAGAACAAACCAAAATAACAGGAGTGTAAGGTCTTGTACTGCTAATAGATAATATTAATAACTGGTAATATTAAAAACTGATAATAGATCTGTATTTTGAATGGAGCATTCCCATGACCAAAATTAAACTGTTTCTGAAAAAGTTAACAAAAAAGGTAAATAAAATATGTGACATGGAATCTGAACCACTGAAGAACATAGTTTCCTGGTAAAGAAACATCTCCTTCAGCGTACTCAAAAAATGATGTGTTATTCGGAATTTAACTGAGACAAGGTGAAAGGGAGAAATTAATTTTGTTGAAATGAAAGAATAGTGATGAAAGTGAAACACTCACTAAAGGAAATATCAGATTTACTAAGTTAGGCCCCTTGACTTTATTGGAAGGAAATATAATACATAATACAATGTTTAAAGAACATACTTCAAAATAATCAAAAAAGATTGTGAAACAAATGTCTCAATTCAAGGAATCTTGACACCAATGTGTGAGGACATTCTTTTATTCATCTAATAGTATTGTAACTGAGGCTTCTGTAAGAGCTTGGCTAAGTAATTAAGTTTTTGAAAGATGGGAACATTTCTGTATGTAGGAAAATTAGCAACAGACTAGTTTGTTTAAAAATAAACAGTGGATAATGTGTCAAAAATCCTGTGAAAAGCTTCCAAAGCTTAATTAGAAGCAGGAATAACTCTTTTCATAAGACATCTTGCTTAATTAATCTAGGGAGTCTGGAGTCTGGTATGAAGTAGCATTGAAACCAGTGGAAGTCTGTGTGGTTGACACAGTCCAAATGAACACAACCCTCCAAACTCAAGACAAATATTTACTGAGATTTTGCAGCTAGATATGGAGTATGATGCAGACTTACAGCCAGATGACACTATTAAATACTGATGATGAATTGGATGGAGTCCTTGATTAGCTAACCAAAGAGCTAAGTTTGCTAGATTGCTTTCTAGTCAATTTGTGTTTCCTCTGTATGTATTAATTCACTCATGACTTTACAAGATTATAAATCAGAAAAAACCCCCTTAATCATAGAATACTAGGTTGAAAGGGACTTCAAGGATCATCTCTTGGCAAAAGCACAGTCCAGACAAGACGGTCCAGCACCCTGTCCAGCTGAATCTTAAAGTGTCTGATGCTGGAGAATCCACTACTTCCCTGAGGAGATTATTCCAATCGCTGTGTTCTCACTGTGAAGAATTTCCCTCTTGTATCTAACTGGAATCTCCCCAAGAGTAACTTGTACCCATTACCACCCCCCTTTTCCACATGACTCCTTGTAAAAAAGGGAGTCTCCATCTTCCTTGTTGCTACCCTTTTAAATACTGGAACAGGGTGACAGGGTCTCCCCAAGCCTTTTTTAAGGCTGAACAGACCCTTAACTTCGCATTTTTCAATATATAGACATGTAGTACAACAAATAATGAGTAACAGGATACATAATGAGTAATGAGGTGAAAAAGGACTTACATTTCTGAATGAAGAGGAGAGCTCTAACAAAAATGGACATGGGCTTCTGAATATAATTGCACATTGCTACTTAGAGGTAAGCTTATGAAGAAATAGGTTTAAAATGACCCTTAAATCATTAGCAAAGGTGAATATGGTATTAGAACAAAAACTAGAGACAGAATGCAAAAGCAACAACAGTCAGACTTAATTATCAAAAATCAGGTTTTGGCTAGAAGACTTATTCACTGTTCCAAAGTCAAAATAACAAATATCTTTCACAAATATCTGGTGTAATTGCCAGAATAGAAGGATTTTATATGTGTACTTCTACATCCATTCCAGCTTCTGAGTTTGGTTGGGATATACTGTGAGTCAGCTTCTGTAATGTTTATGTTTTATCAATTAGGTATTACTGTCTCTGTCTAATTACTTCTGACTCAAATAGCCAATAGAGCACAGAAATGGTTGGGAAATGTCAGTGTCATTTAACAAACTATATACAGAAAATTTCTGCAATTTTATGAAGTCTTGAGTTTGATGTACACTATACAACATAAATTATTTAAGGTCTTGAGCTCATTATTCAGAAAAGACAAATAAAGATATCTACTATATGAGAGACAAAGTTTCCTAAAATTAACAAAAGTTTACAGTCTCAGTAGGATGTGATTTATAACCATAAAACTGAATATTTTTTTTTGAATTTAATTTTAGAGCCAAATTGCTTGACTGTTCCTATCTTTCACCATTGTGTAAGTCTTTACAGCTATCCCCCATGCTTGTGGATCTCAGTGTAAGATGGGGCTTATTTACTTTAACATTTCTAGTTGTTTTACATATGCTGCCTGGTGACAATAAAGAAATAGCAACCTTTAGGCAGGTAAGCTTTAAGACAATTAAGTAAACAAGGACGGATCATACACTAGAACGAGCAGTGATCAGACTAGTAGCAGGTAGCTCAGCTTGCCAAGGATATCATGTATATTTCCCCTTTATGAAAAGGCAGTAAAATTACTTTAAAACTTGAGCTTTTACTATAGAATAGTCATTTGAAGTATTTTAAGGTAGAATTTTACAAGTGATGAAAAGCAAGAATAGCAAAGGTATTCCTTTATTCTATGAAGCTGTAATGTGTAGTTCTTACAAGAATGAGGATTATGATCCTAATTTGATGAAATAATTAAACTTTTTATCTAGTTTGACATGACATGATTTGATTTTGATTACTTGCATGCTTAAATTTTAGGAAGGTACTTATTTGATTATCAAGTGAACTAAAAGTAGTAATGTAACTCCTTTATTGCAGTGGTAAGAAGGCTGTGTCTAAGGCTTGCCTAAACTGAGATAATTACTTAAAATTATCCTTTATTTTCCTATTACTATCACAGGTCTGGCATGACAAAACTGACTGATCCTCCAAGCACCTTATAGACCATCAATGACTTTCATGTTCAGCTGGCAAGCTAATACAAGTATGTATTACATATACATCTGCTTAATTTTGGAGCTGAACTTAGTTCACATCCCCTGGGTGTTTGATAATTTGTTTGTGAGGATTTTGTTCTTTCTATAATCATTAATTTTAATATAATTCACACTTGTGTAATACACAAGAAAAACAGGAGGCTACTATCGCTGTCCAGATAATAAAATGCAAATACGGCAATATATCTAAATGGAATGCAGCTTTAAGCATGGAAAGCTTGTGGTTGGAATCACTTTCTGGAAACGTCTTGTACTCTGCATCAGTTACAGAGAAAATTTAGGCTCTGAGTTAAGTTGTAAGAACTATTCATCGGAAATCAACATAGACGGTATAATTGCAGCCATGCTCAACATGTTATTTCATAGATAATGAACATATTTTTAATACTAATGAAGTATTATATTGCTTTCTAGACTGAAAAATATACTTATAAAATTAAATTAATGGCAAATACACTACAAAATGATTCATTTGCTTTCAAATCTAAATATTCAACTTCATAAATATGTTTTCATTGATTATGTTAGCTCTCAGATTGCTTAAATGATGAAACTGCACAGAAGATGGCTGAGGGAATGGCCTGAAGTTGTGTCAGGGGAGGTTTAGGTTGGATATAAGAAAAAGTTTTTGCATTAGAAAAAGAGAGTGGTTGGGCACTGGAACAGGCTCCCCGGGGGAAGTGCTAAGCACCACAGCCCCAAGCCTGACAGAGTTCAAGAAGTGTTTGGATGATACTCTCAGGCCCATGGTGTCACTCTTGGGGATGGTCCCGTGCAGGGTTAAGAGCTGGACTCAATGATCCTTGTGGGTCCCTTACAACTCCGGATATTCTGTGATTCTGTGTGATTTCTGTTAGTGCAATAGGTGCTAGGGAGAAACTTAAAAAAAAAAAAATCAAAAATCAGAAACATTAAAAGTTAGCGGGACAAATCTCTCCAGATTACTTTTCTTCTACCATAGCCTCAGGTTAATAAGGTAATTTCAATTACTTTAGATATTTACAGCAAAAAAAGGCCACAGAAATGATGAGCAAGAAGATTGACATTTTATATTCTAGCATACTTTCTAGTACCAAAATCTAATAAAACACTTAAAGTGAAACAGCACTATAAAAGAGAATACATAAGAATGGAACCAAGGGATTTCTTTAAGGTGAGAAAATAAATATTTCAGAAGGTCACAATGTAAACATTTTTGTTAGCCCTATCAGTGGCTGCACAAATTTTTAATATATCTGAAAAAAGACAATGAACGTAGTATTAAATTACTCCTGCACAGAAATCTGCATCTTCGACAACATTCTTTTGACACGTATTCACAGCAAGAGCCAAGTGCCTAATTTGAGGATTTGCAGTGAGCTTTCTAAATTATGTCTATATACAATTTATTTGATCATTGGTAAGAACTGAAATCCATGCACCTTTAAGGAAAGGAAAGTGAGAAACCAAAGTAAGTGAAAATAGGCTTAAAAGACAACTGACCTTTTTCCACTTCATTCAGATTAGCAGCTTGCAGTGACAAAGACAGAAGAGACAAGAGACTTTTTACATTATAATACAACAGCATAGCACATTAAGCTAATGCACAACTATAGCAGCAGAGAGGTTGATATAGCAAAATGAAACAAGCTTCAAAGTCTCACCTAAAGCAGAGCAAAACAAATGGAAAGGTAAGAAGTACATGCCGCCAGTGGCATAAGAAAGATTTTACTTCTGGATCAGTTAGATCTGTGATCTAATGACTGATGACAATGAGCAAGAGAAATGATCATTTGTAACCTATAGAATGCACATAAAATGGCCTGAAGTTAATAGACTGAGATTAAAATAAAGGAGATGGTAATGTTAAGAGAATAGAGAGATTAAAGAGTGCAGGACATAGTGAGGTATTTTAAATGTTTTTTAAAATTTAAAAAAATGTTTTGTTTTGTTTTTTTTTTTCTCAAGGTTTGATCAGACATGAGAGTGCCTGTTGATTCCATTTGCTTACTGTTGTTTCACAGTTACAGTCTGTGATCTTGAGAAAGCTCATAGCATAGTGCAAATACCACTCTTTGTCTTTCTACCTGTAACTGTGGTGGTAGCTGTAAAACTTAACTGAGGCGGAGAAAAATGGACTCCTGATTCTCAAGCAACAACATAAGCTTTTTTAATTGCTTTTTTAAAAATCAACATTGCATAGTTAAGAGGTGTTGATTTTCAAGGGATTGCTAGAAAAATCAAAAAGAGACTGCTAGGTTTTACACTGCAACATTCACTGCCCTCCATGTGAAAATAAAACTTTATATAACAATGATTCACATTTCATACCAGCAGGTTTAAGCTGACTTCTCCCTTATACTGTGCTGCTGAAATGTAACGCATACTTGCAGATAACCGTTCACCCAGAAAAATATTCTAGGCCGGTGCACTTCCATATTGAGTACATATACGCTGTGACATCTTGAACACAGACAATTCGAAGTATTGTCAACAGAATTAAAAGAGAGCAAGAAAATCCCACAGTGGTATTTTCAAGGTATATATACTGAGCCAGTCTTCAGCAACTTACAGCTCAGGGGCTTTCTATACTAGAGATAAGTATTTTTGAATTTAAAAATCTTTTTATAGACTGAATATGTAACCTGTTTTCCTGATTGTTAACCTACTTTTGCCCAGCTAGTCCATGAATTCATTTAGGGAAAAATACCTTTCATTAAAAAAAACACATTAGAAATATGCATATCTGACTTTAACCTGTTAGAACAGATACCAAAATCCAAATGTTTACAAGGTTCCTCATGAAAATCGCTCAATACATACTTGACAGGGATTCTGTTATTTATCTTTCAACGCAGGCTATAAGCCAGAAAAAAACAGTTCTAGAAATAATTTGGTACCTCATACACACCTGAGGCAACTGTATGATTACTTTATTATTATGATTACTTATTATTATTATTCTGAACAACACCCTTTCTAGATCCTGATGTGGTCAGACTACTGTCAGTCTAATTCTATATATTGAAGGTTATTTATTACGCAAGATAAACGATGATAGATGTGAGGACGCCTTTACTAGCTCAGTGCTTTACATTTTCTCCTTACAACTAATCTCTAAAATCACTTAGGATCTCACACATTGTGTCCTATTCTCAGATGCTTTGTATGATAGACAATATATGTATAATTATGTACTGTATTCTATACAATGGAAAACTTGAACTTTTGCTACATTTTTTGTCCAAGTTATCTATAAAATGAGTTGAGCCTCTAGTAATGTATTTTTTAAAAAAACATGTGTCTTTTTATTTTTGTAAAGTGTTGAAAAAAATCTGGTGAGATAGTATAAATTCCCAACAGTTTTTAACAAACAGAAAGGCTAAACATAATGATTACAAGTAGATTGTTTTGATCTATTTTCGAGCTGGTGAGAACATTCTCACCTACTCACGTTTCCTACTGACTTCAGTAGTGATTATGAGTAGGCATTGTACCTGTAAAAGCAAATCTCTTTTTCTGAAAGAAGTACAGTTAGCAAACAAGAACACTTGCCATGTAAACTCATAGTATTATTCCGATAGAATTATGCACAGTTATGAAACAAATTTAGAAATACACTTTATTGTATTTTGACTAAAAAAGTACAACTGCAATACAAACATAAAAAATGTGACTTTGCTTTGCATTCTTCCAGCCTACACAAAAGAATGTCTGATCCCATTTTTACAGGAGATAGTAAATGATCCCAAGGGAGCTGAAGCTTAACTCACATATGCCTGAAATATTAGTTGTAGGAGGAATAGCAAACACTTGTCTGTCTTTACTGATGCTGTTACCTGTTATTTCTTTCCAAGGCCTGAATTGTCAATTCTACCAAACATTTATAGATGAATACGTATAATAGATTATGAAGTAGTATTTCCTATACTTGTGTTTTATCATATTTACTCACTGTGTATTCCCAAGATTTAAATACTGACTTTAAATTTGAATACCCCAAAACATTGTAGCAATCCAATAGGTTGTAGAACTAATAATAGAAACACTTTGGGTGAGAAAACAGTGAGCTGTGTTTTCAAAAAATAAAATTAATTCAGGAGTTCACCCCTCCTCACAGTTTTCCAGAGCTCAAATTTGATTGATTGATGAAAGTAAAAATATAGGATGACTGTGTAGAGTTAATCCCTAAGTTATGGTGGACCTTACATTTCTTTTTTATGCATTTCAAAACACGGTTTTGTGAAATTAAGCTGTATGTTCTCCTAGAGGTCAGCTAGCTGAGAGAATATAGATTTGTCTAGTTAGAAAAACTATAAAACAGATCAATGCAAACAACAGATCCTACTTCCTCTGCGCTGCTCTTCTAACTATCCTCCATTGCTGCAGAGACAATGACAGCAAGCCAGAGATCCTGTCTCAAAGAGAAGGAAATGCTTTGGCTTGGCTGCCGACGGATAGAAAGAAATAATTAGACACTTGTCTTTGTTTTCCGTGCAGGAAGCATCACGCCCTGTATTAATATTTCTAACAGGGGGCAGGAAAGCATTCAGGGGTGCCAAATACACTGTTCCCCACGGGCACAGACAAATCATTTTCTACCTTGTTAGTAAAATGAGGTTTACATGATAAAAGCAGAATATTTTTCAGATTCCTACAGCTACAGAGGTCCTTCACTGGGGTATCTAGGCAAACAGTAGGGAGGGGCACATTTTGAATGACATTTTAAACATAAAAATGCCTTAATTTCAAAACTAACAAAGGAATTAATGAGTGGGCATTAAGTCTACTTTTGACTACAAATCATACAGGAGAAAAATATGGAGGGAAAATTGGCCTTAAGTCAGCTGTAGAGTAACTAATAATTCACCTGCAAAGTGGAAAATATTACTGTTCTGCTAGGAATTCTTGAATTGCCTGTGCTTTCTCTTATACTCCTACCTGTATATTCAGGTGGACAAAGGCAAGTATAGTTATTAATTCCATCCACACAAGTAGAATTATTTTCACAGTCATTGTCTTCACAGTCATCAACATTTACTTCACAGTTTTCACCTTCAAATCCATCTGCACAAGTGCACCTGTAATACAGAAAACAGAATAACCACATGCATATTTTAGCTGGGGAGTCTGGACAAGGAGCTTTGTAATTAATAGGTACAATAATTTATAATCACTATTCCATAACAGAATACAATTTATATAATGTAAAAAAACCCCACATAATAAATGTTACTAAAATATTTTTCATATTTTAAATTACAGAAAAAAGGTTTCTAAAGTTGTACCTTAATCTTTAGTATAAGGGACATTCATGGAACATTCCTTTTAAAAAGTGTGCTACCTTTACATTATAAGATTATATTTCTTATAGAAAGTGATCCTTTTGGTTTTTTAGTTAAACACATGGAAAAGACAAATCAGGGATTAGTATGTAATAGTAGTATTCCACTTTTGTTCAGTTAAATGCACCAATATAAAGCTCTCTTTAATGTTCCATGCACAATACATGCATTCAAAAAAACAAAGCCTGTATAAACTCTGTGAAGCAGTAATTTATTTTTTGCTTTTAAGCTTGTTTATGCAAAACAAGTACATCAAAATAGATAGTGAATGTAAAAGTCACTCAAACATGACTACACATACATTTTCTTATAATTTGCACTATCTATAATTTCTTGCAGCTTTCATTATGAGATTGCTTTGATTTTCGAAATATGTAGCGTTTAAACAAATAAATGAAAAAGGTAACATTCTGAGGCATGACTATGTCAATTTAAATCCTTGAGGCATAATATTAAGATGTATACACTTATTTTTAATAGAAAACTGCTTAATCTTTGGGCAGAATTTGGATTAAAAATAAGAATAATGCCATAATAAATTGCAGGATAATGAATTGCATCTTTTTGTAGTGTCATTTCTAACTAGCTTGAGGTGTAGATTATTAAATGACTAATAATTTCACATAAGAATGCTAAAGAACTTTATTTCATAATTCATGAAGTACATCTGGAGTAATTGTACTGTGTGATTAAATAACTCAAGATTAAAAATGCTCACAGCATGTTTATCTGCTGGCATAGTGAGTTTCAAATGAATCATTAATTTTCTGTTTCACTGGGATTTACATTTTATCATTTACATGCTGTCTGTTGAAGTAATACATACAACAACAGATGAATTGTGAGATATTTTTCAGCAGGGATCTAGCTAGCTATTAATTAACATAATGGAGTCAATACTATGTTGTCTTGACCTGATATGCCTCAACTAATCACAATCATTTTTTATTGTTTTTAATAGATTAAAAGCTTTAGAAGCTTTCCAAGGATGGTGAAATATTCTGAAACGTGCCTTTGTGGTGCATTTACCATCAAACACAAAGAACCCAAAGATTAACACCAAAATTATTTCAGCATATAAAATGCAGTAGTTTCCCATCCTCATTTAACAACTGAAAAACCTACCAGAAACCATCTTTTTCTCCTTCTTTCAAATGACAAGTTCCACCATGGTGGCAGGGGTTACTAATGCAAGCATGAATGGGAATATCACAGTCTTGACCCTATGCAAGGAACAACAATTGTAATGTAAGAAGAAAATATAGACACTAGTGGAAGAGAGACAAAGAAAATGTAAAGGTTGTTAAGGAGAAGCTTAAATTTCAGTGAGCTTTTCCTTCTCATTCAGTACCTACCTTGAAACCATATGGGCATGTACATCTATAGAAGTCAACTGGATCATTGTTGCAGGTTCCATCATTTTTACAGGGATTTGATAAACAGGGGTTACACTTTGCAAGAATATTAACATCCACAGGCCCTTAAAAATACAAAATGAATAGTCAGAAAGAAGCAAGTATTAATTTAGATTTGAAAGGATCTATCTGCCATGTTGCTTTAAATTTTAAAAAAAGTTCATATTTTAGACTTTGTGGTGTTTCTATATGAATGAAATGCTGGACTGTTCTTAATTCTTTTGATGTGACCAAATAAAATTTGGGATTGGATTTTTGGTTTAAGTATCACTTTTTTTTTTTTTTAAGAAGCTGACACTGAAGTGACTCTTATATCCCTATTTTCCGAAAGCTGTACAATTCTGATCCACGATGATTACCTTCCCTTCATATCAACAAAATAAAGGATACGATTTCAGCTTTTGTTTCGTTAGGGGGTAGAAATTGCCCATGAGAAAATGGGCTATCATAGTTTCCAATCCTTCCCTTGATGGTGGTTACTGAGAACACTGCTTTTAATGCAATTTTGTGTTAATTTATTTTTTATCTGCAGGATCACAGACACCCCCAAAATTACCTGTAAATTCGCTGAAAATCTATAGACTTTTTTTAAAGTCTGTAATTTAAACTGCATTGTCAAAGCTATCTCACAATAAATAGCTCTATACTGTGTCTTTCTCCTTTATGAGTCAGACACAGTTCTGGCATTACTGCATTAGCTAAGCCCACAAATTATGCAAACCGTACCATGAATCTATGTGCAAATGAAGACTGCAAGCCATGCCTGCAGTCCAGTTTCTTATATTAATGATTATAATGACAGAATTCAGAAATTATTATTGACAAATCCCTAAGTTTCAGAAGCCAGACTTAAAGCCTTGGCCTACAAAAATCTTATTGCTATTTTATAGATATTTTTAGATATTTATTTATATTTCTGTTGTTTTACAATTTACAGCCATTTCACGGTGAATTTTCAAGTTAGGGGCCATGTTTTTAATTTTTTTTTTTGTCAAACAACCAAAGAAATCACTGGTTATTTGTTAAAAATTAGATATCACCTGTGTATAAATAATGATTAATTTTCATAAACTTTCTGAGGAGGTTTGATTACTGTAAGAGAAAACAAGTGACTTTGCCAAATGCCTATGAAGAAAATAAACATACATTCTCTATCTCCAGCTCTATTGCCTGATGACATTACTGCCTCCAGCTTGATTTCAGATTCCCCCTATGAAAAAACCCTTCAGTTATCCACAGGTGAATTGTATATTTTAAGGAGTAACCAGTGATTTCTTCTAACCAGACAAAAAACCGTGGGACCTACTAGTGCAAATGCCTGATTGCTCCTTAAGAGGTTTAACACAAAATGAGCCAAACTGCAGAGTTTTCCAAGCAAAAAGGGCTTTGCTGAGATATCGGGCTTTATTCTATTTTTAAACTTACATTGCTTGACTTTCTTCTTTTTCTTTGCAAATTAATCTCAGAAAAGTCATTGTAAAGGAGCTGGCATGGAAGGAAGCCATGTGATTGTAAGGATTCAGTAGAGGGTATCAGACAAGAAGCAGCTGACTTTTTTTTTTTTTAAATGTGCAGTTGCTGGTATCCTTCTGTGTCACAGCTTGCAAGCAGGACATGGTAATATGTGATAACACATGTATTGCCTAAGCTACAATGTGTATGGATCATTGACTTTTTTTGTCTTCATTACCCTACTTTGAAAGAGAAATCTATACCTGGTTAAAGTATCTATTAGACCAGCACACAGGAGAGGTAGAAAAGTTGAAACAAACATCATAGAAGCAAAATCTAGAATGTTCTGACTGTACTAGAGTATTGCTGATTATTGCTAAAGTATATTAAGGTGTTCTGTGAAAAAAAATAAGGTGCAAGAGGCACATACTTAAAAATTTGTAAAACTGTGCTGTAGCCCAGGAGTCAATCTTTCCTTCTGTTTATTTTAAACATCATATCCTCTTATCTACTTTTCATGGAATAAAATGCTAAATAATCGGCATGAATTAAAAAACATTCAGTCTTTTTCCCAAACAGATTAGCGATTCAAATTTCTCTTCAAAAACAGAGACAGAAAATGGGAACCCAAGTCTCAGCAAGATAGTAAACAACACTGTCTGATTTTGTACTGTGTTTATTTCAAACTATTATGTATGTAGTGTCCAATACAAATTAATATTTTGATTCATTCTTCAGTTGTAAGATTAAAAAATGCAAAGGTAGTTCTGGAGCCTATTGTCATTTTCTGTTCCCTTCCTCTTTCTGCTTGTATGTGTTAAAAGACTTGTACATGAAAAAGAATTTGGTTCACAACCTATCGTTTCATTTTTCATATTGTAGGCATATATGTTCTTGAATAAACTCTAAGTGGAAAAAAATTCTTCTGTAACAGTGAAAAACTAATAGCATTTTATTGAAAAACACAGATATACACATCTATGTGTGTACAGATAGCTACAGTGGCTATCTAAGTTTTTTTTAAGGAAAATCATGACACAAACCCTCTCAAACTAGCTTGCAGAGAAACCTGTTGCAAGGAAAACTTTGAGCTTTGACATTTTATGACTCCTGTCTTGCACCAATATCTACACTGCTAATGAAATCACCAATTTTAGTACAATGCAATGGAAATAATAATTTCAGTTAGATAATTTTCAGACCTCAAACTCAGACTTTTAAAATAACAAAATGGTTCATACAATATGCTAAACAATATATCATGAATAGTCAGCTGTAAATTCATCACGGGGGAAACAAACAGTAAACATGCATGTCTTAGGAAAGAAGTCTGCTTGAGGTACACAAAAGGAAGGTCAGAAGGTACATTCTGAATAAGATCATCCATTCCAGATCTACTTACAACCTTACCTGGTACCAGAAAACCACAAGGCCCTGGAATCTCTAGAAGCAGGGCATGGATGGTTAAGAGGCAAAAGTAAAAGATTGAGAAGCTGTTAGAGGCCACATGAAAGAAAAAGACAGAAAAAGAAAGAAAAAGAAAGAGAGAAAAAGAAAGAGAAAAAGAGAGAAAAAGTGAGAAAAAGAGAGAAAAAGAAAGAAAGAAAGAAAGAAAAAACCCGCCCATAAACAGAAAAATAACTGAAAGAAGAAAATGTTAAGAGATGATTCCTTGAGTAAAAGAATTAATAAAATTAGAGTAAGGTACAGTGATTTTATGGAGCTTTACAACTGAGATGAGACTTTATTTTAAAATGCCATTTTCATTGGGAACTATGCATTATGTGGGTAAAATTTGGGCACCAATTTCACTTGCAATTGAATCCATAGACACCAAAAAGAGGGAATTACACATTACTCTTTTTCCATAAATATATATACTGTAGCAGACCATCCACAGATACTCTGAAAATAGCCCTCTCACTCATAGCCTAAAATGTTGGTTCTAATAGGAATATAGCATCTTCCTAATTTATATTATTCAGCAATACATTTTTAAGCAAAAGATAAAATTACTTATCTTTGAGTAACAGACATAATGTCTTACGGGGCCATCATGTCATTGAAAAGGTGCTGATTTGCAACCTGTAATTAGGAGGATCTTCATAGGACAATAGGAGAACAACTATTTTCTCTCAAAGGTATCCATAATACTAGATCTCCACTCTTGGAAGTGAAACAAACACACAGTTCTTACCCTGAACAATAATATAAAGGATATTTTCTGATGGCCAAGAGGGAGTAAGATATACTCTCTGGATTGTCTGACTGAAATATAATAATGACTGCAGGCATTGTTTTTAAACTATCAGAACTGGATACAGTTTTTAAAACTATCAGAACTGGATACGGTTTTTAAAACTATCAGAACTGGAAAAAAACTAAGCAGATCCTTCATGTCCATACAAATATTCTTTCACTTATATCCCTACAACAGCGTGCAACAAGAGCATATCTGCAATAATGTTCAGTGGATGCTTGTAAAGAAAATGACCAGACTGGCTAGCAAATGTCCTATGTAAAACCAAGCTAAGAGACTTTGCAACAGATGAGTATCAAATGCAATGAACACTGGCATGACCTCAGAGATGTACTGCTGAAAAACTGGAAGAGGATTTGGAAGGACAGAAACTTCATTGGAATTACAAGTAACGAGATGGGTTCCAGTGGTTTTTGTTCACAAAAAAAAAAAAAAAAAAAAAAAAAGAAAAAGAAAAAAAAGTTTCTGACTGGTCTAAAGAGGAGACTAAATAGGCTGAACATGCAGTAAAGAACAACTTTAAATGAGACAAACTCTGACAAAGTCCCACTGCTTTTTTAAGACAAAAATTACAAAGGGATTAAGCTCACATTTGAAGATACGCTAACAGATGAATAAATCAAAACAGCTTGAAGATTACCTAGATGCTGAAAATCAGTTAATTCTACAAGATTAAAGATTAAAGATTAGATTAAATAAGATTAAAGATCATATTTATCCAATGCCTCAGAAACTACTATGAGCTTTGTAATGATTTACAGGTATAAGAACACAATTTTTTTTTAAATTGGGATTTCAGTGTTTCTAAATAAGGACCAAGAAAAATGAGGCTACAGTAGCAGTTTTGTGTGTTTTCAAAATAATTAAGAATGGAGAAACAAATGGAATAGAGGAAGATTAAACAATAAACAAACCAAATTCTCACTTGATGTAAGTAAAAAAGGAACTTTTCTAAAAAGAAATAGTACAGTTCAGAAAAAGAATCTAGGAAATTACAGTAATATGAGTTGTGATATAAATGCCAGCAACTCTGGCACCAACATGGGGATAAATACCCTTAGAAACCCGCCCATTTAACAACATTTTAGAATGAGACTTCTATAGATTATCACATTCCTTTATCTACTTTTTTCTTGTTGCTTTTTTTTCCCTTTTTATACTTTCTTCTGAAATATAAGAGGAGGCATTCTGGCCATATTGATGCTTTTCATTTCAGACCGCAAGGATTATAGATGTATTTACAGTTTTTACTGTAAATGGTTGGGAGGAAAAAGGCCAAGGGAAGTGTAGATGTTTAAACTGTAGCATGGCTGAGGCAGTACAAAGTACATTTGTACATCACGTAGTGAGGAATACTGTACTGCAAATCCAAAGACTTTTTTCTCCATCTATTTTAAAAGATATAGGCGTTGAAATCTTTAAAATAAATGCAGTTCCTGAATGGAACCAACGACTACATCCCTAAGTATGAGGAATAATGATGACAAGGTTTAGTGAAGATGCTATAATAAATGTATTTAGAGCACATAACAGTCTTAATTTACAGTTCAACTATTTGTAAAAATTCAAAATTGACACTTCAAAGAGAAAAAAATAGCAACAGTACCTTGGCAAGTAAATTTTTTAGAAGGAGTTGTGAGAAGAAGTTTATCTGCCATTTCTCCAGGACCAGCACAACGTGCAATACCAGGTTCTTTGTATTCTGATTTTACCCAGTCAGATAGCCACTGCATGTTGCAATCACAATAAAGAGGATTTGCTCCAATAGCCCTGTGGAAAATAGACAAATGAAAAAGGAAATCAAGCTTTAAATGGTTGCTTTTTAAAAGAGAATCCAGAAAATAGGTTGGCAAAAAAACATTCAAATCACAAACCTACTCTCCCACCACCAACATGCCTGTAAGAGCACTAAGTGTCTCGATTTGGGTTCTGGATCAAGAAGTGATAGTTTTATCAGTAAACTTGATCCAGAAACCTCATTATTCTTAACTGCACCAGGTGTGAACTTTGGTGAGCTTATACTAACTAGCTCTGTTTCACCATTGGCATGTAATGGCAAAGATCAGCTGCATGAGCAGAATGAAACTGATACTGCGAAATTAGGTTAGCAAGAATAAAGTATTTCTTCTGAAGCAGCCAACGCAAGTCCACAGAGTTGTGCCCTGATATTTTTCCTTTTAAGTTTATGGCTCCCAGACTGGTATAAACCATCTGTTTTTAAGCTTACAAATTTGATTTAATTATTTCCTCTTTGGAGCTCTCCCACTGAACTCACAACTATGTGCAGAATTCTGTAAGAGTTCTCTGCTGCACAAGTAAATAAAACTACATTACCATTATGAAAGCATATCCATTTCTTTAAATGATGATCTTTCTGATTTTTTTAATTAAAAAAATTTCGCTGGAGATTTTCAGAATTAATTTCTGTAACATTTTTTTAAGTTTTTATTTTCTCTGCTAGAAACCATAAATACTCTTAAAAGTCTGACAACAATGATACATTTTGTAGTTAATTTGGAGGACAGAAGCATTGTGCTATTCTATAAAGATATAGAATGTTCCATATACTTATGTTCCTTTTAAGAAATACAATAATCCCAGAACTTTCAACAGATAATCTCTACATGTGCAAACACTGTCAAATTGCAGTATTAGAACATCCTCCTTCTCCAGATGTTTCAGTACTTTTTTTCGGATTGTTGCACATCTTGGGTCAGTGGGTCTTCTAGAGATACAAGAAAGTCTTTGGCAAGCAAAGGCAATAGAAACTACCAGTGCTGAAACACTCTTTTCTGCCCCACTGAGTAGGAAGCTCTCTCATAATTTTCCTACATTACAGCTGAACTCAAGAAAATATACGTATTTGTTCAGTCAGGCTTAAGTCAGAGCAGTAACAAAAATAAGACTTAGTGACAGGGAACTTTCCATGCAAGGAGAAACCTAGAATTTTTCCACTCCATATGTACAGGAGTCAATGGCAGCCTGAACTGAGATAACACAATTGCCCTGCTAAAATCAGAGTGTTAGCAAGGATAACTGGCAGCCATTAAGAAAAAAATACCAGCAATACCAATCAAACCAATATAAGTTTTACTGATACTTCCTACAGATAAGCTAGTTAAATAGTAGCATTTGAATGAATTATCAACAACTGAAAGCTTAATCAGTATCAAATTTCTGAGAAATGTCCAATAGTGCACCAGAAACAGATAACTACATTTTTAACAACTGCGCTGTTCAGAAACTTAAAATCCCAGATATATCTAAAGGTACTAGTCAAATTACTTCTCAAAGACTTAATAACTACTCATAAACACAAAAAGATTTGCAGAAGGCAGCTTGTTCTAATTTAGGTTCCCACTGAAAATTAAAAACCGGAAAAACATTGCCTCAAACTACATTCTGAAATCAGATGCCATGTGTTTAATGTCAACTTAACAGACACCAATACAGAATCACAGAATAATTTAGGGCACTCTGGAGGTCATCTAGTCTCACCTCCTGCACAAAGCAGGGCTACCTGCACAGTCAGGGTTGCTCAGGGCTGTGTCCAGCTGAGCTGTGAAAATCGCTAGGGAGGGAGATTCTCCTGCTTCTTTGGGCAACCTGTTCCAGAGCTGAACCATCCTCACAGTGAAGAATTTTTCATTATGTTCAATCAAATTTTCCTTGTCGCAGGTTGTGATGGTTTACTCTTATACTGTGCACCTCTGAGAAAAAGCTGTCTCCAACACTGCTGTAATTGTCAAAGGCTTAAAGACTAATTATTAGAGAGCTCCTTGGCATCCCCTTCTCCAGGCTAGATAAACCCAGTTCCTGCAGACTCTCCTCACAGCTCACACTGTTTGTCCCACACTGCTTTGTGCTAGAGAAACTGAACCCATATTCCAGATGTGGCCTTAGGAGGGCCAAGCAGAAGGGAGTGATCAGTCTCCTGGCTACTCACTTTGTAATTCAGCCCAGTGTCCTTAGCCTTCATAGCCATTAGGGCACATGATACACAGGTTTAATTTGCAGCCCAGAAGCAGGCCCAGGATTTTTCTCTGGCTAGCCCCCAGCCTCTAGAGATGCATGTGCTTCTTCCAGAGAAGTCCTTTGCATCCTGTCTTTGTTTGATTATAGGAAATTTGCTAAACGTAACAAAAAAATACAGTTAACATCTGAATACTCACAGGTGGGATAATGCTGAAAGATCATTAAAGGCTCCTTCAGGAACAACAGAAATATCATTTCCATGTAAAGATCTTAAAAAGAAAATAAACACAATATATGCATAAAAATCAACTGGTTAACTTGGCAAATTTCATCTTCTGTAAACAGTTTTCAGCTTTTCATATTTTTTTCTTCCAATTCCAGTTCCTTGGTGTTTCCAGCTGCTTGTTGTTTGGAGTTTTTTTTAAGCTCTAACTGGCAGCCTACTTGTCATTTGATTTTTTGCATCCTGAATTTTCATAAGAAATGTAAATACTGAGATTATTTTAAATTAACAAATAAAAGTCAATAAAGTAGGCACACTTCTGCAAAGTACTGATTGGATTTAGAGATAGTAGAAGAGTTATTAATTCTTTTTCTGCAACTCCTTGAAATTCTCAGTAATTATGTCCATATGTTCTTTTAAATCTTTCATGGATTTGTGGAAAATACAGGTATTGACTGCTCATTAATTTAAATATTAAGGCTGTTGTCCTAATTTGATAGTAGAGGTAGAGAATGAAAGACTTCATTAAGCATCAATACTGGCAATAGTGTTCTCTCTCTTGTAGCAAGCCTGCACAAAAATATCACCCTTTTTCTATAAATTCATTCAGTTACATGAATATCTAACACATATAAAATTATAGTTCTTGAAATTATCCACATTTATATTAAATAACTGAAGTTATGAGAGCACACTTAAATAATGCCATACTTGAGACATTTAATCCAACTAAGATCTTAAATGGTTATAAATTACCCAAATGAAAGCTAAAATTACATATTCTACTGGGGACTTTTGAAAAAGATTTTTTGCAGGCTTTTTTCTTAATGACAAACTGAAACTGTAAATTAGACTGACTGTTCTTTATTTTCCTTTGTCCCTTTCTGTGGCTTTCAACCATGTTTTTCTTAGTGGTAAAATGGAAAGTTTTCTTGGAACCGAAAAGTAATGTTATTGATTTTCAATAGTTAACCATGATGCCATTGTTTTGGAAATACTCCCACATTAAATGAAACAAGACAGAAAGAAATTTAGTGCTGGAATAAAATATTAAAAATTCAACTGCAAAACCGTCTCATATATACTGATAGAATTTATGCATATGGCATTTTTGCTAGATTTTAATGCTTATAACAAGGAAGAACATAACACAAAAAAAGAAATACGGGTAAAATTAGAAAGCAGAAAAATAAAAAGTGTATGTCTGTATCTAAAATGTTCTCCAGGGTCACATAACTTCTTGTGAAGCATTTTGAGATTATACTTTCCAAGAATGAAGCCACTTACATTTTTAAGGCTATGTAATTATCACTTCCCAAATATTTGACAAGTTTTAAAAGCTGTTAACTTCCTATGGATCTGCTACCTGCTGTACATAAATAAAAATTCTGTAAAATAGCAGTGATTAAAAAATAATACTTACAACAACCTAAGTGATTTCAGCCCATCAAAAGTCCGTGCAGGGATACATCTTAGGCGGTTGTAACTAAGAATTCTGAAAACATATAAAATACTGTCAGCAAGTATATCAGTCATTCAGTAAACAATGCAGAGCATGACCAAAATCAGCTTTTGCATAAATAGCTAGTTAGGAAACAAGTTATTTTACAGCCTCCAAAACAAGCAAGCTTTAATATCAACTACATGCCCAGTCTTTCCAAGACCAAAAAAACCCACTGTAACGCTTTCAAAGAGTCACTGTTACATGTTTAAACTTACAAGGTGAGCAGCTGAGTCATGTTGCTGAAGCTCTGATTAGAAAGAGTGCTGATTCTGTTGTTACTTAAATCTCTAAAAAATAAATTCAGAAATTCAGACCTTAAAATGACTGCCCCAGTCCTGAAACACTGTAAGTTAAATTGACAGACACATTATCTTTATTAGTAGAAATAGTATCATCCCTTGATATCAATATTTAAAGCAGCACCTATTTTTATTCACATGCCATATACAAGCCTAGCAATTGTTTAGCTTGATCAATAAAAAGCATTTTCATTTCAACACAGATGAAAAAGCAGCCCAATGCATTCTTATACAATAGCAAAGTCCATCATGCTACCGAGTTAATAATGCAATCCTACATGAAATCAAGTACAAAACGAAAGTGATGTTTTAAAGTGGAAGCCATTCTAGTCACGCCCCTAATGATACCTGAGTAAAGATCATCTAATACTCTACTTAACACTTATATGCTGAAGACATTGACGCCCAGAGCTATTATTGTAAAGAATTCGATCTAAAATTTATATAGAAAGCCTTAACATCTTTCTTCGTCAATATTCTGATGAATAAAATCTAAAGCACAAGGACGATGAGAGCTGGAGTGGTATGCTGGCAGCTTCATAGAAGCTGTATTAAATGTGAATACTGCCTATTCTTTATTCTCATATTTTGCTTTACTTTTCATTCTATGTTGACTATTTCACTATTGCTTCTGAATTTTGTGGTGAAATACTGCCTTTGTTTCTGAGGGAACCTTGATATTTTAACTTAAGAGTATGGTTGAATAGATATGCAATATGCATATTTGTCTGCTTGAAATTTTCATGAAAGACAAATGACTCAGAACAATAAACATATTAGGCAAGTATAACAAAGCAATCTATTCAAAAGAGAAAGAAAAAGTTAAAAATAAACAAATTTCCTTGTTAATGTGGAACTCAGGAGACTCGTATGTACTTTGGCCACAGAAGCACTATGCATAGTGGTCTTGTTTTTCAAACACAGCTGAAGAACATTCTCAACTTTGTAACAGCAGTATGAGTAAACATACAGAAGAATTTAAAATAATGTGCCCCACAGGTCTGTGATGGAAGCCTTGTCACTTTGCTTCTAAGTAACCTTATCTCTAGACATATATCCAGTCTCCACTGATACTCTTACTGCGCTCAGTCCACCGTTTCTCATACAGAGGTTCCAAAGTATATATTTTATGTGTGCTGCAAATTAGATCTTGTATAACTTCCCTAAACAATTCACAAAGACTTCCTACAGGCTCTACACTGCATACATTTGAGAAGATTGCAAGGGTTTTTTCCTGATGTTATTTGAAAAACAGAATATTCGTAAAGGTGTTTTTTTTTAATTTATGATTGTGACTATTTTTGTCTAGCATGAGGGAAATAAAGGAAATTGAGCTCTTGTTTTTGAATGCCAAACTATTTTCAAATTTTGCAGCAAAGCTCTAAACCCAATCAAAAAGAAATTTAAGGGATTCTGTTATTCCCCTCCCCTTTTCATTCTGATTATAATGAAACCACAAACTGCTTTCAGAGTGTAACGCAGTTCAACCTCAGCTGGTATAAATTTTTATAGTCCTAACAAAGACCATGGAATTACAGTCACTTACATCTACATCTTCCTGTTTCTCCCACTGTACACTTAGAAGGTACAGAAATCATATTCATACCATTCATGAAGTAGAGGTAATAAATTTTAGAGCAACTAATGATTTGCCTCAAATCACATAGTGAGTCAGTGACGGAGTTGTCAGTAAGGCATCTTATACAAGCTCTCTTCTTGAGTCATGAAAACCATATATTGTGGGACAAACAGAATATGTGGCATTCCTACACAAAGCATAGCATGGAGTGAAGCATACCACTGAATGCTTCTTCTGTAAATTAAATCATTCTAGTGCTTTCATGGAGCTGTGTTAAAAAATGCTGTATTACCCTAACACCTTACTCTAATTACCCTGACTTTATAAGATCTTATGTCTCTTTTGTGGGTAACTATAATTTCTGGTTATTTACTTTGTGATGTAATCACTGGAGTGAAATACCCCTGTTCATAAAATGTGACCAAGTCTATTATATGTAAGAAGTGATAAGTGGAATAAAATATCCACAGTTATAAAACATGGTTGGGTATTATATTTGCTGAAAGATATGATATATTTTACAGGATTTTTCTTATACATAAAATCAGGTATAATTGAGTAGGGTATTTTGTTTTGTTTAGTTTTTAATTCCAGTAGAGAAAGTTGCTCTAAAACTACTTACATGAGTGTTAAATGCTTGTAGTTGGAAAGCTCTTTTGGAACAAGGGTAAACTGATTTCCATCCAAATAACTAAAAGAGGAAAATAAAACAAATAGCATTATGTATTTCATTAAAATAGTAGCATCTTCATCCACTAATCTCAGAATCCAACAGTAAAGTTAATAGCAAATGAACACATACTATTTCTATTTTAAAAGAAACCTTGCTTACAAATTTTGTTTTTTAGAGACACAAGGCTCTGTAGCCTAAGATTCAAATGCTACTATATATCATTAATACTGTGAAGTAACAGTAATAAAACCCAACTCTTACATAATAGTTTCTATTATTTCATAAAGACTCTGCAAAATGAGGTCTTTATCATCTCCATTTCCCACACATCTATAGCTGAAAAGTAAATCTGACTTCTGCAAGTCACATTAAGTGTGGATTTTGAGCTATCATAAATAGAAACAGATCCTGATATTACAGAGACAGTCCTTTACAGCTGAAACAGCAAGGTCTGGTCTTAGCTCTAACAGTAAATTCATTTGTCATGCCTGTAGTTCAGGTCACCTTCCCTGATTTATCCCTGTGTATTTCATGATACATCGGTAATTAACATACCACAATCCTATTCCTATGGAGTACATTATGGACTAAAGAGAGTCATCAACTACTCTTCACTAGAAAAGTTAGATTCCGTCCCCCCCCCCCCGCCCCACACTCCCCTTTGTAGGTTCACAGCTCCTCTATTATACTGCTCACTCTTCTCTGATGCTCATAATTTTCAATAACAGACTTGTTCATCCTTAGAGTTAATGGATACAGAACCATCAAACTATATCAGCACCCCCGTTACAGGTAAAGAAAGGCAACAAGCTTCGCCTAAAAAGCTCCCAGTGTGCAGCCAGACATAGCAGTCGGATTGGAGGGGTTCTTCATGTAACCAGGGCAAGTAGTTTAGAGATGATAAGAAGTGCTGAATTAACCTGGTTCTTTGAAATGAAGCAGATAGTGGCAAGAAGATTAGAGGTCTTTAGTTTCTCATCTGGGGCAAATGACTTGCTCATGGTAGTACTACTCATGTCTCCTGGAACCCAAGTGAAAACTACACCCTTATTATCCCAATACAAAGAAGATATTTTAGCCATCCAAATACTTGGAACATGCTTGAGTTAAGAGTGGCCTTCGATAGAGACTTTTTTACTTTTATTTTGAGCCTAATATCTTTATGTGTGCTGTAACATCTTTGGAAACATAAATGGATGAGCTGACACTCAGTTAAACTTAATGAAATAACCATCTACTTCTAATAGGAAAAGCTCTCTTTTAAAATTAATTTAAAAATTAATTATTTTTTATAATTAATTATAAAAAAACCAAACCAACTTTTAAACTTTTTGAAGAAGTAAGTATTGTGAGGAAATTCTTCTATGACAGATAAATTAGGTTATATTGCTTTAGCTTCATTAGAACAGAAGTACTACAAGTATCCACTTGCCTGATAAAAATTCCTCCTTGTTCAAAGGAAGCAACTATTAAGATATTTTATCAAACACATGAAAAATACATCTCAGAAGAGTTATGCATACTAGTGAGCAAGAAGAATCAATTAGTATGCAACTGTTAACAGAAACCACCTCCATCATCCTCTTGAAAAATATGCTAAATTGCATGCTTAGATACTAATTAAAGCACACAAAATTGTACACAAATGAATTTTCAATCACAGGGTTCCACTTGCAATTCCAAAAGTATCTCTCTCTGGCTGCTTAGTTTTACATTGCATTGATGACCTTATATTGCCAAATTGTATTTATTATACCAGACTATATTCAATGAAGTAATCTTCTCTTTTAGAAAAAAAAAAACCAAAACCCACCAAAACCAAAACCTAATGAAGTAAGCTATAGGTTTATATAGCTGTATGCTAATTTGAGTTCTTAGCAATTTCATTTTATTAACAACTAATGCTTTTTGGATGCTATTATGCACCAGACTAATGGTGGAGAGACATCTCAGAATTTTCTACATAATACCAAACTGTAAAACAGTCATGTTTTTTGGTGTTACTTTAGTCACTTTTTTAGTAACTTAAGATACACAGTTATGATGTCTTCTGCAAAAGCACTACATTAACCAGGCATTATGAAACCTTATTAAATACTTGCCATATATAACACAAACCAACCTTTTTTCTTGTAAATAATTTTTTATCTATTTCTTTCAATATGTGACCTATCTGATCAAGATTCAAAACAATTGAATAACTCAATTTTTAGGTTTGTGTTTTCCCTTTCATAATGCATAAAAATTGACTTATCTAGTCTTATGAGTAGCTTATTCAGTTATTATCTTCAAACAATACAAGTTCTTTTTTATATCGGTGTTAATGTCCACCTGCATATTCAAATTATACGTTTCATAAAATGCAATCTTAAACATTTTTCTCACAGAAAAATGTATCAAAAGAATAATAAAATATCCCAGATTGTATATTGTATTCCTTACTGCCTGTGTGTAAAGGAAAATTTTCTAGTATTTCAGTATTTTTGAAATATCACAAAACTATCATAATCACTGAATTACAGAATATCTTGAGCTGGAAGGATCACAGAATCACAGAATTTTTACGGTTGGAAGGGACCTCTGGGGATCATCCAGTCCAATCCCCTGCCAAAGCAGGGACACCTAGAGCAGGTGACACAGGAACTCATCCAGGTGGGTTTCAAATGTCTCCAGAGAGGGAGACTCCACAACCTCCTTGGGCAGCCTGTTCCAGTGCTCTGCCACCCTCAATGTAAAGAAGTTCATCCTCATGTTGTGGAAGAACTCACGTTGAGTTCTTGTGGTTTATTTATGGCCAGTGCTCCTTCTCCTGTCGCTGGGCACCACTGAAAGAGTCTGGCACTATCCTCTTGACACCCACCTTTGAGATATTTGTATGTATCGATGAGATCCCCTCTCAAGTCTTCTCTAGACTAAACAGGCCCAGATCCTGCAGTCCCCCCTCATAAGAGAGATTTCCCAGACCCCTAAACATCTTAATGACCCTCTGCTGGAGACCAGAATTGAACACAATACTCCAAAAGTGGCCTCACATGGGCGGACGAGAAGGGGAGGATCACATCCCTCGACCTGCTGGTCACACTTTTCCCAATGCACTCCAGGATCATCGAGTCTAACTCCTGGCCCTGCACAGGACAGCCCCAAGAATCACACCATGTGCTTGACAACATTGTCCAAATGCTTCTTGGACTCTGACAGGCTTGGTCCTGTGACCAGTTCCCTGGGGAGCTTGTTCCAGTGGTCAACCACCCTCTGGGTGAAGAACCTTTCTTCACCATAATTTTGCTTCCCACTGAAGTGAGACTGACAGGCTTGTAGTTATCAGGGTCTTGGTTACCAGGTTACCCTCCTGCCCTTCTCAAAAACTGGGACAACATTTTCCAACTTCCAGTTGACTGGGACCTCTGCAGATTCCCAAGAACATTCAAAAATCATTGAGAGAGGCCTTGCAATGACATCAGCCAGCTCTTTGAGTACTCTTGGATAAATCCCATCAGGACCTATAGATATATAGAGATCCAGCAGGAACAGCAAATCCTTTTCAAGTTTGAGGTTGGCAGGGAGTTAACTGTCCTCACAATCATGGTCCTCCAGCTCAGGGCACTGGGACTCTCAGAGCACATCACTGGTGTTGAAGACCAAAACGAAGAAAGCATTTAACATCTCTGCTTTGTCTATGTCCCTGTTTGTAGGTGACCACTAACATCAAATAATGGGCCAGTGTTAGTTCTGGACTGGCTTTTGCTTTTGACACATTTAAAAAAGCTTTCTTTATTGTTCCCAACAGTACTGGCCAGTTTCGACTCCAATTTGGCTTTGGCTGCACCCATTTTCTTCCCACAGTGGTAAGGAACACCTCTATATTCCTCCCATTTCACCTGACCTTTTTTCCACTGGACATCCACTTTACATTTTTGCCTCATCTCCAGAAGATCCTTGCTTAGCCCAGGCAGCCTTCTGCCTCACCTACCTGACTTTTGATATTTTCCAAATGCTTGCTCTTTTGCTCTTAGCAGGTGGTACTTAAAAGTGACCAGCACTGATGAATTCCAGTACCTTCAAAAACATTTCCCCTGGGGATCTTACTCACTAGTTCCCTGAGCAGCCTGAAGTCTGATCTCCTCATATCCACAGCTGAAGTTTTGCTGGCACTTTTCCTTCTGTCAACAGAGATTATAAACTCGACTGCTTCATGATCACTGCGGCCAAGATGGACACCAGCTGCACTTCACTCACAAGACTGTCTTATTAACAAGTAACAAATCAAGGAGAGCACCTTTCCTAGTCAGCTCCCTTAGTACCATAAAGCTATTGTCCAGGTGCTTTTGGAATCTTCTGGACCTGTTTGTGCCAGCTGTGTGGTATTCCCAGTTAACATGTGGCAACTTGAACTCCTTGATAAAGATGAAGGCTGTTGATTTAGAGGATTAGGGTGGTTCACTGTTGATTTGGAGTTATAAAAGAAGTAACTTAGAGGTATAAAACCCACGTTCAATACAAAAGTTTATGAACACATTAATATATTGTTTTCTCTTTGCTTTTTTATGTAATTGAACTTCAGTCCTTAACCAGTGACCAAAGGTTAATCAGATTCACTGTTGTCCATAATTTAACCCATTTTAACATGATATCCACATTCAGCTGTACAATGGTTCAGTGTTAATTCAAACTTAATCTCAAATTTCTCAACATTATGTGGAAGTCTTTATAAAGTGGTAGATTAACAAATTTCGACTCATCTACTGAATTCAATTCTTTGTTTCCTTTTCCCCTTATTCTTGAACCTGACAATATAAATCTGACACTTTCATAATTTTCATAAAAGGGAAAAAAGGGTGCCACTTACAGTTCAGTTACATCTTTTGGGATGCCTTTAGGCAAAGCTTTTAGGCCTTTGTTGCTGCAGCGAACTACTGTGTCCAGACAAGTACATTCTGCAGGACAGCGGGACAGTGGAGAGCAGCTATTGTCATCATTTCCTGGTTAATAAAAATGAACAGATGCTAAGCTTGCTAATAAATGTCACTTCAATATTAGCAATGATAGCCCACATGGATTTTCTTTAACTAAACATGTTATTTCTACATTATAATATCTCAAGGTAGGGAAAAAATCACATTAGCTCTGTAAACCATTGCTCCAAGAATTGACATTTCAGGTTATGCTTTACTTAGTACAATGCCGTTTTACTAGGAAAGAATGCTATTATATGGAAAAAAAATCATTAAAGAAAGAATAAAACCTGAAATGAAAGAAAATAAAATTAACAAACTACTAAAAACAGTCTCTTTAAAAAAAAGATACAGCCTTGAAAATTGCAAACTATTAATGCAGTAAATGGAAGCACGTGTGAGAAATGCAAGATAGCAGCCTTTTTTTTTCTTTATTAAGCATTAGTGAAGTCACAAGCTAGGCAAAATGTCACATTATTTGATCAAATAACCTGAAAGCATCCTTGATTCAAGCATTAGCATTTGAAAATATTCTCATCTCAACTTTAACATTTGATTAGTTTTTTGTATTGCTTCTAAATTATTATTTACAGTACTAAATATAGGCATGAAAAACTTTTGAAAGCATACATACAACAGCCTGTGAATGCTGATCATACAAAAACGAGTGGAAGATATTTAAACCGATATAGAAACAGCACGGAGTGCTGATGAAGTTCTTTAAAGCACAACTCTTTGGGATCTATGGGAATCATTACACTATACACATGAAAGCTGAAATTATAAAAGGTTCAAATATTAATCTTCTTACCATCATCACATGTAAAATCCTGAATTGCCACATCCTGGATAGGAATCTCTTTGAGGAAGTAGGGTTTTTGGCAGCGAGGGTTCCCCGTCACAATGCGTTTCTTCCTTAGCCAGTCTCCAAGCCACGCGAGATGGCAGTTGCAGTTGAAGGGATTGGCCAAGAGGTTTCTGAGAACCACAGGAAAGTTTACCTCAGGTGACACCATCTTTTCATCCTAAGCATTCTATTTTTATTTTCAAAAAGCTGAACTTAAACTCTGTTCTTCAAACAGTACTATGCACAAACCATAGATGAAAGCTGTAATTTAGGCTCTGTGTGAGGAATCTTGATACAACTCATTTAGAAATAATTTAAAACTGTCAAAGACCTGAGTTCATGTCAAGCCACTCTGTACTGATAATGCAATAATTTCATATAGAGATGCAGGCTGATTACTTTACATTATTAGCTTTAACCCGACAACAGCTATTCCGTTAATTTACCATCTCAGGATTTCCATCTTTTATTTGCTCCAGAGAATAAGTTTCCTATCTGAAGTGACAGCTAAGTTGATTACATGCCAGTTACAAAAATGAATTTACTTCCAAAAGTCCAGTACTTTTGGCATCTCCTTACTTCAGCACACATCTATCAACGATTCTATTATCTATAAACATGTCATCCTTAATATGCAAAATTAGTCACCGGGTGCAAGGTGTCACTTTTTACGTAAAAAGGGGATTAAGTACTTTCCTGAATTATGCTACCTACAACCTGCATTTCTTCATTAAACTGTGGCAGCTTTGCTCACTGTTTTCACTTAAATTACATCACATTTAAAGAAAAAAAGAGATTTTTTTAAATAGAAAATGAGACTGAAGGTTCATTATAAAACATGTATGAATTAAGATTCTCAGCAGGCCAAAGAAATTTAAGATAGTAATTGGGTGGCACAGGGCAGAAAGGCAGACAACATGGTGATTCAACCAGCTGTGATTGTGCATTGCCTACCCAAAATGTGGCTTTCAACCCGGTTTCGGAGTAGTGGGCTTCTGCGAGGGGGGTGAGCAGGATGTTTTTCCTGCCTTCTCAGGCACTTCTGGAAACCAGTCTAATGCTGCATCACAGGGCACCATGAAAACATACTCTTAAGTGCCCAAGACGGCCCAGAGAATAAACTTTCCTAAAAATCCCTCTATAAACTCTTTTTCTTTTCCTTACCTTTAACTTTTTTTCCCCTTAACCACATGTTGCAAAATTATAGAGCAAATCATTAAGGGAAAGGCCCCCAAAATGTCAGAGATTTAAATTTGGCTACAGTAAAAGACGAACGTGACTTACAAGGTAGAGAGCGAATGCAGTGTGTCGAAGGAGCCGGGGGCCACGGTGGTGATCTGGTTGTCATACAGTGAGAGCAGACGGACAGAGCTCAGGCCCGTGAAGCTGTCGTTTCCCACACAGCTCACCCGGTTGCTCCTCAACATCCTGAGAAAGAAGGATCAGTATTTCTTAGTTTAGGTCAAACAGGGGCAGAAGCTGAAGTGGTTGCTGGAGCAAGGGCCAAGAGGAATGGGTTGCCACCAGTGAAGGGACCACAAGTGCAGTGACCCCTGTGCCACGTGTCACTTCACTGAAGGGACTAGGTGCAGTGTGTGTGGAGGTGATTGGAAGACAGAAAGGTAGGTGGGTGGGTAGGTTTCACAGAGGCAAGGGGTGCTTCACAGAATCACAGAATGGGTAAGGTTAGAAAGGACCACCAGAGGTCATCTGGTCAAACCTCCCTGCTCAAGCAGGGTCCCCTAGAGCATGTTACTCAGGACTGTGTCCAGATGGCTTTTGAGTATCTCCAGAGGAGACTCCACAATGCCCTTTGGCAACCTGTTCCAGTTTCCCCTAAGCATTTTTATTTTCAATACCAGAATCAATAATTATGGCTTTTTAACTGAAAAGAAATGAAACTGATTGAAATTCCCCAAATCAGACATACACATCTTCATGTTTCCAAGGTTAATGACTCCAGAACTGCTATGTATATAGAGCAGAAGCTTGTACCAGATGACCTCCTCCTGAGGCCCCTCTGACCTCACTTTTCTTAGGAAAATTCTAGAAACTACTTCTACTGCATTCTGAAGGATTTAATTTAAATGAAATCAGGCTAACCTGACTCCTCCTAAGCATGACTCTAAGGTTTAATACAAATTTCAGAATACTAAGTAAGAAATACCTATTCTAAAATCTCTAATTTCTATAAAACTTATGAGCTTTGAAGTTTGTTGTTCTCGTCTCTGTCCATCAAGAAAGAATAATTTTTCCCCATGCTCTTTTCTAAGATTAGCTGCTTTAAATAATTTTAGCAGCTTTTACTGCGAGGTTAGAAATTGTAGACCTGATTTATTAAAAACACCTAACGTCTATGGACAGCTGAAGCCCCAAAGACCATTTAATTTTGGTTCTGCTCTGCAGATCAGAAGGACGGGATCTATGAAAAAGGCCAAGAATCTGTAGATTGTATAAACACCTATTTTTTTTGAGTGGAAAGAACTGAACTGCCTCATGGAAAGAATGAAATGAGTTCAAGCTATAGTGCTTTTAATCCTCCCTTCACTGTTGAAATGACATAAAAATTACTTAGGAGAGAATAATTTCCCACATTTCAATATCCACCCGAACAATTTTTTCCTCTAGCAAAATTCCCGGTAATGGTTGAGCTGATTTGAATCAGACTCCATTATGTAGAATGTGTAATTTCTGTGCAAAATTCTGTTACTTTGATGCAGATGATTATTCCCATTTCCACTTCTGAAGTTGGATGTTTACCCATTCTCAACTGCTTCGTCATTTTAGAAGACTTATTATACCCATAATTAATAATCAACAAATTAATATAATATATAACTTCTTGCATAATAGGAACAAAACCTAAGATATGCTTAAATAATCCATAGTTAATTCTCCAAAATCAATTTTTTTAGGACATACAGAATATTACTTTAAAAAATACCTGGAAGAAAGTAAGAATAAAAACACCCAAATAATTACACTTACAGTGTTTTGAGACTTTCTAATCCTTTGAACATTTTGTGTCGAACACTTTCCAAGCGGTTGCTGGTGAGTAATAGTTCATTCACACCAGAGGCTCCATCAAATGCCCCTTCTTCGATATCTGTAATCTTGTTATTGCTCAGGTTTCTATTACACGTTAACAGAAACAGAGAAGAACATGTTTTCTTTTATAAATACCCTACATTAACTGTTAAATGCTGTAGACTGGGTGAAATTTCAAGACATTGAGTTAGAATCATAGAATCACTAAGGTTGAAAAAGACCTCCAAGATGATCAAATCCAACCTTGACGTAATAACCCAGTTATTGTATAAAAGCAACAAATATATCATTCAAATTCAAACCAATAAAAGCAAAATTCAATGCTCTTCTAATTAAAGAAGTAAAGATTTTTAAAGCAATCTTTGGAAGATGTTTTTAAATAATGGCAATTACCCAGTCCCTGCTGTTGCCACGCAAGAACATTTTTTCATAATTTTGAATCTTGTCAGTAGCTGTATATTTTTTCAGGTCTCCAGTCTTTGTAGCATTTTTAGATGAATAAATAACAAAATGATACCGCATGAATACAGCACAGCTAACCTCTCTGGTTTCTTTATTTTATCTCACTAGACAAATGTAAGAAATCAGTATAAACAGCAACATATGCAAATGAAATGTGCGAATGTAAACAGTACATGAAATGGTAATAATTTATGACATTAGTCAGAAAGGATTGTTTATAAGCAAGATAGTTCATTTATCTGCAATTTGCATGCAAAGTGGATAAAAATGTGGGAAAATGACCTAAAATACTGCCAAAATATTTAGTGTTTACTATTTCAGTTGAAATATGGAAATTACATCCCAAATGGGCAGTATCTGTACTATACATATACAAAAGCATACATACTCAACAGTACACATTTCCTTAAATATTTTTCATATCACATGAAACAAACAAAACAAAATGAGAATAACTATTTACATACATTACAGAAGTAGATATCTACACACTAAACAGTTATAATACACCAGTGATTTTTCAAAAGCTCTTAAAAACACTCTGAGACAATGTAAAAAGGAAGTGAAGCTAAAGACTTTATTTGAATTAATTGTGCTGGGAAGAAAATCAAACATGTTTTGATGCAATTTCTAGAACAGCATTTTAATCATCCAAAACAAGAAAGATACTATTTGTTAAAGCAAAAATTCATATGTCTGTCAGAATGAATGGGTGCCTTTATCTAAGACATGGAAAACAAGGAGTTGTGGCTTAATCTTTAGTGCTGACTACTCTTTCTAGCCTAGCTAAAATTTATTGTACACCTTGTCTGTGATGAAGGATACAATCATAGAATCATAGAATCAGTTAGGTTGGATAGGACTTTTAAATATCATAAAGTCCAAGCATTTAACCCACCACTGCCAAGCCCCTCACAAAAACATGTCCCTAAGTCTTTTAAATCCCTCCAGGGATGGTGACTCCACCACTTTCCTGTGTGGCCTGTTCTAATGTTTGACAGCCCTTTCCATGGAAAATTTTTCCTAATATCCAATGTAACCTTCCCTGATGCAATTTGACATCATTTCCTCTCATCCTGTCACTTGTCTTGGGAGAAGAGGCCAACTCCCATCTCACTACAACCTCCTTTCAGGTAGTTGTAGAGAGTGATAAGGTCCCCCCCAAGCCTCCTTTTCTCAAGGCTAAAGAACCCCAATTTCCTAAGCTGCTCCTCATAGGACTTGGACTCCACACCCTTCAACAGTGGCATTGTCCTTCTCCGGACTCACTCCAGCACCTCAATGTATTTTTTGTAGAGAGGGGCCCAAAACAGAACACAATACTCAAGATGTGGCCTCACCAGTGCCAAGTACAGAGGGCCAATCACTTCATTAGACCTGCTGGCCACATTATTTCTGACATAGGCCAGGATGGCACTGGCCTTCTTAACCACCTGGGCACATGCCAGTTCCTGTTCACCTGGATGTTGACCAGTGCCTCCAGGTCTTTTCTGATGGGCCATTTTCCAGCCACTCATCCCCAAGCCTGTAGCAATGCATGGGAATGTTGTTTCCAAAGTACAGGACCCGGCACGAGGACTTGTTCAGCCTATACCATTGGCCTCTGCCCATCAGTGCAGCCTGTCCAGATCCCCCTGTAGAACCTTCCTGCCCTCCAGCAGATGAACACTCCTGCCAAGCTTGGTGTTGTCTGCAAACTTGCAGAGAGTGCATTTAATCTCTTTGTCCAGATAATCGATAAAGATATTAAACAGGACTGGCCCCAAAACTGAGCTCTGGAGAACACCACTTGTGACTGTCTGCCAACTGGATTTAACTCCATTCACTACCACTCTCTGGGCCTGGCCATCCAGCTGGCTTTTTACCCAGCAGAGTATACGTCCATCCAAGCCATAAGCAGCCCGTTTATCCAGGAGAATGATGTGGGAAATGGTGTCAAAGGTTTTACTAAAGTCTAAGTAGATAACATCCACAATCATTGCTTTCATTTAGTTTCACAGTGAACTGTTCAGTCTTCTGTAAGGTGCTGCAGAAGACTGGAAGCAAGAAACTCATTATTTCTTATCTCAGCTGGCTTGTCCATGTCAAGTCCTTAGTTTCCTAAAATCTTTTTTGCTCCTGGTGTAATATGGATACTACTTCACCCACTTCACGTAGATATTTTAAGGATTAGTGTTGCATAGCTAATCTATGTTGCAGTGCATACACATGCTTTAGTAGTGAGGAACCGTCAAATCAATGGAACATTTAGGCCTCAATTTTTCAATGTCATCTGTGTAGAAAGTCCTTTGCACCTATTTTGAACCTCCAGAAGAAATATGAGCTCCAAAAAAATATAGAATTCACTCCTATTGGTGTCTCTGTAGCATGAGTACCTCACTGCTTTCCAGTGATGCTTAAGTATTCACTGTATTAATCTCTGAATGAAAGAATGTTGTGACAACTGGTAACTATATTAGGAAGTTACAGAGCAGTACTATTAAAATAGTGAATCTTTCATTAACATTTTTTCAATTTTGTCAATTTTGTCCTTCCTCAAATAACCAGATTTCAAAGCCCTTGGGAGTTCCAGCAGACAGCTACACCGAGATTGATTAATACTCTTCCTTTTCTTTTGTCTTGAACATCTCCTCAACTTAAAAAAATATTCTTAAATACGAAGAGCTCGTATATGTATAAATGTGTGTATAAATGTGTATATGTATGCATGTGTATGTATGACACATCAAGTTTTTTATTAATTTCATAGGATCATACAATCACGGAACAGTTTGGGGAAGGGACCTTAAATATCATTTAGTTCCAACTCCTTTTCAGGGCCATCTTTCACCAGACCAGGTTGCTCAGGGCCCCATCCAACCTTGTCCTCAACACTTTCAGGGATGGGGCATCCACAACTTCTCTGAGCAACCTTTTCCAGTGCCTCATCACCCTCAGAGTAAAGAATTTCTTTCTGATATCTAATCTAAACATACTGTCTTTGAGTTTAAACCCATTCCCCCTTGTCCTATCACTATATGCCCTTGTAAAAAGTCTCTCTCCATCTTTGTTGTAGGCTCCCTTCAGGTACTGCAACGCCACAATTAGGTCACCCTGCAGCCTTCTCTTCTCCGGGCTGAGCAAAACTAATTCTGTCAGCCCTTCCTCATAGGAGAGGTTCTCCATCCTCACTAATCATCTTGGTGGCCCTTTTCTGGACTTGTTGCAACAGGTTCATGTCCTACCTGTGCTGGGGACCCCACAGCTGGATGCAGTACACCACACGAGGTTTCACCAAAGTGAGGTAGAGGGGCAGAATCACATCCCTTGACCTAATGGCCACACTGCTTTGATGTAGCTCAGGATATGAAAGCTTCTGGACTGCAAGTGCACATTGCTGGCTCATGTCGAGCTTCTGATCAATCAATATCCCTTTTGATTTGTTCATCCCCCAGCCTGTACTGATACTGGGAGTTGCCTTGAACCAGGTGCAGCACCTTCCACTTGGTCTTGTTAAACCTCATGAGATTCCCAGGGACTCATTTCTTGACCTTGTCCAGGTCCCTCTGGATGGCATCCCATCCTTCAGGTGTGTTAACTGCACCACTCAACTTGGTGTCATCTGAAAACATGCTCAGGGTGCACTCAATCCCCTTGTCTATGTCATTGATGAAGACACTAAAAAGCACTGATTCCCGTACGGACCCTGAGGGACACGATTAGTCATTGATGTCCATGTCCACTAAGCCATTGACCACTATCCTCTTGAAGCCATAGTCCAAACAATTTCTCATCCATCTAACAGTTCATCATCGAATTCATCTCCCTCCAATTTAGAGAGAAGGATGCTGTGGGGGACCATGTCAAAGGCTTTACAGAAATCCAGATAAATGCCATCTGTACCCCTTCCCTTGTCCACTGATTCTTCATATTGATACTTGATATTTCAAAAGTACACTACAGCTGTAAAAAGTGCCAATCTGAGATTCCTAGAGAATGAAGAAAGCTGGGTATCTACTGTATAGAACCAGAACGTTGTTGTGCCAGACATTCCTATATTCTTTTATTTTTAAGTATCTCAGCCTAATCCAAAGTGGCAAGGTGTACTCAAGTGGAGAGGTCAAAAGCAAGTTCATTTTTTGATTTCACATTGTTGGTTTTTTTTTTAAATTTTTAATCTAAAAAATCAGTAATAAGTATTTAACTAATTGTGATCATGACAGCTGCCAGTAAGGATCTGTATAAGCTTAACAATAGTTTAAGTAATACTATTGCTCCCCTTGAGATTTTGGTCACTAGTAATTTAGACTAGTCTTTTACAAATGGCAGTCACTTGGTTACTACAAAGCAGTCATCATTAAACTGATCTATTTTTACTTGCATTTTTCTTCACTTACTATTTATGTTTGGATTTAATCCTGAAAAGATTGAGCACAGAGTCACTAAGTCTATCTAAATCATCTACTCTCAAATATGTCTTTTACATAAGCTAAAGAAAGCTTTTCATAGATTTATTTTTAGTAACAACTGCAACTGGTAAGATTATAAACTCCTCTTAGAACATTAACTGTTAACATGGACTTACAATGATGAGCTATCAAACCATTTTTTCTTAGTCATTTTAATTTTGATATCCCTCTCACCTAATGACAGTTTAATGAAGCACAGAATCAAAGGCATGGCTTTAATGTGCTGAAAGAGGCAAAACTGTCTGGTTAGGGAGTAATACAGGAAGTTACAAAAGATTACTGGAATCTTTTTTAAGCAGCTTATACTGCAAGCTCCCTGCTGTGGCTGCATAACAGACCAGCTGGCTGGACATTGCTGCGAAGGTGCCGGAGCCATACACCATGAGAAGTTGTTGCTGGCAGTGCCTAGTCCCATAGAGAAGAGCTGCCAACTCTGACCTACCTCAGTGATTAATTTAAACGCATTCTTGATTTTCAATTAGAATATACTGAATCTTTTGTAGATAAAAACTAAGAAAGGTGGAGAGACACAGCAAGGAGCTAACATGCTGTCTGAATAGACAAGGTCATTGAAGTTGCACTTACATTTTACGGAGCTGAGGAAGTTTCTTAAAGATTCCAGTAGCTTCCAGGACTGAAAATTCATTGTTATTTAGCCGCCTAAAAGAAATTACATCAATTTCAGAAACAATTATTCAGGCATGGGTACAGAATGTTCTACATTAGCTGAACTTTTCAGATTGGTTTCACTGAATAGCTGGTGTTTAACTGGTAGATGCAGAACAATTTCTTATATACTGACATTTCTAATTCTGATAATTCCTGTGAATGAATATTCTCATTCCTGTGAATGAACTTTCTCATTAGTTAAACTTAGGCATACGTAAGACTTTTTAATAGCCTGATCACAAAATATTATACAACTAAAACCGCAGAGAAATATAAGATGATGTTTTTAATTTTGCAAGCAAAAATGTAACTAAGGAAGGGTTCCATGGCAACTTATAAATAAAAATCTTTTAGAAGTACATGTAAACCACTGAAGATTAGTTTTATGTTCTTTAAAGGATATCAGGTGGGGTCTGCCAGACATCTGGAGGTACTCATAGAACACTGTTTACAAGAATGAAATAATTACTCAATGCTTCTTCTGAATAGGGAATGAAACACACTGCACAGGTCTTCAAGAATTTAAAAAACACTTCTCTTACCATGGTTTATCTACATGCCACTACGGCTGCACACATACATAGCTTAAGGAAGCATTAAATGCTGATTTTTAACACTATAGGAAGGTATACAATGAGCAACAAATACTAGCTGGATATTTATCTTTCCTACACAGGTAACAAGGCTGTTCCAGCATGGTATACTTCAGCAGCTGCTAGGTTAGGGGACTATATAAATTTCAAAAAATATCTCCATTGACCCAGTACTCCCTATTTCCTCTCTTGAAAAGAAAACGGAAATTATGAGTCTTAGGTCCTTTATATTTTAATGGAGCCATCTTATTAAGGAAAGGAGTCTGTCCAGCTTTAATTTTAAGATCTTAAATAGGAAGAAAGAGATGTGACTGACAAGATCACTGTGAAATGAAATTCAGCATAATTCTAAACCCAGAATGCTTTTCAGAATTGCCTTATCGCAAGGCAAGATTAAAAAACACCTAGAAAATAAAGGAAAGCTGTTTGATCATCCTTCCCTCCTGTTCATTCTCAGTGATAGCCAGAAGGGAAATGAAGGTTGTAAATCTGTACAATAGTTTCAACGTGGAACCAAATCGAGAGAAGACAGTTTTTTGGATATACACAAAATGTTTGTGTAGCACACCAAACTACAAGGAACATGAATTTCAAAAGATGTTACCACCTCTGAAAATCAGCTGAATGACTTATTGTGATTTTTAGTGGAACCATACAAAGTAATTCTTGCATACCGTCAATCAACAAACTTACTTCTCCACTGTAAATAGCCTCTTTTTCCCCCATCCATGAACAACAGAAGCAGAATTTTATAAATGCTGACATTTTCACATACTTTTCAACTGCTATATCATCTAGCAGAATGACTTGTTAATGAAAACATATACTGATTCTAATAATACTTACTTGCTCTACTGCAAACATCTCTGACCTCATTGAAAACATATTAAAAGCAATTTACTTTGTCTCTCTCTCAAGTTTCTTTCACATAAATGCATTCAACTTTTTTAGTTTTTTTCTCAGAAGTCGTCTTTTTTAGATGATTCTCCTTGAATTTTTTTTCTAAGTGATTCATCTTGAAAACTGAAGCCCTTGACACAGTATTCCAGCTGATATTTTACTATTGCTATGTAGAGTAAAATAATTATTTTGTATAATTTACATACTACATTGCTATAAGTATATCCCAGACCGAAATTTGCAGTAGTTCCCAAAAGCACTCCTTCACCTTTAACATACACGACAACATCACTATAGCCTTTTATCTTGAACTCCTCATTGGTTATTCCTCAGTCTTTTATTTCCAGGGCTAAATAATCCTACATAATGTCATAGGTAGATTTTTAATTTTTATTCTTTTTAAATTTCATTTATTTTATTTAAATTAGTCCACACATAATGGAAACAAAATTATTAAAGATAACTGGAAAATTAACAGATGGGATGAGATCTCTCTTATGGATTTTAATATCAGTATTTTTTTAGCCTAGTGCTCTTCACCACTAAAGACAATAACTATAGTTGTTACCTGTCCATCACTAGATCATGAAAGTGATGTTAAAATTACTTTTATCTGGTTTATTCAAAGAAAAGTACTGAAACACCATCCTCAAAACAAAAAAGTAAACAAAGAAGCATTTCACAATGATGTCTACATATTCTGTTTGGTTTATTTGATGCTTTTTCCTGTTTTAGTAACACAATGGCTAAGATACTCGCATGTTTTCATACAATAGGTGATCCTCCTGGAAGGCTATATACTGCAGTGATATTCATGCTTTTCAAAACAGTCATGTTTGGTTATCAGTTATTGTAAAATCATTATAAAAACTCAACATATAAGATAGAAATTATTTTTATTTAGCTTTCTTCCTGGGGACTCTTGTCTGAGTGGTTTATCAACACTTCTTGAATTTTCCTATACATTAGAATGCTACCTGAAAAAGATTTTATTTCTGGGGTACAATTACAGACTTGTACTTTATATCAAATACTTCATTAGCAGATTAGACAGATCTTTCACTGGTTTTCTGGAAGACTGCGAGCAAGCAACAAAATATGAAGTTAGAACAGCAATTGGCTTATTTACAATTTTTTTCACTTTTACAATTAACTATATGCCTTGAACTATATTATTATTTTTAGATTTTTTAAAAAAGCAACTAACTTGAAGAAATACTGGGGGGCTATCACTACTGTTGTAATATACACAATGCATACCTTTTTCCTCACTTTTGATCTTTATTTTCAAGCTGAGACTCAGCTCTAAACACCACTCTGTAGAAATTAATCTAGCTTTCCTCATCACTGTTATAGAAGCATCAATGTAATTTGACTCTAACAAGTATCTTTATCTCAAATGTGATAGCTAAAAGAAAAGAAAGACTAACTAGCTGCTGTTCTCATATACATGCCAGTAAATACTGTGAACTGGACATCACAGAGTGGTCCTAGAACTAGACTGGAAAGTTGCAAGAGGAACATCAAAGGCAGTGCATCAAAGACCAGGAATAACAGGAGGAAAAAAGAAAAAGAGCTGTAACTTTTGTATCAGTGAGGCAAATACGAAAAGAGTGTATTTGGCTAGAGCAAATGGATTTTAGCAGAAGTAAAAAAATGCAGAAATAATTTCTCTACCCTCTCTAGAATATTTGTAGTGCTATTGAAATTTTTATTACATCAAATGACTTGAAGGACAATTTGTGCAGCCTATCAAGTAGAAGGCTGAAAAATGACTTTGTTACATTTAACACCATCTTACTTGGATAAAGTGCTACATACAGAAAAGGTCTTTTTAATGGCAAAAAATATAAAGAAAGCAATGATGAAAACTGAAGGGAAGCAGATTCTCTCTTGAAGTAAAAGTTCCCATTTTAAAAGATTTTAACAGAAGTGAAAGGAGATAATTAACTTCTGTAAAGTCTCAGGGAAATGGTGGATTTTTAAATCCACTAACACCTTCAAACAAGAATGAGTATTTTCTGAAAAAGTGCTGCAACCAAAAAAGAATTATACTTTAGTCAAAAAAAATTTTTTTTACTGAAATTTGAGTGTTTAGGATACACAGAAGATGACGTTTGATTATTTAATTGTTCCTTCTGAATTTAATAGGTAGGAATCATAATTATAGAAAGAAAACACTTGACAGTTTATCTTCCACATGTAAATAAATGAATACGAAAAACAACAATTAAAATGTTAAATTAAGATTATTATTTCGTCAGAAAAGAGAGAATTAAACATGATTGCTCCTAAAAATCAAGACAATGCATGTTTGCCACTTCAACAACTCCATTTCTCATCTCTTCATTCAGTAACTATCATTTATAGAACCACTACTTTATGATCTCATCCTATGTTAACCCGTTACCTAATCCATCAGCTTTTACTCTTAAATGAATTTTATCTTAAAATATAGGATAACATAAAATGTATTTCTCCACTGGAGTCGATCTCCCTTCACCCAAGACTGTATCAATTTTCTCTTCTGATTGTAATTCTCAGATTTTTAGTAAGAACATGCCATGGTTTATCTCTTGCCAGACACCAAGCACCACACAGCCACTCACTCCTCCACTAGGAGGACTGGGGAGACAACCAGATGGGTGAAAATGAGAAAACTTGTGGGTTGAGATAAATGCAGTTTAATAGGGAAAAAAAAGCCTTATACACAAACAAAGCAAATAAGAAATTAATTCACTTCTTCCCACTGGCAGGTGGGTGTTCAGCCTTCTTCGGAAGAACAGGGCCCCATCACGCATAACATGCAAGACAGACTCCATCACTGCAAACGTCACCCCCCCACCCCTTTTATATACTGAGCATGATGTCATATGGTCTGGAATATCCCTCTGGCCAGTTTGGGTCACCTGTCCTGGCTGTGCCTCCTTGCAGCCTCACATGCAACCTCCAACTTCCTTGCCAGCATGGAAGTACAAAAAGCAGTAAAGGCCTTGGCTCTGTGTAAGCTCTGCTCAGCAATAAAAAAAACCCATCTCTATATTATTCACCCTGTGTTCAGCACAAATCCAAAACATAAACCCATACTATCCGCTGTGAAGAAAATTAACTCTACCCCAGCCAAAACCAGCACAGAAAGCAACCGTGAAGTTCAATTCCTTCTTCAGCTCAGAGACAGACAAAAAGCTCCATCTCTGTTTTAAAAATATTTGCTTTAAATTCCTTTTCCTGTCAAGATATTCAAAATACTTAACAATAGTCTCACTATTTCCTACCTTCACTGCTGTACTGTTGCTTTGATGCCACTTCTATACTGATTGTCTTTTAAGAGGTGTGTCATCCTGTTGCTCATCTCACCCCTGTGGGTTACAGCTTGATCACAGTACTCCTGTCTCCACATCTCTGTCTCTGTTTTACTACATTAAATCAAAGGCCCCCTCTTGTCCCTCAACATTCTGCCTTGTTCTTTAAACTGAATCTCCTACGAAAAACAGCTATTTCCTTCCCCCTTTGCTCTGCAGTGACAGCCACTTTTCATCTACCTTTCCACTGATCCTTCAAGCATCTCTGCATTCCCTTCATACTATGCTTTGCACATGGGAAAACCTTGTAAAGTAGTCTTAATTTTATCTTTCACTCCTTCCTTGAAGATCACTTCAGTTGTAATGCCTACAAATCATTCCCATATGGCACTTATTAAGCAAGTAATAACTTGTGATTTCTGCCCATTCTGTTCATTATACTATTATCTCATCTTCTTAAACCAACACTGTTCTGTTTGTCTGCTTTATCTTTCTCTGGCCTCTTGCCTGACACATGTAATGTGTACTTTGCATAAGAAGAATCAGCTCTGTCTTCTGAAACACCCAGGTAGCTCTTTTTAAGACTGACCCCTTTGGTTTCTGGATGTCCTACTTTCTCTTGCAGTTAAAGTTAAAAGCAAAATAAACCCTACTACCTCTCAGAAAAACTGAAGTGGGTAGCTCAGATCCTTGAAGAACTAGAAATATAGAATAGTTACTTTATTTATTTATCATGGGTTTTTAAGGCTACATGGTACTGAAATTATGCATGAATAATTTTTATGAATATTTAGTCCTTAGAAGGGCACCACAGAGGTTATTTTGCCGTTCAAAAAAGTAAAACTGTGGTTTGAAAATTTGAAAATTTTAGTTAGTTTTTCCATAATAAACAATGCTTTATTATGGGTTCAACTTACAACTCTGCTGTGTACTGGGGGATGTGATCAGGAATTTTGTTGAGTTTCTGATTGGAGCAGTCCACTGTGGTCCCTTCACAGCGACATTTCTCAGGGCAAGCCAAATCTGCAAAGCAGTCTCCACTTAATTTGGATCTGTAATCCTCAGTGCCTGTAGAAGATTCAAGTCAAAACACAGATATTAAGTCAATAAAGTATATGATTTACTGCTTGTGAGAAGGTTGAAAAGATTTCTGCAATGCAGATAATGGTGGGCAACTTGGGAAATGCATGATAAACTTTGTGATACTGAACAGACACAAGGGCTTCAAGAGAGGGTTAAATATAGGGACTTTAGATATGCTGGAAAAAGAAACTGAGACCAACTTCACGTAACGGGATAACAATAACTTGAGCTTTTCACAGCTGTACTTTCTGCTGATTATGTTGTCAGCCAATCTAGCCTTGTTTATAGCTAATCACACAAATGCCAGTGATTCTTTTAGAATTTATTTTCTTTCTCTGTATCAAGAATAAATAGATCCTGAATGCCACCTTTTCTCTTTCTCTGGTTACAAATTTGTATTGTTGACTGGACTTCATTAACCTCTGTGATTTTTTTTTTTAATAGTCCCGATACTCCACATCAACTCAACACAAAAGATTGAAAGCCCTGTTTTCAGCTTTAATTTAAAAAATGTATGATCCTGACTTAAGCCTCAGCAGCTTGCCATGCTGTAGAAAGCTGCGTGACGTTCCATGGTGCTTGACAGAACCATGTTTTACTCATACCTCACAACCACATGGTTAGATCAAGCACAACAGAAAATCTCGCTACATTATCAAAACTGCATCCATTAGGCCAAGGATAAGAGGAAGGGAAAAGAGGAAGGAGTAGGTATAAGTTACAGAAACATCTGAAGTTTAATACTTGCTTACATGACATGGCATTCTTATTATTGAATGTCCAGTGCCACAGTAACAGTATCACTGTCACAGATTAAATAAAAATACCAAAAAATACAAAAAAAAAAAAAAAAAGGACCACATTGAAAGTTTCCTCCACCATTTCCCAGAGTCATTTAAAGAAAACATCCTAAACATATCAGGAAAAAACATCCAGTAAGGAACTGAGGGTGGGTGACAAAGAAAACAAAGAGAAGCTGAAAGGACCTGTGGGTTCTTCTTGGACAAAGGTGAAAAGACTGAGACTAGTAGAAGGTGCATCAGGGCTGGGAGGTACACTGTGATTTAGCTCAGACACTGAACTTTACTTACAGCCAAAATGGTGAACTCCTGCAAAAGTAAAGATAGCCAAGAAGGAAAGAAAGACAGAGTAATCCCAATTAAGACAAAAACATGAACTAAGCTCTCATGTTCTCTATTCAACTTTAGTTTGACTAGAAGAAGATACTAAGGGGTATGGTCTTCAGCAGAGAGAAAAAATAATTCATTTTAGTGGCATTTAAAAATGAAGATAAGATTGGGGTTTATTACAGATTTTATATAGGAGGATGATGATGATGCCTCCCATGAATTATTCTTCAGTATTTTGAATGCATTCTTTAAAAGCTGCTCCTTTAACATATATACATGCTATGCCACTTAAATCCTTACTAAACCAAACAAACATAGGAGAAACAGATTACTCAGGGCAGGAAAAAACCCCACCAACAGCCATCACATATTATGATTTCTAGCACTTGTAACTCTCGTACCAATATACATGATAAAACTAGCATAGAGTATTTCTATGAGCTAGCAGATAAATGGTATTTTTTCAAAAAAATGATTTAATACTTCTATAACCTTTATTCTTCCAAATGACTATAACAAATTTCTACTAAGACTTCATAGTGTCTGCAAAGTAGGATCTCTCAATGAAATATTAAAAAAAAATAAAATTTAAGTTTTTTAAGAAATCCTAAGATTATTTGATACTATTTATTTAAGTATAGTGTTTCTAGCACTTTGAAATACCCAGTAAACAAGGTTACAAAACATGACTTTTTTCTTCCAGCACCCAGAGTCCATGACTGTTAGCAGTTTGAAGCAAACTAAAATATTCAGGGATAAAGCCTTCAACAACTAAAATACTTTTAGGCAGCATTTTCCTGATAACCTGATTGAAAGAGAAAGCACAAAAGCTGTATTTCAAGAAGCACTTTTTGATTAACTAATTCTTTTTCTTCCTTTTTTTTTTCTCCAGGAATAGCATATCCTAAAGGATATGTAAACAAACCTAATGGCATGTGTGGCCATAATATAAACAGGATGTGAAGACATTTGCTGGCAAGAAAACACTTCTAATGTACAGACAAAAGTTGTGCTGGCAAGGTTGAGTAGAAGTCACTCTGTGGCAGGAATACAGCTGTTCTACTCATTAAAGAATTGAGTGGTACTACAGGTTTGAGAAATTGAATCCCCCTGTTTTATGCTACTTTAAAACACATTTTCACGGCTGCCAGTGCTGACAAATTGCTGCCTTATTTTGTATTTCATTTTGTCTTTTCTTCATATTCAAACCAACGTATTAGTGTAAGGGCATGAAGAACTTCACATGATTGCTGCAAATTTAAGCGATACATCACACAGCATTTGTTAAACATACCAGCTAAAGAGGCAATGACTGCAGAATAACCGTATACCTGTAGTACTTGAAAAAACAAGTGCACTGGTGTCAAAATCAATTATTGTATATATCTTTCTAGATCTTAAACTATGGTAGAAAACCCTGATTGAAAATCACATCCTGTAATTCATCAATAGATGTGTTATTCCCTTGTTTATTTTGTCAATCATTTATAATCTTTTATGAATATAACATAAGTGATTTTTTTTTCTATTAAGAAATCAGTGCACACACTGACAAACAAGGTAAAATAAAGAAAGATACATATTTCAAAGAGCTAGGGCCAACATCAGTAAATCTTTAGTAAAAATATCATAGACTTATTGTAGCTTAAAGCAGTGTGTAAATTACTGTTTCATCCCAACTCTAAAGTCATATTTTCTTCAATGGAAAGCATTTCTGATTCACTCTATGCATGTGACCACAGAATGCATCTAATTAAGAATATCAGCTTTCTTTTCCAAGCATTCCACTGTGATTTCCTAAACACGAGGAGGTGAGCAAGCAGTAGCTGCAGCCAGTGTAGAGCATGAAAGCAAGGCAAGAAAATGTTAATTTGTAAAATGTTTGGTTTTTTAAAGTCGTGCTAGCTCTTTGATGGCAGCATGGTTTCCTGTGTTTAAAAGTAGCTCAGGAGCTACATTTAAAAACAGTAGTGGCAGAAAGGCAAGGTACAAGGTAAGTAAAGGTATCAATTAAAATATGAACTAGCAGGTGCAATCTTCTAAATACTTCAAGTATAGGTATAATTTTGGTAGGTTGTGTGCAAATTTGTGAGACAAAAAAGGTAAATGGAGCTGCATGCTAAGCTCTTATATTCAGAAAACAGAACTACTAGTATTCTACAAAGGAAAACTATGTGTAGCTACAGGTATTGACTAATGTTAATACACATGCATCAGTTTCCTAAAAGCTATAACAAACTTTGCTTTTAGGGGGAAAGGGAGAGAATATCTGCAGTTAGTCAATCTTCCTGCAGAGCCAAACCTACCTGGAATGAAATACTGTTCTTTAGCTAAATAAAGAGAGAAAAAAAATAGAAGATGCACCTGAATGTCAGCAAGCAAAGAATGAGTTTTATTAGGTTAAGTATGGACTGCAGTTAACTACAGATAATTAAGTGAAAAAAGGTGTATTCACAATGAGAACTGATAAACAACAAAGTGTGAATAGTCATAAATGTATCCGGAACATGGATAACAAACAGTTTTCATCTGGTATTTGCACTTGAGACTGAATAAATTGTAGAATGTGAAATGCACCTGGAACAGCTGGAAACCATATGACAAAAGTTAGGATTTAAATAAATGTAAGTAGGAAATGGAATAAGATTAGAAAAAGAAAACAGTAAATTTCAGTATGAGGCAAGCTCCCTGTATAAAATTAATATGTCATGTTTCCGTATTTAGCTTCGGAATTTTTAGATCTTTTGCATATTCCAGAGGGTTGTGGAAATTTTACAAAATGATTTATGTTGGTGATACTTGTAGTGAATAACTTTAGCATTTCATTCTGAAGTTTTAAATATTGCATTTATTTTGTTATATTTAATGCTACTCAGGAATAGTGCCAAATGTGTTAAGTACAGTAATGTTCCGTGATCCAATAGTCTATGACTTCCATGATTTCCCTCCCTTCAGTCAAAGAACTAAAAAAGATTCTGCAATGTTTAATAATTCCACAGAGAGCCAGCTGGCTTCATTGGAACTTCTATAACCACCTCTTTTTTTTTTTTGCCAATAAAGGAAAAATAGCAGCTGAACTAAGAAAATTACCTGAGCAGCGGAATTTCTTGCTTTTGATCTGGCCGATCCTTTTGTTTGCCAGACGGCGGGGGCTGGTGCAACGGGCACCACTGGTCTCAATGGGGTTTGTATGAAGATAATCCGCCAGCCACTTCAGATGGCAGTCACAGATAAATGGGTTCTGAGCCAAATGCCTTTCATGAAGAAAAAAACCAATAATTTCACTCATTATTTCCCTTTGGTCCTAGTAGTATCCAATGCTTTTGCTGCATTTTATATGAAGTCATACTAAAGACAACCATAAACAAGAGCATACATACAAGGTCTGAATCGCACGTAGGGGTGAGAAGGTGCCTTTTGCAATGGTCTGAAGCTTGTTGTCATACAAAGAAAGCAGATTCAAATTGTGCAGATCTTGAAATGCATCAACTCGCAGGCAATTGATCTTGTTGGCATTCAATAATCTGTTTAATGGAAGACAATTATAAAATTGAGAGAACTCGTTTCATGTCGCAGCTTCAGCATTTTTCACAGATAAGTCTTTCTGCACCTTTGTAACCAGAACGGGAGATGTAGTAACAAATAATAATTGACAATGACATAAGGCACTTCAGTGAATTGAAATGTCTTATTTAACTGATATGTATTCCTATATATTTGCACCTTGGAGTTGAAATGTGTATATTTATTCAGCTAAAATCACATTTCTTGTATGTACTGGAAGAATGTGTGTGTGTGGTATTTGTGCAAAGAAACAAGCCTAAAAAATCAAGTATATGCAAGGAAAACTAGTTCCTTTTGCCAAACAAATAAACAAACAAAAAAGGAACTGAACACTGTGTTCATGAGCTGGAAGAGATGTGCAGTGGCACTTTTAATTATATGTTACTAATCAGCATGCTGCCGCATTAACAGAGTTGTAGTAAAAACTGGTGGTATGGAATATATCCAAATCTGTCTTGGATCCTTTTTCCTCTCCATCTTCAAAGGGAACCTTTTCTTCCTTGTACCTCCCAGACTTTTAATGATAAAATAAACAAGCCAATCTAAACCAACTCCTTTTGAAGAGAAAAAAAAAAAGTCATTCAACCACATGCATTTTTATAACCAAATATTTTTTACTTTTTTCCATTTTGAGCCAGAAATGGTGGATTTGAACCCTAATGCTCTGAAAAGAAGTTTTGCCACAATGCAGAAATTTACTTAGACTGAAATGTAAGCTATGGACATTTTTTTAATACAGAATAGACAGCAGTTTGGAAAGGTCTCTTCCCCCCCCTGCCTTTTTTTTTCACCAAATCAAAAATATATAACTAAAACATCTTTAAAGGAAAACAGGAAAGCATACCCCCCCTGCCCACTACTATACTACTTTGTGATTAAAATAAATCAAAACGCAAACCTCTAGGTGGTGCTAGAACTTGCATATTTTTAATATCTATTTTCTGTTTTGCCATCTTCAATTTGTTGTTAATAACAGACATTTTGCCAACCACTGCACTGTGAAGTCTGGGCATTAAATAATTCTAAACAAGTGGGAAGAATTTTTGAATTCTTTAAGTATACTCTTTAACTCGACAAGTTAGTTTGCCTGGGACAAGTTCTTCCAAAAACACCACTGTTGTTTTACAGTCTATTGCACAAATTTCTTTTACACAGTACAACTACCACACAGCCTCTTCTGCTAATTATTGACAATATTTGATAAACACATCACCATGACATTCTTTATTCCAGTATTAAATCTAAAGAGCGATCGTTTATAAGATTACACATGGAAATTTCCAAAGTGCTAAAGGAAATAGCAGTTGGAGTTCAAAGACTTGTACAGTGTCAGAAAACATTAAGTCATCAATGAAACTGTGGTGCAATGCTGTTCTTCATGGATACAACTAGAAATACAATTATATAGCATTTCTACTACCTATTTTCTCTTTATAAAACACACAGATATTCCTTCTATGGTTCCCACACATCTTTATACATGCTATTTGTTCTTTACGTACGTATCTTATGTGTTTTATCCTTACAAGTTCCACACAAGAGAATATTTTAATTTGAATTATTTTACGCTGAGACATTAACTGATATGATCACATTTGTGGGCAAATGGCAAGCTGGCCTACAACAGTCTTGACTCCTTTGGCTTTAACATAATTTGGTTTTACTATACTTTGATCTTACATATAGGATTTCCTACTAGTTCTTCTTCAGGTATAAATCTCTTGTGATGTTTATCTTTTGAATTATCCCAAAATAGAATAAATATTAAAAAAAATACTCACAGCAACTGCAGAGAAAATAGTCCTTCAAATAGGCCCTTTGGAAGTTCTGTAATTTTATTGCCATAGAGGACTCTGTACCAGGAAATAAAGCAAACAAAGCCACCATTATGAAAGGCATATGCTAAGGGATTTTGACTTTAAGAATAAAGTAATTTCCATTTTCCTGAAAGGATTTTAATGGCCACCACTTGATACTTGCAATATCCTCATGGTCCTGTGAGGTAGCAAGATCACACATTTTCCCAAAAGGTGTAGAGCCCAAAGGGTTCTCTGCAGAATCAGCACCTCACTGCTTACAGCGTTCCCAAGGGACCTTGGTAAGTGGATTTGCTGTTTGCAAGAACAACTAACTGAGGAATTAAAGACATTTGGTTTTGTTCAGCTCTGTGCCACATTATAAATGACATATTTATAAAAACCCTATATATTACTAGTGTCAAGCTGTGACAATATTTAACTATCACTAACATTCTGAAATGATTTTTACAACTTTCAGAATTGATTGAATTAATAGGAAAATTTTGCAGAGAGTCAAAAAGCCAAAATAATTTCACTATAGGAATAAGGGGAAATTTCCTTCTGTTTACAGGTCAAAGAGATACCTACAGTGAATTGAGTGAACGTAAGCCCTGGAAAGCATCTGGAGCTGCTTCAGAGATCTGGTTATTGCTCAGGTCACTGAAAAAATGAAATTTGACTCAATTAATTCAAGCTATTTTCAAAATAGCAAACATTAAGATAATACATAATTAGAATTAAGCATGGATGGGAGAGAGAAATTAAAATATTTACATGAGACACTGCCAAAAATTTTAATATAAAACCACTAAAATTGCCAGTACACTGAAACAAAATGCATGGTTGAAAACAGATCTTTCAAATGCTTGAAAAAATGCTTTTCCTAGTTGTTTGAGTACATTTTATAAAGAATTCTGTGCTTGCTATGGCCACAGGACTACCCAGCCTCAAAAATAATCTGTAATTTTCCTCATTATTTATTTTTTAATATAATTTTCACTGCAGTAGTATATTGCTTCTATGCAGAACCATATTAAACAATTTCAATACTTGATAAAAAACCAATTAGTTTTAATATGACAAATATATTCTTAATAATCAGGCTACCATATCAGTTAACCTTCTAGCAGTCAAACTTTCTTAAGTGCTCACACACTGACTGTATTTCCCCTGTACCAACTTGACTTGTTTTTTATCTTTTTATATAACTATATATATGTATATGCATGTATACATACATGTGAAAATAAAAAATTTAAATTATTTGGTACGTACATTCTTCGAAGCTTTTTATAAGGGGAGAAAGCTCCAGGAGGTATGACCTTGATTGAATTTTGTTCTAACCGTCTGCAAAAGAACAGCAGTAATGTAAAAATACAAAATCCAAGCCAAACAGGAATCTGAATCTACAAGAAACTAGTAGAGATAGACTTCAACAAAGAAGGCTATTTTTGTTTTCTTTTTCAGTATAATATTTCAGTATAATAACAGCATAATATTTCATTCATAACAAAAAAAAAATCAGTCAAACCTTTTAATCCATAGAGAGTAATGTAAATTAGCACCCAATCTTGATTTTGTATCTAAAGAAAACTTATTTTCAGAGCACACAAGATTTTTCTACAAATTAAGATAGAATTGTAATTAAAAATGTCAAAATCGTCTTGGTGGTAAGTGACTCCCAATGTATTATGCACACAGTAATTTTCATAGTCAGTTTTATTTATAAATGTCTAAAGACTTCAATGAGATAACTGAAATATGCAAACCATAGGAAAGGGGAGACATGTTCCTACAGAACAAATAGCAGTATATAAAACGTTTTCTTTAAGATGTACTACTAAGATTGCACAGTCATACTTCTAACTTCTTTAAACAAGTATTTTAATCTAAAATTGGGGTTAGTGTTAATGGCCACGCTTGCTGTGAATGTACAGCGACTATGACTGATACTTCCCATACTGCAAGTGTGAGTTTGCTGATGGAAACAGTTTTCCAAGAAGTTTTTGAACATGCAGAGCTTTGCATATGGGAAATCTATGCTGATACAAATCTATAGACCACATGCCAATAAGTCAAAAGAGATTCAGGAATAAGCACATTTCAAATAGAAGCTACTTCTTTACACACTATAGTGTATCGTGATTTTGTCGGTGCAGAAATTTCTTTTATGTAGACATAAGGTAAAAAACTATTATACTAAAAAGTACAGTGGTAAAAGGCTGGATTATTCAAACTACATATCATGCTTACCTAATAAGCTTTCTATTTCCCCCTTTCATGCACTCATACTATGATCTATGTACATACAATGCCAAAAATCTATTTAATAAAATGAATCAAAAATCTCTAAATTTACTGCACTATTTTGTCTCAGAATCTAAGGTGAAAGAGCGTTTTTAAATCTAGATGGAGGAAAATTGGCCTATTTTTTTCTTTTTACCTTTGTCCTATTAACTGTCTCCTATTTCACTTTTGTACTGATAGAAACATACTAGTCTCTGTGTGCAGTGTAACTAATAAGTTCATATACTTTTGAGTAAATTTTCCAAGAAAATATTCTAACAAAAATTGTTTCTTTTTGTAAAGTTTCTCGAGACCATGATATAAAACTGAAGATTTTTTTGCTACTTTCATGAAGTCTTGTTCAGATAGAGATACTTATATATTTAATACGAAAAATCTCTTTAGTCTAATCATGCTTTACTTTAGCAGAATTTGCTGTAAATAGATTATAAAGAAGCCAACAAAAAACCCCCAAAGCTCCAGAAAAATCTTCCTTACACACAGAAAATCTCACTTCATCAGAGTTGTTTTACACAGGGTCCTTTTTTAAAAAAGCTACTTAACTAGGAAAACCTTGCTATAGATTTCAGGTATAATTTAAACACTGAAGTAAATCCCATGGCACAAGATTGATAACTTTTTCCATAAACACGATACTCTTTCATACTCTTCCTTTGCCTCGGCTGAGCCTTTTGGACCCATGAAACACATTTTGCACCAGATCAGGAGTGCTGACCAGGCTACAAAGCAGCAAAGTTGCTGGTCTCCAGTAAACCTGGGTAGATGCAGAAGGTAAACATCAGAATAAGTAAAAACTTGCTGAAGTTTACAAGTTAGGCCAAACCCAAGTATTTTCTGTTCTTACACTACAATTTTAGCTTAGTTTTCCCAGGAATTAAAGATTATGCATGCTTATCATCTAGATAAGTTTTCTATTCAGGTGGCTAAATGAAAGAGAGGTAAAATCTCCAGATAATAAAACCTTCTCATTTTAGCAATTGGAAGGAGTTGAGAAACCAAATCAACCCAGCCCTGAAGAGCATGCCTGCCATCCATCCATTCCTGTTACACACTCTATTTGGCAGCAATCAACTGCCTGGTGGTTACCAGGGAGAGCCTGACCAGACATTTATCAGATGTGGAGCTTTGAAAACCAGCCAAAGACTTGCACAGGAAAACTCACAGGGTGTAACCAGAGGACTGGAAAGGGGATAGTGGGTGGTAAAAAGGACAGGGAAGGAATAAGCCATATTACAGAGAAGGATTTGGGTTGCTGGAGACTGGGGGAATATGCCTCTGGGTATATGGGAAAGAGAGATATTGCAGTAGCAATGCTCCCACACGAGGCTTGACATATAAATGACATCACAAGTGTCATTTATAAATTCTGCTTATCAGTCCATGATGTAGAGATTTGTAACCTGGTGCTGGAGGGCTCCAGTCTACATTCACATATCTTTAAATATATAATTATCTTAACTACATACAATAAAGCATGTAATGCAAGGTCTAGCATTAAATTAAGACACAAAGTATTTTCCAGTTTACTCTCTTAATTAAAAATATATATTAATTCTATAAACTGAAGTACCTAAGTACATTACAGGATACATGTAGGTGGCTTTTATGAGAAGATGGAATAGCAGATTTAATTTAATGCTGTCCAATTACTCTACAAATTACATGAGTCCAAAACCTGAAGAAGTCCTGCTACAGTGTACTTCTGCAAGCTAATTTTCTAGCAGTTCTAGTAGAGCAAGCTACCAATTCATAGGTGGATATGAAAATGAACTTCATGTCAACTTTACCTAACATGTCCTTTCAGTAAGAAATTTATAGTCTAATAGACAGACTGTGCAGTGCTGGGATAAATTTACAAGCTCTTCTGGATAAAGGATTTGTTATAGTAGGATCATCTAAATATGACTTTTTTTAACTCACGCCAAAGTGAGTTACACACTGAAACACATCACATTTTAGAAAATGAGATTAGCATAAGAAAGGGAAAATAAGATTATATAAATACAGAAAAAAATCTTTTATATCCCACTTTGTCTGTAAAGAAAGTAAATCAAATTCACATTTTCAAGCTTTATTATCCTCTAATCTTCTGCTTTATCTTCATAGAATCAGCTGAATTTCACAGAGTGCAAATTTGCATCCACTATTCTAGAGAAAATCTAATTAGATATATTCCAGGGTCACAAAGTACGGATAGACTAATATCTAAGGGAAATTTGCATTCCACTGATAAAATCCATAGTAATTAAAAACTCCTTTATATTAATGCTTCATATTAAATGAAACATTTTTAATTCTGGAATAGGATGGTTTACAGTTATCTATTGCCAAAAAAGTCAGCTATTAAGTGCTTGCAAATGACATGGCAAGAAGTATCATTATATCACCAAAGAACAAAAAGCTCGTGTCAGTATTTTTCCATGGGACTTGTATTAAATCTTGTGCACAACATCTCCTTTCAAAGTCATCCCAGAAGTCATTCTTTCTTATAAATGGACATCTATGTATCATAAACAGTGCCTTGGTGGTTTCTTTTTCAAAAGTCACAGTCAATTTTAGTAGCATATTTAATAAGATAAGATAATGGAGGAAGACAGTTAAGTACATACTTCATCAAAGCTTGCAATACCTCATGTACAAAAAGTACTCTGCCCATCACCATACAAACACTAATTAATGCTCTTAGTATTAAGTCTCCTGCTCCTTTTAGTGTTTCGCTTCAAAGAAGTCTTGCATCGATACATAAGTGTTTTACTGTCTTTTAATGCTACCAAACTGGTTGAAACCTTTTTTGAAGGCTATACCCTAATCTCTCCTATCTAGGAAATGTACTGTGAACATTTCTCATTCGAAATCTTTCCCCTCTGCTTATCACTGCAGACTGTAATGTACAACCATTTACTATTCTAAGAAACAAAGGTGCTTCTGCAGTTGTGACTTCCAACCTAATCAAATCAAATCAAAGTAGGTCCCCAGCCAGTAGACAGATTCTTCCCACACGGTCCCCTGAGAGCCCTGTGACATGTAAATCACTTGACACTTTCCAGGAGGATGCTGTTCTCTACTATAAGCCTGCAACACACCATTACTGATTACTACTTCCGCACTTACGGAGACAGACAACATGCTTATTTATACTGACACTTTTAGACTAGCTTACTTTCCCACTATAAAAGTCATTTCTGTGAAGGACTGCTGCATCAGAAAAGAGGGTATACTGGGCATTAAGAACACTCTGTTCTCTACAGAATCATTTTTACTTTCAATCATGCAGATGGGGTGCAAGATACTAAGCCCGCTCAGTAGAGAATGGTAAAAAAAACTTCACAGAGATGTTCTGCACCTAAATGCACGTAAACGGATCAGAGACAAGTATCAGGAACAAGTATTTTGTAATAATGAAATAAACCAAAATATATTGGTAAGAAAACATGAATTTGAATATGAAGGAGTAAATTAGCTGTATATTTTATAATTAAGCAATTAGAACATAACATCTTGATTAAGTAAATGTGGGCAATACAATAGTGGCTTTAGCAGCTAATTAATCTATCTTTTTAATTCCAGTATCTTTTAATTTACAAAAAGTCTTGCAAGAAGATCGCCAAGAAATCCCAAAGGAATATTTCTACAGAGAGAAAGTTTAAGCTGTGCAATGAGTCTGATGTATTGCACAGATGCTGATTATACATGGTAATAAAATTGACAGCTCTTCTTTGCATTTTCCCCATCTGCTTTTAAAATAAATGGCAAAAACAGCTGTCAAAAACCCAGAAAATAGATTTCAGTGATGAGATTGAGTGCAACTCCTCAATCTGAAGAACTGCAATACATAGCCAACACATCTCTCATCATAAGCAACATCTGCCAGGCTTTGGGAGGTTTTTTTGTTTGTTTTTAAAATAAGGAAACATTAATGGTCTCCCTTTGCTACAGGAATCCTTGAGTCTATTAGACAAAGTACCTTTTTTCTCTCTCAACAACTGCACCTCCAGAGTGCTTAAATCCACTAAATGTCGCTTCTAACTTTAGCAGCAAAAGAATTCTGTTGAAATCTGTGATATCATCCATGTCTAACAAAACAAAAGATGTATTTTGAATGAATACATTACTTGCACTTCTTACTTTCAGGCTCTGATTGATAAATCTGGTTGACAGTTTCCTAAATATGTGCATATAAAGAATCGCTGTCAATGTTGCCGTAAAGCCTGCCAAACTGTTAAAATCTAATTGTTCAATCAAATAATTCCTCATGGGATTGATTTTAAATGACAGATGACTCCTTAGTCTGCATTACATCACAAAAGTAACAAGAATTGCCATTCTAAAGCTATTAAACAATTAATTGCATTTACTCAGAAGTAAGTCTCAAACCTGCATTTGTTTAATTTTTCATTACAGAAAGGGCCATCTTGTGCTCTGAACCCTAGAGCACCATTAATGATGATAGGCTTTACATTCCTTCATTGTTACAGATTCAGGTTGTAGGCAAAATATACCACTTGTTAAAGAATTATTTGCTCAGTACTTTGCTTCTGTCAATGTGGCTCCAGTGCAATTAGCCTGAGTCACCTAGAGTCAAGTTAAAGTCTCTCTAATTAGCGTATTTTTATGAGAGTTCTTATAGTACAAAACCTAGTCAAGTTGTTCAGAGTAAGTGTAATAAATTCACAAAAAAGATATAAACCTGCTACACTCTTGGATTATCACAAACAGGGACTTGTCCACCTGTTCTAAACGAGCAGAAACATTGGTCTCATTGTGTGAGACCAACACTATGGCATGAGTGCTCACTACCCGTTAAACAATACATGGACTTACACCATGAATATGCCATAAAAATCAAAACATTTTAACTTAGAATACATGGTTGGTTACTTCACCATGTATTTAGAAATGTGTTGACAAAGAAAGCATTCGATAGATGACAAAACACAAAATAGTGAAAAATCAGCATCCATAGTTTCTTTTTGAATGACTTCACTAACATAATTGCTGAGGAAAAGTAATCAGCACTGAAGAGCCATATGTGAAAATAAAATCAAGGAGTAACAACACCTTTAGAGTGTGGCACAGCTGCCAGAGATCTATAAGGGTTTTTTTGGAAGAGCGAGATGGGCCTCCTCCAGCTTCCCTTCATCCTGCATAAAATATTCATTTATTCCATGCTTGAGTTATTTTTTTTCCCTTGGCAGCATCAGAGAGGTCCTTCAAGGTGCCTCTTCTACTTCAACATTCACCAGAAAGTTGCACAAAACCCCCAGGGTTGGAATGGTGTTCATTCTGGCCAGTACCTACTTGCAGTGTCTGGAAACCAGCACTAGTTTCACCTGTTTCTTGTCCGTTTTTTGTGTTCTGTGCCTCTATGTCCTCTCAGCTCTTGAAATTATCCTGTTGTCTGAATTTAATTAGTTTTCAAGATAGGACACAGGGGTATGAAGAAAGCCAAAGACATGAACAATGGCAGCATGGAACACATGCTAATAAAGAACAGATTAGATGTTATATGTACAAAAATGTATTGACAACTCAAATAAAAAAGGTGGTCTGGTGCGTGTTTTTTTTTTTTTTTTTTTTTTTTTTTTTTTTTTAAAGCATAAAGCCACATGATTTACCAGTAATTTTCAGATTAGGAAGATATTCAAGTAAGAGCATGACAAATCATTTCTCTTGTGTGTGCTAAGCAGGCAGGATTAGCTATCAAATTAGCAAAACCATCTACTTTTGAGGCAGTCAAATGAAATATGTTTTAAGTTTTGCCTGAGAAATACTAAGGTAGGAATGCCAAAGATAATTTAAATGTAATTTAGTGAAATCTGCATTGGCAAATTAAATATGTTAAGGTGAAGAAGTTAATACCTTAACAATTGACCTAATCTTAATTTGTTTCATGTTTATTCAATACATTGCCTCAGGGATAATGTATTTTTCATTATTCGTGTCATTATTGTGTGTTTCTATGTACATACCACATGAAAGATATGAAGATTTAGCAAATTCCTAAATTTTTTATAAATTGCACAAACCACTGTTGTATATTGCAATTGGCGTAATGCATCTTTTGCTAAGGAATAATGACCCTCCCAAGATCAAAGAAAAGTACAGCAAGAGAACTGTATTCAGATCATCGATGCCACAGACGAACAGTCTAAACTGAGTGTCATGTATGACAGGGAGTGGCAAATCACAAAACCTTTCAAGTAAAATTATGATGTAGTAAAAGGTAGGTTTTCATGCAAAGATTCTCAAAATTAATGGTCATATTTGCAGTATTTAACCAACTAAGCAGGGCCAGGGACATTTCTTAAATTTGGTGTTGCAGAATGTGGAAAACCTCAGACAACAGTGTATATTGATACTAAAATTTTAGTTTCATGTCAGCTATTTTTCACCAGATATTTCTGTTTCATTAGGAATCTTTTTGATCCTCCTCCACATGTAAAGCTGTACTTCTATGAATTCTTTTGAACAAACTTCTAGGGAAAATATAAGCATGTAAGCAAAACATTATAACTAATAATAATGCATCTAAAAATCATGTACTATTCTGGACATAAAAATGCATTAACTTTTAGTCAAAACAGAAGAAAAACCTCTAGATTTCAGTAAAAAAAATCAGTATGCCTCCACAGTCCACTGGTAAAAATTCTGAATATAAAGTTCAACGTGTTAGTCAGGATTGATCTTAAGAACAACGGTCTTACAAACTTTGGGGAAGGAAAGAAGATAAGAGAAGGTTTGAGGAAAAGTACACTTAATTTTTAGTTGAAGAGAAGCATATATAAGAAAAGTTAATTTTAAAAACAGGGCAACTATATGAAGTTGCTCAAAAGTCTGGAGTGTTAGTTTAAGAGCTGAGTAAAAAGTAGTAAGACCATACGCATCTGTCGAGGTGCATTTAGTTTCTTAAGTACTATATAATGCACTTTATTTTAATCCAGCAATTACTGAAAATTCAAAAACGGACAGTTTTTTGGCTTCCTACTGACCAAAGTATGTATCATTATACATAAGCAACTGAATGCTATAATAATTATTTTTTTAATCCATAAGTAGATTTAATCTTTTCCCTTGACACCTGCATACACTCTATATTTATTATAACAGGAATTAGGAAAAGATATTGATAAAACAGAAAAATTTCAAAAAGCGCTATAAGAATAATTAAATGATTGTGAAAAATTTTATAGTGCGACCGAAGAGTTTTATCTATTTTGGGTAGCATTGTAAGATTAACATATATTTTCTCAAAAACAGCAGACAAACTTATAGGGAATCCTTGCAAACTACTAAAAATCTTAGCAATAAACTGTAAATGACTACATATACATATATAGAAACCAACCTGGAAAAACCTTTCCAAAACTTCACTAGATGTGCAAGACTTCTGGCTAATGGCTTAACGGCTTAAGAGGTAAATGACATATATGAACTGACATTCTGAGTAAGTCCTAAGAAGACTGATGTTTTGATTTAAACTAAAAAGCAGAAACAAATGAAAACACTGGAAAACAATAATCAGTTTAATGTCTTGTAACTTACTGCATCCTCCCCACAGCATTCCTCATTTCTTTCAAGCTGTGAAGATGCAGGGTTTGCTCTCATTTCTGTCAGGCTACTGGAGATAGCCAAATCATTCTTTGAGCTCTAAAAACAGAGAAATCTGCCTTATCTCTGATGTTTCAGTGTTTTTCTCCTATGTGAGTTTTTAAGCTGTCTACAATAAATACACCTAAACCCTTTTCAAGTGACTTTTCTCTGTAAAAGGTCATCCTTAGAAGCATCTTTGCATCTCAATGTAAGCCTCTCTCTGTTCAACAGCTATTTACTTAAGGCTGTACTTTGGACTCTGGGGTAAGGATGAATTTTAAAAGACAACAGAAATGGTGAAACTGTATACATGCCAAGCTTCACTTGGAAAAGATGCAGACACAGAGCTCCCAGTTCTCAAATAAAATTCCTCATGTACGCAAAGCACTTTCCCAAGTGCCTGCACTGTGATCAGGTCCCTTTATCTTGGTTAAGTCCATCTGTCAAAATCAGTTCTGTCAGATCTCATTTTCTCTCCACTCTTTTCCTCTTCTTTTTCTCCTTTCTCTCCTTTCACCTTCTTTCCCTCCCCTCCCCCACTTCTCCTTTAATATAATCTGAGTGTTACTGTGAGAAGCAATCTCAGGAGCTTTTAATCCTGCTTAATATCACATGACTCACGAAGATGTAGTCGAGTGCTTGGCATAACACACAGTCATTAATCAAGAGACTTATGAAAACAAAGTATAAGGAAGAATGAGATGGAAGAAGATGAAAACATGAAGAAAAATAGTTAGAAAACAGGAGGGTAAGACAAGACAAGACTGAGGGAACAAATTAGGAAACTCGTGGGAAATGTAAACAATGTTATCATGAAACAACCATACAGCTTCGGCATTCAAACATTACAAAGCTTCATTCACAAGAACCAAAATTTTATCCCAAAGGCCATAGTAATAAGAAGTCAGAGGCTTATAACTGCACTGGATTGTGAAGGTGGGCTTTTAAAATCCCTGACTACTATATGGTTTCTCTCATTTCACATATTATGTGGTTAAGGGTCTTTTCTGCCCCTTACAAAGACTAGAATTACTTATACAACTGTTCCTTAGTTAACAGCAGCAACCCTTAAGTCACCCTTCCTTGGAGGAAACTTTCTTCTTCCCCAACACACCACTGTGTATTATTATTTTTCCTTACTTTTGTTAAGATTAAAAACATTTAAAGGAAGGACTTAATTAAATGTGCACATTTTGCTAAGGAATAATGACTTTAAATGATTCTATGATTCTATAATATTACAGTAAGGAATGAGGTATTAGAACCACTTTGACAGGCAGTTCAAGCCATGGAAGAGAAGAGAAAATCAGAAGAATGTAAATGTAGCATTTTCACAAGGTAGTCCAGCTCATTAATGGCTTTTTGGCCTCTTTTGAAATAAGAGCCTGTTACTTAAACCATTCTGAGAGAAGGTACCAGTACAATTAATAGAATTGCTGCCGGGCTGCTGTTTGTAAGGTTTCTCATAGGGTGTTTGAACACATGCCAAAAAAGTCTCTATTCTAAGGGAACCAGAATTATTTCTGCTGATCATTCAAAGAATTTTCAGAAGGTGAATTCAAAATGAAACCAAGTGAAAAGAGATTAAAAGTGATGAAAAACTGAAATGTGGAAGGAATGCCTGCATAGAGACTGATAAATGCTATCAGCATTAGAAAGGCTATGCTTCCTAAAACCAATTACAGTAACAGTTTTGAACCTTAAGAATGACCTTTAATGTCTTTAATATATGAACTGCATGACAAAGGAGGAAAGTGCTAGGTGCATTAGGCCACTTAAGTTGGTTAAACTCAAAAGACTTCCAATGAAAGGGTATCCCCTAAAATTACTGTAAAAGGGGTGAGGTTTAAACAACAAATCTAAACCAACTCAAATTACGATGTTTGAGATGAATGAATGAATAATGTATCATGCTTTGCTTAAGTCAATGACAAAAGGCTAAAGTAAGGCATACTAAATAACAAAAGTTTGAAGATTATTCATATGTAACATTTATGGGCATTGTATTTTGCCTCAGAACATTACAATAGAGACACTAAAGTAATAGACCTATGGGAAATTCATTTAAGTTCCCAAAATGCTTCCTGCAGGTCACATATGGTATGAAGCCTTTTCATTTGACCCAGAGGCAAAGGTGCATCTGTGCACCTTTTTAATTCTGTGCTTCCTGCAGAATTCCTAGGTGCACTAAAACTGGAGAAGTTTTGGTGCACAACCAAATATTTTCTTTCTCAAAATACATATGAAGTATTTTTTTCTCAAATAATATCACATTGATCAGACAAACCCTGAAAAGAAAACTTTAGGTATTCTTATTTAGCTGTGTGTGAGTTTATTTAGATAATATAGTGGGGATTAATTTTGCAGAAAGGGTGTAACTGGTACAGATACAATTGTACTATGTCAATAAGGATTAAGAATTACATTTACTGAGATGCCGAATACTTAATTTTGTTCCAAGTTTTATCACACAGAAGGGAAAAATAGAGGACACCACAGGCTTTATTCTCCCTCCATTTTCACTGGCAGCTACTTGGAGATAAGCAGTCCTGTTTCTGAAGGCATCTTCCCAAGAGGCACTTGGCAGACAATGCATGGCCTGCTAACTGACTTCACCCAACGGGAATTCCTGGTTTTAGCCAAGTGATTCTGCACCAATTGAGAAGTCAGACAGAGAGTGTGACAAAACCCTCTCAGCAATACCCTGACAGTCACCAGTAAATTAAACTATACTGGAATGAAACAGCATTTTGGCAACTGGCATCACAGAATGCCTGCTCTTTCCTAAACCACTTCAGCTTCCAGTTCTATTTTCTCAGCGGTTTAGGTTATCCCACCAAACTTGGAGACAGGCTGCAGTGCAGTGCAAGCACATACTCTCCTTGCCAGTTTTGCTACAGAAGCAGTAGCCATCAGCAGAGGAGGCAGTTTCTAATGTCTTAAAACAGCATTCCAAGACAGTAAAGCTACCAAGGCAGTGTAAAGTCACAACATCAGTATTAGACTCTAAACAGAAAGCCTTTTCTTGCACTTTTCCCCAGAGAGCTAACTCAGAGCTTCAACATGCAAAATTTTAGACAATTGAAACTGCCAGTGTTTAATACTTAAGAAATTCAATATTCCATTTAAAGGTTTTGGGTGGCTTTTTTCTCTGTTTTGTTTGTTTGGTTGGTTTTTTACACATTATTTAGATATAAGTTAATTTATCAACCCCACTGAGGAAAAAAAGGCATAAAATTGTCAACATGGAACACACAGTTCAAACCTGCAGTTTAATTATACACATTGGAAGGACTGGGAATAGCAATAATATTAATATCACTTGGTTTTATGCAACACTGCCCCAGATGGACTGACAATGTAACAAATACAAAGTATTTCTGTGCAGAAACAGATCAGATGACATTTTTTTCAAAGAAAGTTTGTGTTGGGCAAAGAGAAAGAACTCTGTGCTTCATAGGGTACTGAGGAGTTGACTGAGGTCAGACTTTCCTTTGAGAGAAAGGATGGAAGAAATGGATAGAGAACATGGCAAAATATCACAAAACCATGAGCATGTGTTGAAAGAAAACTTAAAAAAAAAGGCAAGAAAAAAATAATGGGACTATGGACCTTCAAAAAGTAAATGTGGTTTATATTCTTATAAAAACTAACCTGCTGTCCATATAAGAACAAATAATAAAGAGGTAGAAATGGATGGAAAAAAAAATCTCATAAAAATAAGATGTTGAATTTTAAACACCTCTATAAAGGAGGGTACACAAAGTTTAATGTCAGCCTCACAGGAGAACATTATTAATACGAAATACAATAAAGCAAAGGCAAAAAGAAGGACAGATGTAAACACCAGAGGTTTTTGTTGACCATGAAGTTGGCTGAAGCATAACATGACAGGCTAGTAGTGCTTAGCACTGATTTCCGCAAATACAGCCCATAAAGAGGGGAGAGAGGGTAGAGAAACTTGTTCAGAGTAAGGGAATTTGAAAGCATTGTGGATTTTTCAAACGTCCCTATCAGCGAAGTATGAAAATCAGATGACAATGTTCAACCAAAAATGCAGAGAAAGATCAACAAGTAAGGAAAGGTACTGAAAAGACTGGACAACATCCAGTGCAGGTAAAATAGAAGTGTCATGCCAATTTTCTTGCAGTGTGCACACGAACCTGGTGATGGTAGTATTATAAAGATGAGTGAATAAATAAGAATTTGGCTGTTAAAGCCTGTACATCCTTCAGAAGACAACAGGGAGCCAGCACATTTCTCTTTTCCTCTCTCCCTGAGAACTGGGGAGCTCCTGCCAAAGCATGTGCTTAAAATGGCGACGAGGTAATAAAGCCATGTGTGTGGGAACTGTATAGCAGTGGTGGAAATACAGGGCTCACTATACCCTTCTGTCTTGTGTTCAGCAACTCCTCAGTATTCTTAACACTACCATGACAGCGTGGTCTCATCTCTTCAAGTGTTTACTGTCAGTTACCATTTGGCATACTGACAACATTATCGCCTAAGGAATAAGTGAAAAAAACCTATTATTTTGTGGGATACAATAATTCTTTCCAATCTAATCTCAAGGGGTTGCTATAAGCAACAGTTGCAGAGTACTTCTTTAAAAATGAAGCTTTAAACCACTTTTTATTGTATGATAACAATACTGGAATGTCACAATCTTTCTGCATGTCGTAGTCAGTTAAAAGCAGAGAGGACTGAAGTCTTTCATAGAGCAGCTTTAAAAAGTGACATACAACCTGATTCAATGTTCAGAAACGCCTGTGGATGGTATAATAAGATTACATCTACAAACTTCTGGTTCCTGAAAAAATCCTAACAGCTAAAAATACAGGCCTAGGACTTTGCATGGATAATTCAAGAAAAAACATGGTGTGACGTGTACTGGCAGTTACATAATATTATTAGGTTGCAAAAGGCAAATGAAAGAAAACTAAAATTCCATTAATAAAAACCTGATGGTTCACTACCATTTGGAATATTGTATTCAACTCTGGTCATTGCAAATAAAAAAAATTTAGAAAGCAATTCAGAGAAAGAGGAGGAGACTAATTAAGATGTGGTAAGTCTTGGCATTCAGAAGACTGAACAAACTGGGAACAGTTGGTTTAGAGAAGAGATGTCTGAGGGTGGCATGCAAAATAGAAGGTGATAGGACAAATTATGAATGTGAATGCATTTTCTTTCCCTCTACAAAGAGAGAGGAACATCAGTGAAACTTTAAAAGACTGTATTTTAAACTGGAAGATTTTGAGTGCAATTCCCTCCCCCCAGAATTTATTACCTTAATAGAACATGAAAATTTAGAACATTGTTGGGTTTAAAGTAGATTGGATATTTCAATGAAAACCCTTTTTTTCCTGAAAGCTATGCAAATTTTCAAGATTCAGAGGAACCCTAACACACCTTGGGAGCAAAGAAAACACTTGTGCTATTGGTGTTTTATTTCTGAAGTTGTATATTTCTGTTTCCAAAACATTCTTCAGGAACAATTGATGAGAGCCACTGGCCAGGGTGGAGTGCTGGTTTGATGCAGTCTCAGATTTCTCTCACTATTGGTAAAACCTTTTTCACTCTGTAAACCACTCATTTTCCAGTCTCTTCTCTGTCTCTCATTCTCTTTGATGCTAAGAAGGTAAATACACCTGCCACACATAAGAATCATAAGAGAACTATAACTAATTATTTTATTCACAATAAAGCAATGAGTATAGCATAAAGCTTTCCCCATACAACCATAAAATATATTTGTTTGTAAAAAATTCAATTCATTTTCAACCTATTGACAAGGAAGCAAAAAAGATCCTGTGATTCTCATCAAATACTCATAAGATCCTCTACTCTAATTCTTCCACTCAGTTTATCCCTTTATTTCAGTGCATTTCTTGTGCCTCATTTTATTTCTTTCTTTTCCTGTACATTTCTCTCCTTACCTTCCACCCAACAGGAGAGTTTTATTCTCTCTGTATGGTAAGTGCAGCCTACTAGTGGCTTGAATCATATTTTATATCAGTCTGTGTTATTCAAAATCTAAGTCAATCACTGAAGTTCAGTTTTTTCATCATACCAACATTCACTGGTGTGCATCTGTTCAATACAAAATAATTACTAAAGTTTGATTTTCTAACTTTCTACTTCTTCTTACACCTGCTTTTAAATAAACATATATTGAGGTCTTATGGCATGACTGGTGTTACTTAACTGAGCAAAATGTTATGACCTGCAATTTATTTAGCCAGCACCTATGGACTACATACAATACAGAGAGATAACACAGTTTACACTGTATCACTGTAAACTATATGCACTGTACGTATTTATATGAGCACACATATATATCTACATTTCAATGGATTATGGATCTCAGAACGTGAAAAGGCCTCACTCTGGAATCTGAATGCTGCCCAGACTAGCAGGAAACATTGAGCCTGTCTGCAATCTCTTAAATGTTTAGCCAAATACTGAAGGGGCTGCTACATGGTTACTTTTACCCTCCAGGACAATAAACTGCTGAAGATCATAGCATTCCATGCCTAAAACTCAACAGAATTTCCTACATACATAAGAAAAGTATAGTAAACAAAAGTCAGTCTTCAGTGTCTGTAACCAGTGGTTAGCTCCAGTGGCTAGCAGCATATAGTGGGGACTCTGACACATACTCCCTCTTTCTTTCTTGCAATATTTTCTTCTTCTTCTTTATGCACACAGATGCACATAAACAAGTAAAAACGCCAGTATACAACTCATTAAATAGTGAGAACGGTCTTGTACAGCCTTCCCGGGCATTGTGCACGGATTTTATGAAAGAGTCACTTTATTTGCAAGCAGAGGAATGTTTCTGAGAGGGGTAAAAGGCAAAAGAAGTGTTTGTATTATACAGAATTGGGTCGGGCAGGGTCAGCCAGGTCAGTCTTAACAGCAGTAATAATGAACTGACAGATGTGATGATTATTCACATCCTTAGAGGAAAACCACAGTAGTTCCAAACCCTGTTAAGTTCAAAAACACAGGTCAGATACCAACAAGTCAATTAAAATCTCATTGTGGAGACCTGTTTTTAAACTTTCAAGAAAATCAGAGATCTATTTACAACAGGATGTATGTTCAGGAGATGTCTTCCCTTTCACTTCAGGCATCTTGTAGTGGTTTGAACCTTGTTCTCCCCAGAGGCTAAGAGAAGTGGTAGACCCCAAGGGGTGGAAACCCCTGGAAGTTTTGAAGTTCTGCCCAATGGACGCTCCTGCAGAAATGTAAACATATCACAACCAGACCGGAAAAGAAGAGTTGTAGTTTTGGTTGTTGTAGGAGAGGTGGCCATGTTGTAGAGCCACGAGGAAGGGGCTCTGAGCCCCTTGGGGCCTCTGGCCCCCTTCCCAGCCCCTGGCTGGGGGCTGCAGGGACCTGGAACAGCATAAAGCTGGGCTAGGTGCCTGTAGTTATGCCGGGAGATGTTTTCTCCATGGGCACAGAGCAGCAGCCGACGCTGACCAGAGAAACAGTGGCAGAGAGCCAGAGATAAGAACCTGAACTGAAGAAGCAGAGAAGCAACATGCAGCACCAGAGAAAAGACTCCTGGAAGGAGAGCCGAGGAAAGGAGAGCCAGCAACTGAGAGCTACAGAGTTCTTGGGGGTAAGACTGTACCACACTCCCCCAAAACGCCCTTGAGATCCCTCTTGGAGAAGAGGGACATGGACTCCTATTTTGGAGAGCAGTTTTAGACATGCAGCACCGGAGAGAGAGGAGCTGAGAAGCTCGGAGCGTCCCGCAGCTGGACCGGGACGGCCAGATGGAATGTGGGGGGGCGACCTTGGCTTCCCCCCCCTTGCACTGCTGCCACGGTGGCAGCCTGAGAGACAGGGCACAGAGGCCCTGCAAGGAGCTTGAATCTCCTGGAGATACCAGACCGTCACGAAGACCCCCCTGTGTCTTCGTGATATGACGTGGTGATACGACCTTGTCTGGGGTTACGAAGTCCACGGAAGACCCCTCGGTTGTGAGGCGATGGGGCCGGGGGAGCTTGAATACCTCCCTCGTGGATGCTGGCAGAAAGCCAGCTATCAGCTGCTGCATGCATGAGAAGAAGAAACCTGCTGCCTCAGAGGATGCTGCTGTTTAAGGACTGGAAGGGATCTGTCCTTCTTTCCCTCCTGGACTTTTATTTGGAGGAGAGAAGAGATCTGATCCATTGTAAATACATATGTCATGGTAGAGATAGTTTGTGATCATGTGTATAATGTGATATGGTATTTATTTGTACAGTCATTGTAATATATTCCCTTTTCCCCACTTTGAGTCTGGTGTGTTTTGTCTGGAAAAACCCATCTCACATTAGGTTGAGATGTGGGAGGGGGAATGGAGCTAGGGAATTGGATGTTGGGGCTATCTCAAACCATGACACATCTGTTCCCCTCACCTCCCTTATCTGAAATTCTTAACATCACCTTATATCATTAAGGTGCTCACAAGCTTTTTATTCTGAAAACTTTACCAGGTTGTTGTCACAGCTAATTTCCTACTATTTCCGTAAAGGGAACTCCCAGCTTCCCTTCCAAAACACTGCTCCACCATTCCCAGAAGAGAAAGATGCTCATGTTGCTTGGTTCCTGCCTGTCTTGTCAGCAAGTTCACCCCTTGCTTTTGTTGCTTCCCCACACAGAAGACAACGCAGCAGTAACTTTCCTTCTGTGCCCACACAACCTCTCAGTCACATTGCTTTGGAAGACAGAAGGCCCTATGACATCTGTGTTATGACTCTTCTCTACAGTCAGGACATGATTGTAATTTTCTACATGTTTCTGTTGTATATGACACGTCAGGCAACCCTATCAGCGTGCAGGCTCCTCTATCCACAGGCAGGTGGTATTAACACAAAGACTACACCTTATTTTTGCTTTCTTATGCTTCTCTAATAGGAGGTCTGATGAATAAAGTGACTGAAGGTAAATGTCACAGTTTAAATCCACACAGCTGTTCGCTCACTCCCCCCCAGAATGGGATGGGAGAGAGAGAGAATCAGAAGGGTAAAAAGAAGAAAACTTCTGGGCTGAAATAAAGACAGTTTAACAGGTAAAACAAAAGCTCCATGCAAAAGTAAAGCAAGGAGTTCATTCACCGCTTCCCATGGGCAGGCAGGTGTTCAGCCAGCTCCAGGAGAGCAGCACCCCATCACACTTAACAGTGACTTGGGAAGACAAACACCATCACTCTGAACATCTCTTCCTTCTTGCTTCCTCCCCTAGCTGTATGTGCTGAGTGTAATGCAACAATGGTATAGAATATCCTTTGGATTAGTTGGGGCCAGCTGTCCTGGCTGTGTCCCCTCACAACATATTGTGGGCCCCAGTCTGCTTACTGGTGGGGTGGGGTGAGGAGCAGAAAAGGCCTTGACTTTGTGTAAGCACCACTCAGCAGTAACGAAAACATCTCCGAATTATCAACACTGTCTTCAGCACAAATCCAAAACGTAGCAACATACCAGCTACTGTGAAAAAAACTCTACCCCAGCCAAAACCAGCACAGAAAGCAACCCTAAAAGCAATGGAGTTTATAATCTGCAGTGAAAAGCCACTCACTTGTAGAAAAGCAAGAATTCCCAAACTCATTTAAAGTGAACTCAGAACGCAGTTTTAACTATGAATTGTGAGTAGTACATACAAAAGTAACTCACAAGATAACATAAAGATCTTAAATGTTTTCAGAAACCTACATATTCCTTTTATATCTTAAGTTGAATGCGTACACCAAAATTCCTACCCTATATAATGCATGAATTTACACAAATAACAAAAATGAATACATAGGAAAAAACTTTTTTCTGCAAGTTCATAGAAAAAAAGGCAGATTACACACATTTCAGTAATGGTTTCTGGAAGGTTTGTTGGGATCTCAGTAAGGCCTTTCCCACGACAGTCCACAATGTTGTTACTACAGGTGCATGCAGTAGGGCAGTGCAAGACACTGCAGGATGGAGCCATAAAGGACTGGTGACCTGCAAAGGAAAACACTTTACATTTACTTGAAAAATCTAAGGCAGAACTTCTAAAATATACATTGTAGCCTATCAGTACTTTCAAACTGCATTAATTTAAATACACAGTTAATTGTAACATTCAATACTGAGAGATTAAAGACAAATGCTCAACTACTGTGCTAGCATTACATAATTTTTCAACTGCTTTAGCAACACCCATAAAAAATCGTTTCATCAAATAAGGCTAAGTGTGATCTATATTTCAGGTATATTTTATTTATTGAATGCTATTAAAACCTAATTACTGATTTATTTAGTTTTCAGAACTTTGTGTAGTATTAAAAATGCATGTGAAGAGAAATGAATGAACTATGCTACAAGACCTGAAGGTGACCTGTCGTTACAGTTCTGTTCTGCAACTATTTATTTGAATATGGTCCTTCAGTTCTATATTTTGGAGTTGTGACATTTTTATTTTGTCTCACACAATAATACATAACAGCTTTCACACAGCTGTTATTCTCTCAGTTTTAGCTTAGCAGACTTCTTCCTCCCACAGTTGTACCATTCTCACTAACTCTGGTAGCTAATTTATACAGGAGTTCTTCCTGATTTCTTAGTGCTGTATGCTAAACTCAGCATTTTTAATTGCATTTAAGCATAATCACTTTGTATTTAGGTATGTTTTCTAAAGTAAAAAACTTATTATATTTTCCTGCAAATAGATAGATTGCACATTTTTAAATATATTATCATTCTTCTATCGATTTAATGATACGGAATAGCTGTTTTGTAATGATACAAAAAGACACAAAAGAATGAGAAAGGCATGATGCCCTCCTTTTCTTTCTTTTTTCATTAAGTTAAAAAAAAGCTAGGGATTGTTTTGAAATTCTCAGGAAAAAAAGAAAATACTAACTTCTTGACTATGAAACCACAATTTAATTTAAGATCACTCTCACAATACTTAATGTCATATATTAATATAGGAAGGGTACCCTGATAATGTAAGTTGCAGCTCCGTGCTGTTCCCACTTGCAACTTTATACAATAACTGCCCAAGTTTCAAATTGCTGAAAAGATTAGTCTTTTAAGGCCAGGTTGGATGGGGCTTTGAGCAATCTAATTTGGTGGAAGGTGTCCCTGCTCATGGAAGGGGAGCTGGAAATAGATGATCTTCAGGTCCCTTCCAAGTCAAATCATTCTATGATTCTATGAGATGGAATTTTACAATATAATAATTTGATTTCACATTTATGTATGTGTTACAAAAGTACAAACAGCTGCCAAAACTGATAACACACACTGCTCGTTTTCTACTTACAGGGAGGAAATGTTTCATTTAGCTTTATTAAATAAAAATACTGTGATCCAGGCAGAAAACATGGTTATCCCTCTTCCTAATAATAATTATAATGACCAAGTTATGACACCATTCGTGACACTCAGGCTCTGCAGCCGTAACATTTACAAATAAGATATACAAAATTATCTCATTAGGAGGCCTTTTAAATGTACATAAAGGCAGAACTAGTGGCAAGAATACTGCTAGCATTTGCCATGTGAAGATGGCAGTGCCTTACACTTTGATGTCAGAGACTGTTTAAAAAGGACAGAACACTGTGCTCTCCATAAACTTTTAAAAGCATGGATCTGTGCAAATTTTGGCATATTTGGCAATAGGTTTCTGGGGCTTTGCAGAAAATCAGCCAGTAGAAGAAACTCTGATGAATCACTGAAAAGACAGATAGCAATATTGCAGCGGGTTTTTAATGTTCTTGAGGAAACTTGAAACAGTAGACATAGTTTACAGAAGATTTTCAGTCTGAGTCTAAAAATATTTAAATAAGAAAGATAAACTTGCCTTCTTCCTCATCTGGAAGATATGAATAAAGGAAAAAAAATTGAATAGAGAAAATGTGATTAGTAATGAACTGTCAGTCATTTCATTATTTTATACCAAAAAATAACCTGATGCATTAAAGCATACCAATAAAATTCAAAAAGCTACTTAGGGATTCAAGATAGTATTTAAATGGCAGAAAACAACAACAAGAAAAAGCATCAATCTGTAAAGTTTTTAAAAAATAATAATAATATTTCCTTATTAGTAAAGGCTTTATGTTCTCAATAAGTGCAGCTTTTATTTAATTTCCTGCATCTGTCCCCCATAATTATACCTTTAGAAGGCTATACAATCTGTGTGAATGCAGCATTTACACAAAATTTTTAAGGACAGAAGCACCCCCACACAAGATACAAATACTCATAAAAATTATTAAGGTTTTTTTTTTTAATAAACATTAATTCTTTGATTACGCAAAAGCTAACAAAAGCCAACATGCAGCACTAGAACCACCACTGAGCAGTTGGTAGGTGTGTTTCAAAACAGGACTGGATGAGCAAATCTATTTCCCTTACCGCTGCAGACAAACTCCCGTTTTTGGACCTCGGCCACGTTGTGCCCCCGGAGGTGGGACGGCCCCATGCACTGGGTGTAGAGCCCGACCCGCGGCCGCTGCCGCAGCCAGTCAGACAGCCAGGCCAGGTGGCAGTCACAGTACAGGTTGTTGGAGTGAAGACGACTGCATGGAAAGACACATGCCAATATCTTCAAATTAGGAAGAACAAACAGAAAAGCAGCCAATCTGCCCAGCCCTCCCTCCAGCAAGCAACTATGCCAATTTATTAATACAACTGTTAATGAGGAATCGATTTTTTACATCTTTCATTGAAAGTCTGGGAGTTACAAGATAATAAAGAGAACGATACAAGCAGGAAAATTTACAAGCAGGAAAATTACTTTTTGGTTGTGGCCTAATTAATTGGAAGAAAAAAGAACACTTCCTAATAAATTAACTTATCTGTAGTTGCCTGTCTCTTGTCTAAAAGAAAGAAGTAAATACACAAGAGCTTGAAAGCTGCTGTGGGAGTCTTTAGCCCAGACCTGTACAAATAGTGAATAAGACAAAAATGTCTCAAGAAAATTGCCCTGTGGTGATAATACACTGTCAGAAATAAGAGTTAATAAAAGATTTGGTTTCCAATTAGATATATCTGTAAGTCAGGCCATTATTAGTCTCTATAGAAACACCCTGAAAGATCCCTGCAACAGGTCATACTCATTTTCTGCTGAACAAGATAGAGTAATAACTCAATATAAAGCACCTTCTTTCACATCTCTTTTCTGATTTCTTCTCTTTTTGTTTAACCACAGAAAGTGGTAGTAGCTGCTTTTGGCTACTAGGGACCCATGTTCTAAGCAATGCCTGAAATTAAAAGACCAAACGAAAGCAAGTGATGGAATTAAGGAGGTTGTCTCTCTGTTGCAGTGGTCTGACACAAGACCATGGCTCCTTGCCAAGTGTCAAAAAGCACTTTGCCATTGATAAAATATCAGACAAATGTATTCACTAAATTAGGTAAATTACTCTTCCCTAGCTCTTACATTTTCTCAAACTACAGAAAAGGATGTCCACAGCTATAAATCAAGTCGTTACTCAGAATCATCCATAACAAGGTAATGCCCTTTTGGTCCTTTTTAGTTGATGTGCTCAATCCTAACTAAATAACTGGAAAGGAAGTGCAAGAAATTCAGAAAAGGAGTTTAATTAATCCATTGTAAAATAAATCTTCAAAGCAACCTGAAATGCGTAACCAACATGACCAAAAATATTAACAATTCCCCCCCCCAAATGAGTAGAAATTAAAGGCAATATATTTTCCTGTACTAATCTTGGGTTGGTGCTTTGCAAATATAGCTAATGATACAGCACAGTCATTCTGTGGCCAGCTGTAGGCAAGAACATCATTGCAAATCAGAACTAATGCCACTGAAATCAATAGTTATACAAGCATATTCTGACTGTAAATGGGATGTCACAGCGATAATCTGTGTCTAGTTTAATTTGTTTCTAAAATATATTTTCAGAAGATGAAATATCCCAACCAAAGAAAATAAAAATATTGCTAATTTGATTCACTGCATTTTGTGGTTCAGAAATATCGTATTTTATACCAAGACAATACTTCAAATTGTATTTGAAGGTTTGAAAGAAGTACAGACATGATTTTTTTCAAGACTCAGACCTGAAAGAATGAAATTCTATTAACAAAATCTCGCTGAGGCTGCCAAATGCCCACGGTCAGCACTATTTAAGTGGTTTTGTGTTTGTCCAAGCAAGAATAGTTACAATTCTGTTATGAAATCCACAGAGCTACTCACCTGTATGAAGTTTCTTCAGTTACAAACAGTATGTTAACTCAGGTGAATATCCCTACTGATTTCAGAACAGTTGTGCAATCCAACATGCGTAAAAGAACCTGGAGAGACCTTTTGTAAAAGTAGTTCTTTAACAGTAACAGTTACTCTTGACTTCTGATAGAAGCATCCTACTCATTTTTAACTCCCGTTTCATTGGAAAATCTGTTTGAAAGTGAGTCTCAGGACTAAACCTTGATATGTTCTGGTTTTGCCACTCAACACAACATACATTTATTCATAGTCAGGATAAACATACCAAAAAATAATTGCAACTCCTGTCACCTGTATACACACTCTTAACCGTGCTTTGTTTTAGAAGACTAAAGTGTTCCCCTTTGAAAGTCATAACCTCTAAAAATGGGGACCTTATTGTAAATGCTGACACAACTTTAATTATAATAGTACAACCGGATGATGCTATAATTTTATGTTACAAAGAATGTCGGCGAGCCAGTTTAGTTTAATTAGGTCTGCTAGCAGTACAGTAATAAAAGCATAAAGATTTCCCATTTATCACATCTGACAGTCAATCAAAGATTCTCCCATGTTCCTAAATGAAATGTGACCCATTCAATAGCTCAAAGTAAAACAAATTCTTGACTTTCAAAAAACATCAATTTATTTCTCTATATAGCTGTAACATGTAAAGGAGAATTCCCCCTGCCTTCGTGTTTTTTTGGTTAGAAGGTGAAGCTTTTCTATAACTGAATACAGCACTATGGAAAGTGATTACCACCCATTTGGGAAGAGGCCAAAAAAACATTTTTGTAGACTTATTCATCTCACATTTTAAAAGAGTTGATGGAAAAGGATGCAACCACTCCTTTATCTCCTGAGCCCCAAGTATAGCTTGTTAGGTTTTCCTCTCAGAATCAGCTTCCATAGACACACATAGAGACTTCACACTCATCAACCTCATGCTACATCAATACTTTTCAATTGAGTTCATGCTTGCTTTGCCCATATACGTATTTTTAGACACCTGACAAAACTTGGCAGAGGTAAAAATATATCCTGGAACGATAAAAATAGCAGCCAGTTTCAGTAGGACTACTCACAATGTTCTGAGTTTGGGCATATGGTTGAAACTTGCCACAGACAGCCGAGTGATGTTGTTATTGTTGAGAGTGCTGCAAAGTCAAGAGGAATCCTGTTAACATATTACAGTTATGTCACATTTACTACACTTTTAAAAAAGGCATAACTAATGAAATTCATGGTGTACTGGTTTTAGGGATGGACATCAGGAAAAAAAAAAAAAACACACGTTTAGCTATATTTTTCCTCCGTGTTGATTTCCTAGTAAAATATTATGGGTTTACCATTAATAATCCTAAGTAATCTGAGGTTCCAGTAGCCTATGATTCTCTGAAAAGGAAATTCCACCAATGTTGAGAACATCTATGGCATTCAAGCTAAACTTGACACGCTGATGTAAAAAAGAGAGTATTTAGAGAAAATGTCTTGGTTCTAGGACTCCGATTTCTCTTTCTAGCTTCTGAGAGTCCATTTTTTGACAGATGATACAAGATCTGAAGGTTTTTGCCCAAGAATTTTAGGAAAATATTGAATCTGAGCTGCAGTTAGGTTTTATATGGAACAAGTTGCTATAGATGATCCAGAGCTACATGAACAATAGGGGAGTTTCTGCTATATGATGAAAGGAGTCAGGAATAATATAATACTTTAAAAATCTAGTAATTTAAATTTAGGACAAGGTGTTGAGAACTTGAGATAGGAACTAGAAATAAGTCTTAGCCCATTGTTGGCTAGCTCAGGCCCATCATACTTGGTATGTGTAGTTTGTAAAGATTTGGAAACTTTATGAATGAATTTGCAGTAAAATACTGTCTTTAGGCTGCAAATAAAACGCAAACAAGCTTAACTCCAGAACAAGGAAGCAACAGATAGAATTTACAGTTTTGACTTAGTGATTACTCATTTGAGTAGAATCTATATAACCATAACAGTAATAAATAATAATTTCCACTGAAAAAAGGTTATTTTTTTCTTTTGAAACAGAAAGTATTTTTCTTCTTCCTTTTGTTTTTTAAATCACAAAGTGTAATTTGTGCTTATTTTGAATAAATTCTGAAGTACTCTCTGATCTTGAAACACAGAAAGGTAAATTCATAGCACCCTGAAGAGGATCAGGCTATATACCACCACATTAACCAAGCAATTAATTACTGGTGCAATGTGCTGCATTTTACCTTTGTGTGCTTACTCATTCCATGTCCTAAATCTTTTCTTTGCTGAGCATAAGGGAACTCCCCTGTGTGTTCTTGGGGCTACACAAACAGAGAGGAGAAAAATGGAAAAAAAAAAAAAAAGAAGGATTTTGCCCTTTTTCAAAACATAACAAAGATGAAACAACAAAAAATGGCCAAGTGGGTAACTCCACAAAAGGTGTCTTAATGAATTAATGACAGTCATTAAATCTTGGTAGAATTTTCTTTCAGTGTTCACATGGTAAATGACTGCATAATTTCCTATAAGATTTTAAAATCCTGTCTTTTCAATGAAGGGAAATCAGTCCATATTTCCATAGCAATTAAGAGAAAGCATATCTGCAAATGTTTTAATTTTCAATTTGAACTGTTTGATGTTTGCCTTGGCGTTTTGTGTATTTGAGCTACTAGTTTATTTTTGCAAGGGTAAGAAAAATTAGACATAAGAGTAGATGTGAGGGATACATAAGAAATTAAAAAACTTTTATGGCTGTTTCTATCTAATGATAAAAATGTTTGATTTCATTACAGAGATTACAGTAACCAAAAAAAAGTTGGCTCAGTACTTTTACCTGTTTTACAGGTTACTTATAGCAAAGATCATGATGACTTTTTTCCCATTTCTTAGACTTTAATTTTTTTTAACATGACACCACTATATATCTTCCTCATAATCTGTTTCCGAAATACAGTAGATTTTCCATTAAAAAAAAAAAAAGAGAAAGGAAAACTGAAACTTCACAGAAATTCACGGAGATGATTACACTTCTAATTGCTTTTGTCTTTCAGGTTATGTTGTGTCTTTAACACTAACTGCCTCTAAAGTTCTACAATTATTTAACCACTATATAAAACCTGTTACTTTGGTAAGCATTTCAAACTGTCACTAAACAGGATTAAAACCTATTTAAAAGCTTTACCTCATACTTGAAGTTTGAAGTAATATACACTTTCTGTGTTTAGATAGAATAATTAACTCCAAATGAAAACAACATGCATAGTCCTATTTGCTACTCAGTGCATATACAGAATGGTCTGACCTACACATCTTTCATTCTTTAAGCCATATTGGAAAAGAAGCTGAATTAGACATAAAATCTTTGGTACTGTTAGAAATATCTAGTTCAACTTTTTTAAAAAAACCTGAATCTTTACATCATTTCTCATCACATACTATAACTTAAGATAGTGAAAATTTAGTTGTATATTTGAACAATGCTTACATGCTATGTATATTCATTCACAAAAGTCTACCTACCTACTTTCCAGCAGATTATTATTTTAGAGTTTTTTTCCTCTTTTGCACTCATTGAAATCAATTTAAAAATTTTACCACTAACCTCAAATAGCAAGGATGACCTTTTTAGAACACTAAAATGGCAAGCATTAAAAAATGCAGAAAACATTTGATTTTTTTTTTAATAAACATTTAACAATTGCGTTTGTAAAGAAAGGCTTGTATTAAAAAAACCACCATAATAACCAGATTAAGCCATCACTGGAAAAATTATTCTGTCACATACATGTGTTCCAAAGACAAAAATCTCAGAGAACATTGGGTTTACTGACAGACAACCAACAATTCATCATCTTAACAATTAGATGCAGTATTGAACCTATAGTACGTTTTACATGGCTTTATACCAGACAGTTAACAATAGGCTTGTTATTCTATGAGTGCAAAGAAAAAAAATAATTCAATTAAGCTGCCAGTTTCATTCACTCGTAAGTAAGACCAACTAGTGCTTAATAACAAAAAACTTTAGCACCAGCTGCTTACATACTCTTTAGTTGCTTGGACATGCAGACACTATCTACTGCCAGAGAAGCTTCTTTACTTCAGAAAAATTTTTATAAAAAGCAAAACCTCAGACACAACAAAACCTGCTCCCTCATCCTCCTCCAGTTGTGATTAACTGAGTGATTCAAATAAACATGAAGTAACTCACTGATACACAAATTCTTTTACTTCTCTTAACGTAGAAAATCCAGAAAAAATGTGTAATTTTGACTGACAAAGCAAATATTTCAGGAATGTGTCCTGTGCCTCAGATTCGCAGGGAACAGAGGCACTTTGCTCATTACAGTGATATTCTCAGATGAGGGGTCACTGATGATAATTTCGTTACCTTTAACTTCACTGATAGCCACTTTGAGACAGTGAGAAAAAGTATGGAAAGGAGTATGGTAAAAATAATCTTCTGTGACACACAAAGAAGATATTTTGCTAAACATACATATGTATTTATGCACATAAAACTTAAAATGTTTTAAAAAAGAACTATTAACACGCACATGTTAAATATCTTGACATACAGCAGTAGTGCTTGATAGAAAATGCCTCTTTGAAAACATTCAGATTATCAAATATACATAGCATATTGTTCCTTAAAGAGAGTCTGAAAGATCAGATTGATGACAGAATATATAACAAAAGCAATCCTGAAAATGTTCATCACATCAACAGTGATGGATAATTTACAAAATTAATTGGGTTCATTAATACTGCTGCCTTCCCCCTTTTGTGATGAAATATATTATTTTCTTATAGTATCTGCCAATAGCTTTTTTTTTTAATAATTATGTTTAATGGCTGTCTTGCAGCGTAAAGGCGTATCTTTCCCTCTCCACATCTTTTTACCATTTTATAGCACATCACAGTGGATTATTTTAAGACATCTTTTCACCAGACCATCCTGACACCAGGCTGCAGCTCGCAGATAAGCTTCTACATTAGTACTCCCCAGACACTGAGCTCTTGCTACAAGTAAGAGATACAAGGAATACTTACAGCACTTCCAGGTCACGCAGAGCCCTAAATGCCCCATCTTCAATACAGCTGATCTGGTTGTAATCCAGTTGCCTGTTAAACAGATTAGGAAGGCATTTGTAAGGGAGAGGCGCGCTGGCAAGGCGAGGTGCAAGGGAAGCCTCCCGAAGGGCCGGCAGAGCAAGGCCACGCGAACAGAAAGGCTCTGGCCATCCCTCCCGTCCGCTCGAGGCTGTCGCACAGCGCGCCGGCCTGCACGCTGCCACAGAAATCCCTTTTTGTTCTCAACTGTCTGCGCAAAACAGCAGCGCTGGGAAAGCTCCAGTAAATAATAACTGCACCTTATATTAAATGCCAAAGGAATGCAATTTCATTACATCAAGAAAAGCTATCCATTAAAAGCTCTCAGCGTCATCTTGCTGAAACAATTTCATTAAGGTAAAGGACGGTAAATCATTTAATGTCACACGCATCCCCTCGGTGACCTAACAGAATCCATTTATCAGAGCAGCCCAGCTGCATGTTAATTTCTTCTGCCATGGTAGAGACCAGGGAGAGACACTACTTTTAGGGGTCTCCCTGCATGCAAGACCGGGTGGGAGGTGTTACCCCCGGGTGTGTGCAGGGATTTAGAATAATAACCTCCTAGAATATGTCTGTATGTAGAAATAACACTGTCCAAGGCATTTACGGACTTGTTTACTTATCTCCTTTAATTCTGCTCCAACTGAAAGTAGTGTGTCTGCTGTAACCTTCAACATATGGTTTTCTACATACTCTGTGCTCTCTGCAATTATATGCAGATAGTATGTTGTAATGGAGTATTCAAAATCTAGACATAAAACTCAGCAACACACCCCATACATTATTAATTGTTAAGTATTAAGTTATGAAAAATTTAGATTCGTTTCTCTGAAGAATATTATTACCTTTTCAATTCAAAACATTTATACAGCACATACAGCTCAATTAAAAATGTCTGCTTAAATTAACAACCATGCAAATACAAAATCACATTTTCTCTACTGATAAAAGCTTTTCCTATATATACCGCAATGCATTTCAGGGCATGATTTGCAAAGCAAAGATGATAAAACCTCACTTTAAACAACTTCTTCAAGCTGGTAGCTTGTCAGTGTCAAATAATATATATGAGTAAATGTGTGTGAACAATACCAAGACAATGAACAAAATACAAATGAACTCTGCCCTTCTGTCTTCAATTATATATTAGCTAGCAGGGCTAATGACGCTTTTACTAAAGCATTTTCTGTGATTCTTCTGAATCTATGATAACATTTTACTTTATTAATAAATCATCACACCCGCTGCTGAATGTAATGTACCAACTTCTATAAAGTTCTTCTAGTTTCATCAATACTTTTCATCTGAATTACTACTACATAGGACTAAAATATTGTCATAACTGTAACAGTGCCTCTATGTCTGTGTACTGAAAGCTAAATGTAACCTATTAGTTCCTGAATATGATCTTTAATCATTGTGGTGCAATGTTACAGCACCAGAGCTGCAGTGTCGGAATATTTAAGCCTTCAATATTTACTAATGAATTTCATTTAACAATTAAGCTAATAGCCCTTTTATTTTAAAGAGGTAAAATATATACAGAGTACAATTCTATAACCCCTTGAACAATTTATCAAAGCTATTTAAATTAGTACAATGGCATGAAATGTTACCCTTGACACAATACAAAAGAGAAATTGTTTCCAGACAAATTGGAAAAATCTTTTAATGCCATCAAATTTGCCTAATGCAGTCTGCAGGTTAATCTGTAAAAGGGTGAGCTGTATGTTTGCCCATATCTTATTATCCTTAGTTGTCAATGTATAAATCAGTGCTGACACAGCTTCTTCTAAATCATCCATATTATACACAAAGGAAAATCTTTTAACAGTGGAGAAAGCACTTGAGCAAATCTTGCCCTACACAAACTAAAAGGCAGATTTCTTCCACAAGACTAGCAGCACTTGTGGTGCACCCGAAAACTTTTGGACTTCTTCCTTTAATGAGTCACCATGATCACTATCTTAGTGAAGGGTGAGTTGCTTCCATTTAAACCTTCTTACCAGAAAGATTACTATGTTTGTTCTGAACTAATGAGTTGGTTTTTGCTTGCGGAAGGGAATTTTGGAGATGGGAGATGAGAAATATTTCTTAGTTTTAAAAATTACTGTCTTTGAAAGCTACTACTCTCTTTATGCCATCAGTTACAACCATGATACAAAACAATTAGACACAGAGTATGAAAAACAATTGGTATGAGATATTTTTTTTTTTTTTTTAGTTATGAAAAGGACATGACTTTGAAGACTGTGTGCCTGGCTTGAACAGCAATTTAGGGTAGAAGTAAAGTTTAAGGTAAGAATATCCACTGCATATATGACCCAGACAGAAAGTTAGACAATATTTCACAACCAGCATAACAATAACTTATAATGTCCCTCTAGCAGATATACTGAAGCAGTCTGAATTTTTTTTATAAAACTGGTTCCTGATAACAAGTTATGTGAGTGCTATGACGTAACACATAAGCAAGAATACTAGAATAAAAAGGTACATGCTTCTTTAATTTTAAGTTGTTTTATAATTTAAGCATAATGACTTTCAAAACCACACCTAAAAATCTACAATACCAGCACCAAGTTATTGAGTATACCAATAACCTTAACACCATTTTAGAAAGCCTTTTTTTCCCCCAAGAGCTGCTTTTCTTCTTTTCAAATCATTAGAACAGTCTAAGAACAGAGTCTGATCAGACATGGACCAGCAGCTCCAGCCCATTCTCATCCTTCCTCTCTCTCTAGTCTTCCTTCATCATCTTCCTGCCAGTCCTATCTCCATTCTGTGTCTTTTCTATGTGGGATCTCTCCATAGTTTTGTAAAGATGCTGTTCCTTTCTGCCTCCAACCTTCACAAAGCATCTTCAGCACTGCCATTCCCATGAAGCTCATAAAACACAAAACAACTGTCTCGCTCAAAATCTTTCCGTCATTGCAAAGAATTAGTTGGATTTTACACCCATATCTGCAGCATTACCTGGGTATTTAATATACTCACTACTCTACCGCTACTTAAAAGGTTAATGTCTATGCGAGCTCAGCAATAAGAAATAGTAAGAACTAAATAAAAAGCATTCAACTAAGCTTAAAAATGCTTTTCATTTATTGCTCTTGCTGATACATCTTGCATTGTAGAAACATATTGCTAACTTATATTTTCTTCCCTTTTAGCAATGTTGTCTACCAGATAATGATAAATAAATATCTTAAAATAAACTTTGTTATCCCACAAGAATCACATTTAATGACTAAGAGAAGATATTGCATACATTTAAAAACTACTACTCTCATACAGAAAAAAACTGTCATCTGATTCTTGACAGAGAAAACCTTCTTTACTCATTTCTAGAGGCTGTTGAAAATTGGGACAATTTCAAACAATTTCTCTGCTTTACTCTCCTGTTTTTCACAGCTTGAGGACACTTTGTAGTCCTGTGCTAGAGAGGTACTCCTCAGCTTTACCTTCTTCTCCTTTGTTCGGAAATTATTACGTTCTCCCCGTGTATCAACTTAATGATAAACTCTGTTTAAGAAGTCATCAGAAAAAGTGAGAAGCCTTTCTACATCCCTGCAATAGCTTTCTCCCTAGAAAATATTTAGAAAAAGTTTTAGCATATTGTGTGCTGGATTTCACAACAGTAAAGTCTTTCCTTGAGTGCACAATATTTATCACCACAATGCAATTTTTGGAAACAGTCACTCTTTTTAATGTCTCCTTGTATTTTTTACAGCAGAACCGAGTTGTTTCTTATTTCTTACTTCCCTTCTCCAGTTCAAGGTGAATCAATAATTTGACAGATTAGTTGAAAAAGACGTAACAAAATCATGCAAGAATTTATTCTTTTACCAAACTTCAAAGAACTGCTTGTTTCCCATGACTATTACTATTTATTTTGATTATTCTTTCATTTGGAAGTCAAGGGTCTTTTTTTTCTACTTGCTCTTTATTTTACTAATGTAGTTAATTTTGTTCTTTACTAAATTTCCCCTACAAAACAGTTCAGATGAATATTTTTTCTTAATATACATAATAAAGCAAACTATTAACTTTTTCCTTTTATCTGAAAATAACAAGCAAGACTTGCAATACATCCAGGTAAACTATACTTACTAAATAAACTAGAAGAAAAGGTACAACTGATTAATTGTTTAATCCCCTCAAACCTGTCTAACACTCTACTTAGTTAAACCCAGAATTATCTTGCAGGAGGAAAATAAAATTGAAAAAAGTAAAAATTAAACAGAAGAATGCTATCCAAAGTAGAATGCACACAAAATGAACAATCTATATATTATGTGATGCAAAGATACTATCACATCAGTAAGAAATATTTTTAATGAAATAATGAAAATAAAACTTTAAAAATAGTATTGAAATAGTATTAATTTAAACAGTCAGAAAGAACTTCCCCCCCTCCAAAGGCCACAGGGTCATCGACCTGTTTGGCAACAAGAGCTTTAGGGGGTACTAAAAAAGTGTACCTATTCTTTTCTTCAAGCCTTCAGAGCTATTTCTGATTTTAATAAAAATCTTAAGCACACATAGAGTATATTTCAGTAACATCCCGTGAAAACCCTTCTTGACGTATACCTGAAATGCAGGTGGCTGAACAGACTAGCAGTCCAGTAAGAGCGTCCCAGAGAGTCCCAGTAAGAGTGAGCATAAGAAACACCAAATTCTAAATTTTTAAACATGTCTTAGACAAGCAATGCATTCGGTACAGGTAAGTAGACAAATATACTTCCAGTCACAGTGGAATTTTGTGCAAGATCTGAGAAGAAATCAGTACCTAGAACATCTTCAGCAGGACTCTCTTTTTCAACTGCTAATAATTGAACATAAAAACAAAGTCCAATCATTCCCAACGAAGATTAACACAAAATTCATTTATGTCTTTAGTGGCAATGTCAGTTTTAAAATCTTTCACAATCAGCATAACAGAGGCATCAGGGCAACACCAAGTAGTATCAATCAAGGTTTTGAACAAAGGTTACTATAATGGAAAGGAGTTTGATTTGATGCTGGTGACTGTCTCTCTCTCCACTAATTCTTCATTTTCCCAGGCAATTTAATCTGTGAAGCCACTACATTGCCCTGCAGCCTTTATCCCTGGTGTGACAGCTACACTCTCCCCTTCTTGCTGGAAAAAAATGGAACCAAATGAACACAAAGAAAAGAGTAGTCAAAAGTAAGGCCTAGAGCATTACAAGAAAAACAGAGCAGCAGATCCTTGAAGCAGATATGATGAAAATGTTCCTTGCTATTTTTGATATTATTTGAGGTTGCATATATTTAGCATCACAATTCTGCCATGATGTTGGTATATTCCTTTCTGTCCTCTGCCAAGTATTGATTATGCAGAGGAAGAAAAAACTGGTATCTTAGAAAATTTTACACACTTGACATGGAAAAGTCATAACGCCAAAATCTATTGTTCTTTCAGTGGTTCTTTACATCTGTTGTAACCCAGCTATTTTTCTTCCTACTAACCAGATTCAAAAAATAACCCATCCAAACGAACAATTTGGGCACCCAATGCATTTTCTTACCATCTTAAATATAAACAAAATTCCTGAAGTTGGGAAGATTTTAAACATCTTTCACATCCAGCAAGAGTACTATATCACCAGGGAGGGTTATGAAACCATAATTAACATGTATATTAAAAAAATCTGTGTTTAATTTGCCATTTATATGATAATTTCTATTTATTTTTAAAAAACAGTGGGTGCCACTATGTTCTCTGAAGAATCTAACTTCTTGGTGAATACTTTTCTCCCTGAAAAAGTAGCAAGTTAGAAGTAACTTTCAGAATTATATTTCCAGAATTTGCAGCCTAATTTCAATCAAGTCCCAGATCAGGAGTTATACTAAAAGTGTATTACTCCTCAAGTCATTCAAGAACAATTTCTTGAACAGAAAAATTGAAACTTTGACACACAGCAGCTATTTTTTTATTACATCTGAATGGTCGAAATACTGGATACTGGGTTTCTAGTCTGGAGAATGGCTACAAAATAAGCCATTTTTTGTCACTTTTACTGAAGAACATAATTATTTACAAACAATTAGGCTGCACTGGTGAGCATGAAGAGAAGGACACTCTTTTTGGCCTTTGGGAGATGACATCTAAGTTTGTGAGATGGCAACTGGTATTAGCCTCCCCTGTAGAAGACAGACTGAATTCAAACAGGGCCACCAATGTGAGAAGCTTGAAGCAAGTGACATCTGGGGATAGTCTGCAAGAACTGCATTTGTTGGGCCCTAAGAGAGACAGCAAAGAGGGAATCTTATTGCTGCCTACAACTACCTCAAGTGAGAGTACAGATGGAGCCAGATTATTCTCAATTATGAGATGTATAAGAAGTTGGAAAATAGGTAATTTCAATTAGATGTAAAGTAGATTTGTGAGGCCTGAAGGTTTCTCAGGGGTTTTCTTATTCTTTTTACCATGAAGATGTGGCAGGTTGCCTGGGTTGCCAATTCTCATAATGTTTTATCTATTATGCTTTTATCTTCTACAGAATCTATACTGCGAGTGTTATTGAGATGTCCAGAAAGAAAATATCATGGAAGTATTTTATGGAAACTAGACAGCTTCTTCTGACAAACACCAAGAGGACTCTAGAGCTTACATACTAGCAGGAGATCGTAGTGGTATCATCAACCTTAAAGGAAGCAATTTCCTTCAGATCATCTGAGTTAACACCTTTGCTCCACAAAGACTAGAATGATACAATAAAATATGCTATCAGGTCAAGTTCTGTGAAATTTGTTAACCACCTTTGAAACAGCTTAGTAGAGCTACTGTATGTCAGGGTTATCAATTGTTCCATGTTAAAAAAAAAGCAGCTCACTAATTTATATTGAAATTTATGTAATTACTGTTACTGTTGCTATACATAGCAAATCTTGGATTTACAACATGTTCTAATACAGATTTCTTTATTCTTTGTACCTTCATCCATCTCTTACATGAGTTTGGAAGAGATCAAACATCTCTAACGTTGCTCAACTACTGGGCAATTACAGAAGAAAGGCCAAAACTAGAACAAATATTGAATTCTCAGTAAGTACATACATGTATTTGGTTCCTGGACTTTAGATTAAACACCTTCATAGATTCAGAGAGTCATTTTGGTTGAAAAAGACCTGTAAGACCATCGAGTCCAACTGTAAACCTGACACTGCCAAGTCCACCACTCAACCATGTCTCTTAGTGCCACACCTACACATTTTTTAAATACCTCCAGTGATGGTGACTCAACATCTTCCCTGGACAGTCTGTTCCAATGCTTGATAACACTTTTGGTGAAGAAATTTTCCCTAACATTCAATCCAAACCTTCCCTGGTGCCACTTGAGGCTGTTTCTTCTCATCCTCTCTCTCACTTGATATTTGGGAAAGAGACTGACACTCACCTGGCTACAACCTCCTTTCAGGCAGTTCAATTCCTCTGTTTGCAAAGTGATGCTTTCTATACCTATCACTTATCATCTGTCTCTTTAGTTTCCTTGAACAATTAAATAAAACCTGTAAAATTCTTCCCATCATCCTTCTCTAAGAGTAATGTCCAAGGCTAGATGGAAGGCTGGTGTTTGTATCTCCTTGCCTCAGATTCTGGAAAGGCACAATGGCCTGGCCTAGTTACATAAATGCTGTGCTAGAATCCACCAAACTCACCCCATAAACTCATTTTTCATTCTGTAGAGGGACTGTAGAGGGATCATAAAGTTTTCAGATTAGGAGTTTGGTGGTGCTTATTTTTTTTCTCCTGGGAGCAGTAAGGAGATATCTGTAGTATTTATTCTATCACAATAAAAATAACATCATAGATATGATTTAGACTCTGTGTCAATGCTAAGGACTTTATGATTTTATTGCTTTTTTTAAATTATCTTCCCAAACGAGAAAGGCTTTAAAGGGAAGATCCACTGTTTATGCAAGTTTTGGACATAATAAAGGATCCTTAGATTGAAAATACACACTAAGATAGAAATAGTATATCAGATAAAGATTAGCATCCTAGTGCAGTTTCTGACTGGAGCTACCTCACCATATATAAGTACACTTATATTCTACTACTGCTTTGCCATTAGAATATTCTCAATGATGCTGTTATTTTTTACTAAAAAAGTTTTTTTCTGTAGCTGTATAAATTTTCAAACATAAAAGATCATGCAGAAAAATGCAGGCTTCTCCTTGTGGCAAAGCCTCTTTTTGACCATGAATAGTGATGGGATCAGTTCCAAAAAAACCTCAAAAAATATCAATTAAACAAAGTAACAAAACTACTTCAAGAAGCACTTGTATGTTTTGGAACATAATGGATTTGAACGTAACAGTTTTTCCACTGAGGTATGGTAGGATTTCCCTGCAGGGAGGAACTGTAGTAGGTCAAACTCTTGGGCATTCTGCTAAGTCTTTGAAAAGATATCTTCCCCACCAATTTTGTTGCAGTGTTGCAGGCAGCAGAATGAAGTAGTGCCCATCACAGGAAGAGGGAAATGCAAAGGGCTGCCTGTCCCGTCTTCTCCTACTGGGGATACATGATCATGACCCTCCCTTTGTAATCACAGAGCACTCTTTTCAAATAGAAATTTCATCTTTCTCTTTAACATCGACAACCCCATTTAATAAAAGGTGTTTCAGTAGAAATTAGATGAAAACCTCCTACAATGACCTAATATTTCCCTATATTTATTGATGTCACATAAGATATCAATCATATTTTTTCACAGTTGCATCTGACTTCCCTGGTTGTTTGTAAGTGATGAGTCCTTAGCTTACAGCAGGGGTTATAGATTTTGAGGGAATGACCTTACATTTCCTACCACAGAAGTTCATCATAGTCTTCAGATTGTTCAGCTTGTTCAGTCCACTAAGCTGATCTACCATTTTAAACAGAACATCACTGCTTTGCTTTGCTTGAAACTCACATATTTCCACATTTAGAAGCCATAAGAATTCAAAACCTGCCCATGAACTTCAGGGTCACCATCTCCAGGAAAGTGAGTATCTTTCTTTCAGAAAAGGCCACAGAAGAAAACTGTGTAAGAAAAATAGTCACACAAGTATAAAAATATATGCTATCAAAACTAGATAATAGTATGATTTTTCTTTCTTTTATACAAGCAAACCAATGTCAAACTTTTGGAATCAAAGCAAAATGATTTTTTCCTCATGAAACAATAAAATGTTTCAAACTGCCTGACATTCAAATGTTAAACTCAGGTTCCATAAACTAATAGTTATAATGCCATGTTGTCTTCAACTCTATTTCAATGTTTTACATTTCATGTAAGGCAGTTTTAGAATGTTTAAGACACATTGAAGTATTTTGGCAAAACAAATGGTAAGTATTGGTTTTATGCAGAGATTCCTTAAGCAGCTATAATAGTGCTTAGAAAAATGATATCTGATACAATAAAAGGACATTGTATTGACAAAGCGTTATCATTAGAATATATAGAAGAAAGAAGAAAATACTTACAGATTTTTTATGTCCACTGCTCCTCGGAATGCCTTCCTTGGTATTGCTTGAATTTGATTTTCACTAAGATCACTAAGGAAAAAAAATAAATTAAATGTCAAAATGCCATATATATATTTAGTTCTGTGTAAAACACAAAGGAAATATATGAAAATAATTTCAGTCATTAGTGTTCAGTCAGTGTTTTCAATTAAGCTTATTTTATTTCCTTAACTGATTTTTAATTGAAGAAAAACAAGTAGCAATAATAGTCAAATTAGTTTATCTGTGTTCCACTAAGGAGTTCCTTTACAAACAGCAACATGTATGCCAAACAAATAATTTAACAGTGAAGGCAGAAATTATTTAATTTTTAACTGGGTGTTTTCACTTTTCAACCATTCCAAATCCATGACATTAAATGTTTGATAGTATGTTCAGCTTTATGTAAGGAAGACTGAACTCCAGCAAAACAAACAAATAGTGAGATGTTGAGAAACAACTATGAAGCTGTGTAATATGAGAGATCAATATGTTTCTGATTTTTGTTTCATATATTTTAAAAGAAAGCACCATATATTTTAAAAAAAGGCATTAAAGTCATCCTGCAGCAGATATCTCATGTTCCTCCCCAAAATCCCTGTATGACCAGCTGTACCACATTATCTGAAACTATTATCTTTTACAAAAGAGAAATAGTATTAAATATATTACAAAATTATTATTCAGTAATATTTTTTTGTTATCAGTATGAATAAACAGCCTTTTTTTTCTGAAATTCAGACACATTTTTGTCCTTCACAGTTCCATACTGGAAATAAAATCTTAAAAACTGTAATAAAGACAGTAGCAGAGGAGACACAAAACAAAAATAAACTAGAATCCAGAGCTTTTCATTTATGCTATGCACTGTTAACAAGCAATGCAGCACAACAGAAGATGATCAATGCATTAAAGTCAGTTTGGAGGTTTCATTTCAGACAATAATTTGCTTCCCTGAACCAAACACACCTATTACACAATGTACACAAATGTTTGAAGGCCTTCAAAGGGACCTTGGTGTATTAAAATTAAGAAGTCAGACCTTCTTTTGGAAGCCCTGTGAGATGCATCTACCTATACACAATATGGGGAACACAATTAATTTCATTAAGAAGTTTGCTTGAGCATCTGACTAAAATGTACAAACAAATAAGTAGCATAGAGGTGTCCCTACACAGGGATTTTCAGTCCATTTGCACAGCAGTTTTCTTGTGGTTAATTAGCTTTCATTTTGCTAAAACCAAACAAGGATCCGCAGTCCAAAAGCAAACCAAATGCAATCCAACTCCTAACAGAAGTAAAGTTTTGCTATGCCTTGCATAGAGACATCTTTAGACGACCTATTTTAGAGAAAGCTTTTAGGGAAACATTGCAGAACTGCACATAGAAATAAGAGATCTAGCTCAGATTAGGTGAATAAGCAAGAATCATTTAGCTGATTAGACACAAACGGTCACACTTCTGACATAGTCCTTCTCTAAAACGTAATCTAGCACGAGCTCATATTTCCAGTTCTGAGCAATCACTCCTGAAGATCTTTCAGATTTATGAACATGCAAAAAATAATTTGAGGACTTTATAAAACCCCATACTCCCCAACTTAAACAAAATTAATATAATTATTTTGAAAATAATTCCACATATATTGACAGCAATTTTGTTTTATTCAATTCATTGTTAATTTATGGAAAATCACTCTCTATTTACTAAATTTTTCACAGTTCACGCACCTAATTGCACTGCAAAGTATACTTAAAAGTAGACCCAATTTTACTACTATTAGTCATGTGTGAAAAACAGAGAATCTGTGAGCTGTGATTTAATTTTCAAGCCACCTAAGTAATCTTGAAATGGGATATAACTGCATTGCTCTGACAATAAATTCAGTGGCAATGAATGTAAAAGCAGCCTTCAGCATTTGTTACGGTAACATGATTTAACAGCCTACTTCCTTGAAAAAAAATTCCCTTATAAGCATACAACACAAATATCTATATTTACACTTCTCTTTAATTGACTAATACACTTTACCTATATCAAAATTGTGCGTGAAGTGGTTAGACTAGCAGTTGGGATTTGTATCATGTTAGTTTATAATAGAGATGTATGTATATATCCATTGCTGTACTCATAAATATATACTGCAGGAGATAATGGGTAACAGTGCATTAAGTTTTTTATGGCATTTGATAGAGTATCATCATTCACCATTTTATATAATTTAAAAAAAGTGGAAGATGAGCAATATTGAGACAATACATAAATTATTTTAAAAAATCTAATAGAAAATATCAATGATCAAAATTTTTCTTTCCTTGCCTAAAGGCAAGTCTTAGCACAAACACAGCGACTTACAAGTGACAGCTATTGTGCCAGGTTCCTCAACACACAGTACACCAAGGTTGTATGCTTGCATAGGTACATCTGTGCATATGCATGTGCAAAAACAGCGGACTAACTTTTTGCATGCTAGATTTACTGCTGGGTCCACACAGTTAACACCATCTCCATGTAGCACGGGCTCAAGAAGACTGAAGTACAGTGTTCCCTGCTAATTTTAGCACATTTCAAATGTAAACTACTTGACTGCAAATGTTCCCAACCTCGCTATACAAGGCGCTGTTTAAAGCATCCCTCTAAATGTGGAGAGCTAAGTAAGGTTGGCATATATTGTTTTCCAAGAGTAATTTTCTGCAATGTATCAGCTGCATTTGTAAAACCTTCTTGGAACTGTTTCTGTAACAAAAGTGTAAGTTCATTTCTACACTACAAAATTCTACCTCTCATAAAAAATATCATTTTCAACACAAAACTTATGTCTCATTATAGCAGAAAAGTTTTTAGTAATTATTTATTGATTGCTTCAAGTTTTCATCTGCTCCGTCTAAAACGGTTTCCTTATAAAAACCTTGAGGGGTTTAAACAAACATTCAGCTTTTTCTTGCATAAATTATACCTATATTTCACGACTCAGAAGCTGCTGTGTGGCCATTTTTATTAATGTTTGAACCCCTTCCACTGCAATTCTTGGACAGTTCACAAAAAAGGTCACAAGCAGCATAAGGTGCACTGTGACTTTCAGGGGAAATGGGGCAAAAATCTATTTTGTAGGTAAACCCAGACAATTTGCAGGTCATTACATTACATTGATTTGACTTTGCAAATTATATTCTGCATTGGAGAAAGGTGCAAATCTCCTTTTCAGCCTGATGGTCATTGTTTTTCTGCAGTAATAACTACGAAGACTTCAGCTCCCATTTCAAAAATAGGCAGCACTTGAATATAAATTATGATGCCACTTGGTACCCCTAAATTTAAAGAGGGTCAATAAAATTTAAGCCATGAAATGAAACATCCTACTTTTACAAGAAATTAATTTGTATTTCTGAAAAAAAGGCATGAACTTGCTTCACATTCGAAAGCAGCAATCTGACCAAGACATTTTCATTGGAACAAATTGTTCTCCATTATTATTACAGCCCAAGACCTTACATCAAAATCCATCATCCCTCTGCTGGAATAGCACACTTGATTAAAAAATCCTTTGTATACAGCTAGAGTGAAAAAGACAAGGCTATCCCACAGAATTTTACTTTTTTTTAAATAGAGCACAATGATCTGGCAAGATGTTTTGACAAATTCATTTCTGTGCAGATTCTAGCTGTCACAGAGACCTCTTTCAACTAAGTTGTTCTTGACTCCATTATATCATTCCTAGAAAGATATATTCCCAATTATTAAGTCTGAAGTAGAGTACCTTAGACTTTCAAGAAAATTCCTTAGTGCAACTTTGTGGGTTTCATTAATGTCACTCTCTGGTGGGCAGAGCACCTTCATCCCATATCTCCTTGCTCTGGCATTACTAAACCTGTGCTCAGGACCAGGTGTAACTTCAGTCTCTCTGAATGTGAGATGTTCTCAAGGAGAGCACTCAGGTTTGCTTCTTCAAATCAAAAGGTGGCACTGTAATACTGGGGTTAAATAGAAGATTTGCACACAAAAGCCACCTGGGCAGATTAGGCTGGCAGGAGCTGATACAGGCTCTTTTTAGAGGAGCCACAAATGAGCACCACTGCTGCTCTAGATGCAACTGAACCAACCTAGTTACAGGGGTTTGTTTCAGGTATGTTTAAACTGTATACATGTCAAGAATTCTTCTGAGTTGTAATATTCTGGCTGCAACCTCATTTTCTCAAATGTAAAACCAGAATACCAGAATCCATACACCAAACAAAGCTGAATCCCACTCTAAATGAAGATACACAGAGCAGAATGCACAAAGATTCCTGAACTTTTGTCCAACTACAGCAATTCTTTGAAAAACTTGCATACCTTTTTTTTCCCCCACAGAAGGTCAGGTGTATTGTTCTAAATCAGAAACTAAATATGTTGCATGTGAATAAATACTACTTCTTATAATTAACATAGTCTATCCAAGTATTCAAACTCATCAATAAAACCAGAAATACTACAGATCCTCTAAGGTCTGCAATCAAGTAAGTCCTGGAATTACTGTGCTTATGTAAAATATAATTTATTTTTAAACAAACAGGATCAAGGCAATTTATATGCAATATACACTGATAAGAACATATGCCTCAGCTTTTAAACAAATCTCCAAAGATTAAAGATTTCATTCTGATATTCTGACAAAGCAATTTGACTTCTCTAATTTGAAATTATGCCTAAAAGAATGTAGATTTCTGTATTTCACAAACCAATGAAATTGGAAAAAAATTAATAACACCCTCAAAAAACCCTTCACTCCATCCTCCCCCAAAAAGCAGCTTCATTTTATGTATTCAGTTATTTATTTTTTCCTCATAATACATTGGTAATCATAATGCATTATGCTTTGTGGAAATGCATAAAGACCTTGCTGAAAACCTTGCTACTACTGAATCCTTCGTAAGAACAGGATGGAAACAGCACATTTCTATTTATCATATTTACTGGTTAGTAGATAGAAGTGTATCAGGGAAAAAACTCCACAGCTTAGAATCCTGTGAACATCTGAAATTCATATCAATAGAAAATAATAACCTATCCTGCGCAAAAAACCTCAAAAACTTATATACAGTGTTGCTTTTTTATCTGAAGATAAAGCCCTTAGATAACCTGAAATTAATGATCCTGACAGAGTGCTTCAGCTCTTAAAAAGTGCACACAGTACTGCATTGCAGCTATTTTATTACTCACCATGTATGGTTTGCAGTTGAATATCCTATATACCTTAAAAAGGAGCACTCAATTTTTAATTATATAAATTGAAACACCAGATATAATATCTATATCATACACTGCTAAGGCTGTCTCACAGTTTTCTTGTGTGGCTAAACCATTGTTTGTTCTGAAACACTAAATCTTTTGAAGATGGCAAACCTGCTTGTAAATTTAATTACTTGTAACTTTATTTTCCTCTATGGTTTAACCTCCCTCTGTGTCTGACCAGTGATATCATAAATCTATACTGCCATTCTCTACTTTGTAAAATACTGAGTACTGGGAATGAGTAACGTGACCTGATTTGAAAAGGAAAAGGCAGAAATAGTCAAACGAAGTATTGAAAACTTACCAGTTTATTTATGCCAGTTCTTAAAAACATCTCAGAAGGTGGCTATTCCATTCTTAATAATTACTTACAGATAAGTGACATGAAAGAAGTAAGCCTTACTTAGTACTTCTCTCTTACTAGAAAACAACAGTTTTAACATTAGCTAACTATGTTCTTCACAAAACCCCCTGTACAAGGTGACAAACTATCACAGTAAATGAGACTACAGGGCATTCAAAGAAATAAAAAGAATGACAATTATTTAAATCATTTGACTGAAAATCAAGTATGTGAATTTGGACATGGGGATTTTGACTTCGAATACAAAGGTCGTGAAAGAAACAAGCAACATATTTCAGAATAGGACAGTTCAGTTGAAAGGGACCTACAATCATCATCTAGTCCAACCAGATGATTTTGATGGAATGAGTAACAACATCTCTTTATGAACATAAGTATCAATCAGACATTTATCCTAAAATAATAGAACTAACCAAACAATTTGGTTATGAATATCAAACAGTCCTCTCCTACTCAGCTGTTTTCATTATGATTGGCTTTTTCCTCAGTACTTTTTGGTGTTCTGACAGTATTTCTGCATCTAAAATGTCATAAAATTAAAAAATACAGAAAATTAGGTGGCAGGGAGAAGACAGATACCACCTGTTTGTTAAGAAGCTCCTTGCAGAAAGATCCTGCAAAACATGCTCAGGCTACTCACTGGATCCTGGACTTCAGTAAGATACCTGCGAGGTCTTCCATGGCCCAAGATAGTTCTCCAGTCACATTCACATTAATGAGGCACATCATCTATAACCTCAAAGCTATTCCAGAGCAAGACTCAGGTTTGCAAGAGCTATTATTATTTATTCCCTTCGCTTTGATCTTAGGGAAAACAAAGTACTCAGCCTCACCGCGCAGTTCTGGAGACACCAGCAGAAAAATTTGAGATCTCGAACATGCTGCAACCTGACAACATAAGAGAAGGAAGCCACAGCCCCAAGGTTTAATTGTGTCTTGATATGTCTCCAGAGAAGTATGGGGAAAGATTAGTTCATGTTATCATTAAGACTGACAGCTGCCTCTGTTTGCAAAAGATGTTGTGGGGTTTCCAATGCAAAGAGGAGAGAATGAAATGCCAAAGTAGGTTTTTCATGTTTCAATGGATCTCTGATTTGGATTTCATTCCTAAAATGACAGTTTTCCACTTTCTAAATTTGAATAATAAATATGAATTTCTATTCTGTATTAGGTGACATGCGTTATCATGGAAAACTTCTGATCAGATTTTTTTTCTGCTCATGAACCTTCATTTATCACCATACAATTATAGTCCTAAATTGCAAAGTTCCAGTAAGACTAGGACCTTTTCTGAAAGCTACAGAGGCACACATTGGCAACCACTAATTTTATTGTATTAGGATAAAGTATGTAAGTATGAGAATTATTTTCAGAATTGTGTAATGAGAATCAAACCAAAGTACAAAGTCTTCAAGAACACAAATGCTACTGAACATTATGGTCTCAATGCAGGGGGAGTATCCTGGAGAGAGAATTCCTCTAAAATTAGTAGCTCAGGTGAACTGAAACTATTGAAGCCTATTTGGAATTCCATCATGGTAGAAATATATGATATTGTAACAAGAACTTACTAAAAAAACCATGAATGTTAAGCAAATACATTAATATATACAAACGAGTAAGTACTTTTCCCATCAGTCAAATGAGGCTTATCCAGTTAATTGTTAGAATACTGACATATGCTTGGCTTTATAGAGTTATCATATAACAAGTTACAGTACTGCATCACTTATTTATGAAGATAATCTTATACCCAAATGGCTTGTCATGTCCTTTTAGCGAGGCATAACTTTCTGGCAGATCTGTGGATCAATTAAGACAGACAGAACAAGGGAATGTTTAAAAAATATATACTTAACAATCCAGTCTAAACTCTTGTACTGAAAAAACAAAACAAAGAAACAAAACAGGCAACAACTCTGCCGTACCATTATTCTTTGACTATGGAATAAACCATTTAGCCTCCTATTAATTTCAACGATTTTTTTCTGTTCTTCAGTAAACCATTCATTCCAGTTATTCCTCTTCATAACCAAGATGCAAATGGTATCCAACACTATGAGCAGTAGCCAACGAGGCACTCATTTATCCCTTTATGAAGATAAAAACTATGAATTATAATTTCAAATATTAGTTCTGTAAATCATTATTGCTGATGTTTCCAATAAGAGGAATAAAATTTCATGTACGAGAAAGGTACTATTAACCTCCTTTTACTCATTAAGAAACCAAGGTAATATGTATCAGTGGTAGCATGTATCAGCACCATGCTGAGGAGCACAGAACTGCTGAGAAAAATTTAGATCACAAAATTGCAGGTTCTCTCTGCATCACTAATTTCCATTTGCTTTGTTGACTCCCTAGAGATTCAGATCGTGTACATAGCAGGCACGTAACCTATTCGCACGCTAAAGCAGGATCACTCCCTAGGCCATGGTGTGCTACATCGCCCAAGTGAATATTTAGCGTTTCACAACATAGGGCAATCGTCACTGCAACACGGACTGAATTATTTGTATCACAGCAATTCCCATGGTAAACAATGCATCTTTTTCTTTTCTAAGAGTATTCAGACTGAATTTCCCTACCCACTTTCATCTCTCAGTTTTTAATGATAACACTTTTGATGATATCATTGATGTTTCTTTCATTCTTAATGCTTGATGTTTTTTAAATGCCATCCATTTATAAATCTATTATGGAATCAAAATGTACTTCTTATTATAGCTTTTGGTGTATTATTATCTGTATTATTTAAGCAGAAGATCTTTTAATCCACTTTATTGATTTATTAAAGCAGAGGGAGAGATCATTTACGCATACAGTATAGAACATATACAGTAAAAGAGAAAAAATAATACACTACACAGTAGTAGTACTGGTAGCCTGGTAATCTCCAGAGTTTATCAGTACTTTCAACTTCAACATTTAGAATAAGTCATCAAAAAATTTAATTCTGACAATTAGTGTTAATCTTTTTTTGTTTGAGAAACAGTCTGACTCATCATATCTATGCAATATAATACACAACTTACTTATAATTTTGAGTATTAGTAATTACTTATTTCTGAAGAATGAAAATAACACAAAGTACAAGTACTAGGTCTCTTAGCTTTTAATAGGATCACATTTTAGGTTTGGAGTAAGACAAAACCTCCAGTCTTATTCTTGGCATAAAAGTTAATCCATGGGCTGCAAAATCAATTCTACTCTACAATGTCTCCAAAAGTGCACTTAAATCAATTTGTATACTCTGATTCCACTGAAAATAACTGCTTAAAGACATTCACCAGTTATTCTTTTATTGTGCTAGAGTGGCCTAGCATGGCAAATGCTAATTGTGCAATAAAAGAAGAGTATTAGGACCACACATATATTTTACTGGAGTCTTGGAAATTATTTTTTGAAAAGGAAAGCAGTCTTTATTAGTCTGTTCCACTAAATTAATATGTAATCCCCTTTCGTTTAGACTAAAAAACAAAACAAACAAACAAAAAAAGAATTAATTAATTTCCTCTAAAGAGGAAAGGACCACCTACAATTTCAAAGAGAGAATTGCAATGCTAGTTCAGGTTTGGCTTCAGTGTAATCCTTCTGATAGAAAAACTTGAAGCTCTTAAGAACACTTCCCACTCCTCTGAAGAAAAACTAGTCCCCCATAGAGTCTCACAATGATCAGGCTGAGGGAAGATACTGAGTGACATTTACTGACTGCTGCTTGTCGTGCATCCCTAATAGCAATATCATTCCCCTAATGCCCCAACAGCAGCAGGGCTGTGATGTGTGAGGGTATCGTTGACCTACAACCCTAATTGGAGTTTGCAGAGTGGGAGATGACTTTTTACCCATATGGATGTATAATCATATGATGAGGCTGCATCTCAAGTACTGTGTTCAGTTTTGAGCCCCTCACTACAAGAAAGACAATGAGGTGCCAGAGCATTTCCAAAGGGCAATGAAGCTGGTGAAAGGTCTGGAGCACAAGTCTGATGATGAGGGAGTTCGGGGTGTTTCGCCCGAAGAAAAGGAGGCTCAGGGGAGACTTTATGGCTCTCTACAATTACCTGAAAGGAGGCTGTATCCAGGTGGGGGTCGGTCTCTTCTCCCAGGTAACAAGTGACAGGACAAGAGGAAATGGCCTCAAGTTGTGCCAGGGAGGTTTAGATTAGATATATTTTTTGTTCATGCATTTTCCCCTCCTTTTTATTTAACCAGGTTGGAACTGAAGGTAAAATAGAAAATAACTTTTATGCATCATTTTTTCATACAAGGCTACAAAAGACCATTTCTTTGTAAGGAAAGAGCAAAGATTCTGCTATTTTCATTTTACCAGTCTCTGATAGGTGATTTCGTGATTAATTTTTAACCAATTATTACACTTGACAGACTTCAAAATGCACTACAAGTTAAGAACTTTAAAAGAATAAAGCAAGATGCTGCCAGCTAACTTTCACTTCTTCTGGTACGTTAGACACTCAGCATATGCATGGCTGAAACATCCATTTGGCTTGGCTGGGGATCTGCTCACATTAAGAATAGATGAGATGGCATACTTAACTTTCCAAAAGACCTCTTCAACAGTATCTGAAAAATCTATCACTACTTTCCCCTGTAACAAAACTTCTTTTTTAGAAGGAGTTCGCAGCTGTCAACATGTCTTTAATATTTAATATTGTTTCACCTGCTTTGGAATTGAAACTGTAAGAACTTTGAAGAACTGATTGAAAGGTTGTCTGGTACATTGTCTATTTTCACTATACAGTCTATAACCCTGTATGTTCTCTTCTGAAATATCACTCAGCAAGCCATGGCAATTTCTCTCTTTCTTCAAAAACAGAGCAGAGCAGACTCCTGATCCAATCCCATTATGCATAGCTGCTATTCCAATACAGCAATAATTACATCCCTGGACACAGACATTTTTCATGAAGTAAGGCTCCAAACTTTTACTCTAATAATAAGCTGAGTACTTCAAGTGTTTCCTAACAGTAAAACTAACCTTGAACAATTTGTCAAAGGACAGGTAAAATTTGGAGAATAAACTAGAAAAGATTTTGCAGACCATTAATGTTGAATAGCAATTGCACTGTGCTCACTCTTCCTTCACACGAGTGGAATGATGCAATTTGGGGATTGTCTCTTGAAATGGGCTGATTGCTTAATAAGACATATTTATTGTACAGTCTTATCTTTATACAATATGTGTGTAGTTGCATAATATACATGAAGAACTGATGTTTCAAGCTTTGAGACAGTTGCCTGTCATTGCCAAAAACTATGCTAAAACCAGTGAAAGACACCAAAGAAAATTCTAAAAGGATTACCATGGATGATTAAAAAAAATTGAAAACAGCTAAGCTACCATCAGAATTAATGCTTATCAAGATGACCAATATTATATCATTGTTTTCTTGGGCTTCACCCATCTGCTTATACCCATCTGTCATTTCTTAGACTGCAATACGTTTCACAGAAACTGGGTGTTGGTTGGTATTTTTCTTACTCTGTGTTTGTACAGTGATAAGCACCACTGGACCAAAAAACTAGGACTTTATGCTGTTCTATGAGTAAACTAATAACAGGAAGGACAAGAAATGTGTTCGTATCATCCTCCACTTCACTAATAATGAACCAGAAAAGAGTAATAACAAGCTTAGTTATTTTAGTAACTGGATTTGACTGGAGTTTTTGTTTATTCTATTTCTTGTGTGTTGTGTACATATGTGCTGGTTAACACAAGTCAATTAAAAGCTCCTAGAAGAAAAAAGAAATGAAATTGTTGAAAAACTTCATGGCAATTACTGACACATATATTCAAGTACTCTGGAACTAAAACTCCCCACTGACCAGGATTAAATTGTTTCAATATTCTAGCTGAGTATCCCAAAAGTGTCAAGCCTCAAGCTTCTGTTCAAGTCTTCTCTTTCTCTCTGAGCCTGCCTTCTCTTCTTGTGGATGTTCCAGCCTCTTCCCCCAAACTGCTGTCACCACAATCTCTTCCTTCTCATTGCCATGCAAGGAATCAGAATTTCAAGAGGTAGATTCTTGTTGTAAAAGGAGCTGAGAATACAACAGAGGCAGTACAACTGGTCTATAAAAAAAGAACAGTTCATCCCCTCCTGGGCTCAGGGGCCATTTAGAATTGAAAACCCTTGTAAAAATGGTTAAAATGTACATAAGCAATGAAAAGAAAACTGGTCATTCCAGAATGAACTGATCACAACAAACTTCTTAATCAACAGCAAACTAAAAGGAACAACCACGGGTAAAAACCTGGATCAGAGTGGTCCCAAGTGTAAGAATGTGAAAAATCCCATTGCATGTTACAGCCGTGGTTGTATGCTGTTGCCACAATACTAGTATGTAAATTACATTTAAATGTCCTAGGGAAAAACAATCCACAAAACTGAATTTAATATTTTTAAATAAAAGTTTAAATTATACTGCTACTTCTGCCATATTTATTTCCTCTTTTCCCCTTCAAGCTTGCAAAAAGCTTCAGCTGCTTGCACTAAGAATAATTTTTATTCAGACATTTTTTTAAGCTTGAAGTCCACAGAGCTGATTTCCTGTTCCAGGACTGCACTTTTCCACTGACACCATCAAGAATAGCTGCTCTTAACTGCACTTTAAAAACCCATCTTCTCTCCTTTTAAACTTTTTTCCTCTATCTGCATGTTTTCAACTCTTTTTTTTCCAAATTGCTTCCATGGAAAATTCTTTCCCTTCAACCAATTTTCAGACTCTTCTAAGTAGCTGAAGGAACTTTCACTCAAGTAACTATACAGAAAATCCTACTGAGAAGCCCTAATCATTACGATAAAAAGTGATTATGTGTGGGGTATGGTGGGGACATTTTGTTGTTTGAGGGTTTTTTTTATTTAGGAAGGTGAGTGTTTTGTTTTGCTATTTGAGGGCACACAAAGGCAGTTGGATGGGATGGATATCAGCTAAGCAATTGCTATCAAATGAGAGTGTAGCATACCTAGGATGAATAAGGGTGACACTGATGTCTCCATTCACAAGATATTACACACTCTTGTGGCAAGTAAACAGATAATTTCAGAAAAAGAAAGGTCTAGGTGACCACACAGAAACTGAGGAAAGTTATGCTAATGGAAAGAAAGATCTATTAAACGTACTTAAAAAGAACTCGACAAACAATACATGAGCTGCCTTATTGCTTGAAGAATAATTCAGAAATATACCATGAAATATTTAAACACTTAGATTGACTGTATTTTTTTTAAAGCATAAATTTTAAAAAGGGATTTAAGAAATAAAACTAAATATACACATGGCATTGAGCTTGTATGGATAATAGCCATTAAAGAAAACATAATCTCAGCACTACACACCCAGTTTTTCTGCTAAAGCAGTCTGTGTAAATCCATTCGTACTTCTAGGGAATTCAGGAAGAGTTTTGCCAGGTTAAAAGTACTAGGACGTGCATCTTACAACAGCAAGTGCATCTGTACTCACTCTTTTAACTGAGTAAGAACAGATCTCCTCTGAGAATGAGATCAGCTCTGAGCTCTGAGGTGATTGAATTTAAACGATATTTACACAGATAGCTGAGAAGGTGTGAAGATTTGCTTCTTCACAGGCTCCACTGCACTTGCTATCTGTTGCCATATGGTTAATTCCCTCTCATGCTTATTCTCCTGTTTCAGTTCATGTTACAGTATACTCTTTTACAGACCTGCAGCTTCCAACATCTGCAGCAAAGGTCCCAGAAATTGATTTAGAGGCTGAAATACAAGCATATCCAATCCTGCTCCTACACAAGGCAATATATCTTTGTTGGAAGACTGACACATGGTCCCCATATGCACCAGTGATAACACAAGCCTGCCAGGCACAGATGTACTTATAGCTCCAGAGAGATGCAATCTAATGATGGATAGGAATAACCCAATCATACGAACATTTGTATTTGTAAACCCTACCTAGTGCTACAGACAATATGTCTACATTTCACTGCCACACTTCAAGGATATCAAGATGTTCCTAAGGTATGACAAGCATATGATAAAACTTAATAGTATGTAAGATAGACAGACTGCTTTCTGAAGCACAACTTAATAGTTGGAAGATTTAAAAATTAATTGCTCTTCTGGCAAAAGCAATGAAAATTAAATTAAATTAGATACTGGAACTTTTTCACTAGAAGGCTCTGGCAAAATAAAGTTAATAGATGGAAAGCTTTCTGCAATTAAAAGTGACAGGTGCATTGCTTTCTCTAAGCTTTTAAATCACATCTGTCAAAAAGCCTACTAAAATGCATTTTTTAAGCCCCTTCCAATCTACTCAACTTTTATGAACCAAAATACTGTAGAATTATTGAAGAAATATCACTTAAGTCACAGTTTTATGGCAGTAAAGAGCTAAAATTTCTATAGAGTTATACATCTAACATATTTAGGACAATGTATTAAAGCACAGAAGGTAGGGAAAGCAAGTTAAACGTGGAAGATGTATTCAAGGAGGAAAAAGAGTTTCACTCAAGGAGGTTTTCGCTGCTGGGAAAACTAGGCCTAGAAAAAACCTAGTGTGGGAGAAAATTCTTTCCCATGAACAGAAGTACCTATTTTTGCCTGTCTGTTTTGAGAAATTAACTCCCCTGTTGCAAGAAGAGATAAAAGTTCTCACATTTGTTGGAGGTCTCTTGGGGAGACAAAGAAACCATTAAGTACAGAGGAGATTATTGCTTTGAAGTTCTGTGCATGCAAGAGGTAGTGTTATAAAGGCACCAGAATGGGACACCCTGGACTGCTTTTTGCCCCTGCTGTGTTTGTACTTAGTGTACACCCTTAGTATATCCAGGGTTTCTGACTTCGGAATAAACCTTTTCTTAATACCCTAGCTGTGGTTTGGTCATCTGGGTTCACCTGTGAGCATATCATTTCTTACACAGAGTAACTCTGTCTCCTGTTCCCATTCACTCCATTTGTCAGCACGATTTCCTGCTTCCATTCTTAACCAGCGCACAAGAAATACGCAACTTGATTTCCCCAATTTAAAGCCAAGTTTATAGTAAATTCAGTGACAGTCTTGTTTGTATTATCTACTCTAAGTGTTTAAGCTGATTTGGAAGAGAGACCAGTATTTATACCTTCTTCGAAGAAACTTTTAAGACAGAAAGTGTCTTCCTTGAAAACAGGTAGAAAAGTTTGAGGTCAGCTTCTCCTGTGCTTCTTACAGAGTGAAACATTTTCAATGAACGTGTGTTCCAACAGTGGGAGCAAATCCACTTTTTACACATCTTCTCCCTGCCCCCCAGCCATGCCTGAGCCAATCCTTTACATCTCATTCCTCACTCTCAAAATCAGGGCGTACTTAAACCCAAAACTCAAACACCCCCCTCCTCCAAAACCTCTGATAATAATTTGGTTTTGGTTTTCATTTTGTTTTGTTTGCTGGGGTTTTTTTAAACTAACCAATAACCCTAATTTTGATAGGAATGAAGTATATTTAAGGGAATGCTTCTCATCCCCACCAATTCTGAAAACAAACAAAATTATTACTCTTCAAAGCTTTTAATTATGAGCTAAATGAAAATCTGTTACACATTGTAAGATGGACTGTGAAAACATGAATTGTACAGGCACACCACCTTCAAAGATGTATGATGGAAAATTGTACTAACTCAGTTAAACATAGCTCTTATTAACCAAACATACAAATAATCTCATCCCAATTCAAGAAAGTACTGAAGCATGTACAATTTAAAATATGTGCTTAAATACTATTGAATTCATTGTAACAACTCACAAGTTTAGTGTTAAAACATGTGATCAAATATATCTTTGAATCACAAACTACTTACCAAAAAACAGCAGTGAACACTATAGGCTTCCCCAATTTAAGTATGTATGAACAAAGACAAAATTCCCCTCAAATGGAGAGATAGAACAAGAAAAACATGACAATAATTTTCCATAATCAATCTATAAATTTTCATCTTGTCCCATGACGAATTATCGTGACACCAAAAATAATATCTCAGGCAACTGGTCCAGGTAAAAGTCCTTAACAAAATTATCTTTTATGTTTAAAAACTCAAGGTTTTGGTGCTGCTTTTTGGGTTTTCTTTGAAGAATGGGGCAAATCTTGCCAAGTTCTCAGTTACCCTCATAAAACAAAAAAAAAATTGAAACAGCAAAGACCTCACATGCTTCTCCCTAGCACTCCTTATGATAATGTTACAGGGATTTTTCTCAGAGACAGAAATCTCTTCCAGTAGCCAGGTAGATGAAAGTTTTGTGGTGGAAGGTTGGTATTTCAGGAGGAATGATTGTTCAAGATAATACCATACTTCAAAATTTTGTGTCAGGTCTGCATACCTGTAGAATAACAGAGGAATTTTGCTAGCAAGAACAGCATTCTGGGAAGAATCAAAAATAGTAAACACACACTGGAAGAGTATACATATATATATATTAGTGGAAGAGTAAACACAGACAAGGATTCATCCCTGACGCAACTGAGTCAGTCTAAGAGCTGAACTGCAGTGGTACTGAGTGCTTCACATATGCAAATTAAAAATACACTAAAACTACTAAAAAAACCAACTAGCCACGACAATATGTCTACTAACATTTGCTCCAAATAGGGATAAAAATATTCAAATATTTTCCCTTAGTAGCAATTTTAACTAGTGTGGATGAGAATGAAAGGTCTGCAATCTGTGAAAACAGATCAAATTCAGAATTCAGTAGGGATAACTAATATCTAATTAAGCCCTGTATCTGCAGTATATTTTTTTTTTTCAGTTTCTTCTTCCATATCTCTTTTGCCCTCTGTTAACCATCTTCCCATCTATGTCTATAAACAATGAAATTAAGCCAAATTTTCTGCACTGATACAATGTATTACACAAATATCTGAATGGAAAATATGTCGAGAGATGTTTTGATGAGCTGTATTAATTGAACTGTTTAAACAAACATAAAAACCCCATATAGAAATATAGACTTGAAAAGAGATATTAGATAACCCTATTCTAAATAGAACTTAAAATACTGGTACCCTAAGGAAAGGGAGTAACCAGATTCAAAGCCAGTATTCAAAACAGCTTGGCCATACAAAATAAACTAGAGTCTATGCGTTGGTCTCATTGATTTTATTCAGGTGTTAACTCTAAGTTTAAAAATAAATGCTCTGATGAATTTTAAGATACGTATTTTACTTTCCTGAATTTCTGTTTCATCTTATCCTTTAACCTAGCTGAAATTTCATTATAGATATTTGCTATTTATTACACTGATTAACACATCTTTTTATATAGAACAGGAAGAAGAGTCCTATAGAGACTTCTGCATATCTACACCCATTTCTGCTTGTGGTGTTTTCTTGTTTTGATTCTATTTTTTTAATTAGGGACACACCACTTCTAGCGGTTGATTACCGTCCACATACGTAAACAAATGTTATCTATGGTACAATGCCTGCCCTGAAAAACCAGTAAATATCTCATATTGTCTGTTTTCCATAGTATTTTTAATATTCATGATTCTCTTTTCACTTTTTACACACGATAATAAGTAACACAAAACAGAGATTCCCAGCTGAGGCAGAGATGACATCTTAGCCTGCAGTTGAAAAGGGAAACACAGAAAAAGCTTTTAAAAAACATAGAGAAACTGACAGATTTAAAAAAAAAATAAAATCAGGATCAACCTCTTGGATAAATGCTCTTAACAATGAAAATCACAACAGCCAGGATTACAGTATAAGGATTTTATATTACTACCAGGTATGTACATGTCTAATAGCGAATGTCTTTGTCTTCCTTACACTTATGAACAGATAAAGATAATAGTAATAAATCCCCATGTTGAAATAAAACTGAGCCTAATCTCAAGATTAGGAATCTAATCTCCACCAGAAATAAGATATAGGTATTTAAAATGAATAGGAGGTTAATTTGCTACAGGCAACATGACATTCTGTACAGTACATAATGCATACTCCTGCACTGCAGCTGAAGTATTTTAAAACTTATGAGCTCAGACAAAAAGTAACAGATTGAATGGAGAGTTTCATTATAAGAAACAGAATGTGTCAGCAACCATCTTCAAGTTGAATTTTGGTCATACAGCTCCTTGGTATTTTTCACTTTGCTTTTCTAACAAGTTCCCCTATGGATTAACCTCTTCTCACCTCTGGTTGTATATACACTGCAAGATGGAGCTGCTGGACAGTTCATTAGAGAAGCTCCTGCTGTTTTTTCCACTGGAGAGGAGGCACCTCTAAGTTATCAGACACAGGCAGGCCCAAGTCAACATGTCTTCTAACAATTTCTGGCAGCTTTGATCAAGCTGGTGGTTCATACAAGTTTCACAGTCAAAAAAAAAAAAAGGGGGAAGGAACTTCAAGGCATTTCCTGCTACTCCTTGGGAAACCAAATACCATCACTTAGTAATGCACATGCCATACTCGTATCATTGAGCGGGGGTAGTGGGGAACTTGATTTGGGGGCTTTTTCTATGTGGCACATCTTAAAATTAGAAAAGATATATTTAAATGGAATGCTAGAAAAGTTTTGTTTTAAATAACTACTAGATAGTGGTTCAAACATAATAATAAATCTAAGGTAAATTTCTTGATTTGATACTCCAGCTGCCTGTTTCTGAGAATGTGATCCAGCCCAAGGTTTACAAGAAGCTTTGCTTTTATAGCCTCAGCTTTGTAAAGTGCTCAAGGCTATGTGCTTCGGTTTTCCAGTTCTGTGTGGCATGGTGGCAAAGAACGCTAAACTGCATTTAAGCACTTGAAACAGGCTCTGTGGTAGCCAGCAACATTTCTCTCTGCTCAGCTTGGTCTCTTTCCTTGACACCTCTGGTGGCCAAGCCAAAAAAGTCAACAGTCTGCAGCAATGAATGAATACTCCAGGATCCTTTCATAATGGTCTAGCTGATTGAGGCCCTGTTTGAGAGGCCTTACCTCGTTTCCCACACATTTTCTGACCCATTTTGTCCGTCTCTCTCAGAGGGATTTTGCCTGTTATATTGTGGGCTAAGCAGTAAACTAATTATCTTGTTCAAATCCCTTTGCAACGCCTCTAATCCTATTAGTTATAAGAATGTGTGAATACTGATTGCACAACTTAAAACAGGGAGAAACAGAAAAAGAGACGGAGGCAGAGAGAAAAAGCCAAAAGGCAGGATCTGGGAAGATCTGCTAGCCACTTCAGCCTTTCAAGACTTGTCACGACACTCAAGATTCCCACCCATCACAAGATGGGACAATTTGTAAGGCCCATATTTTCATTTTCTGTCTGTCTGTCGTGTCTGCCCCAGAGCTGCCCCTATTATCCGAAGCAGCCCGGAGTCCTTTGCTCACAGCAGAACTTGCTGACCCTTGACTCCAGTTAACAGTTACATTTTCTCTCTCTCCCCTTTCATAATGAACATTTTAATGAAGGGGATGACAATATTACAATGTGTCAAAGAAGCCATATGAAGTACCGGAAATGAATGATGTTAGTGTAGGCATCTATAGGCCCTATGAGTCCTACCTCTTTTCTTCAAAGAAACCTCACAAGTCTTATTAAAGAGCCCTCTCGCCCTCTCCCTCAGCTGAAGATACCGAAGCAGTTGCCTCCTGCTGTCCAGTACTGAGTGAACTTTAATCACTTTTCCTATTTTGTTCACACTGGGGAAGGAGCCAGACTTCAGTGAAAAGCCTGCAGTCACAGTCGATGTTAAAGAGCATGAAATTTATCTGACTTCCATAAAAGATGAGCTCTGCCCTTCCATTCCTGCTTTTGCTAAGCTGGCTGCTCCGGGGACAGCCATTCTCTCCTCCAAAAACAAATATTTGCTTTTAGTGTGGATGGATGCTGCTGCCTAGGAGTGCCTTTCCCCTTGCTTTTTAAACTGTATGCTTAGTTGTTTCCACCTACAAAGAAGACTTGTGGTCTTGGGAAAGAAATTTAACTTTATCATTTAGACATGTTGTTTTGCAAATGAAGGTTTTAAAAATGCAAACAGTTCCTATTTTACGTGAGTAATAAGCTCTGGTTAATTGGTTACCATAGAAGCAAATTCATCAGAATTCTAAGAGTAAGAGAACGATTCACCTTTTTTTTTTGCCCCTCCTTCCCTGCAGAAATGTCTATGTCAGTGAAAACCTAATTCTTAGGATAAAATACAGTTTCTTTTCTCACATACCATACTTGGAGACTTGAGACACCATTATCTGATGAAAATCGTAATAAATTTTGTTATTACATAGTATTCCATTATTTGCTTTTAAACCCTTGCCATTTGGAATTGGCTCTAAAATTTTTGGAAAATGTATTTCCATTATAAATGCTTGCTTCCCTCACAATGGCAAATCAATGACGCATTTGTATACGTCTCACAGTGCACATCTTCTCTAAGGATCACTGCAATATAAATGAGCATTTTCAAAACAATTGAGTGCACAACTTTAGAAATGTGTATTTCAGAGTGGTAAAACTTCTGTGTCATTTAATTACGTAAATATTTCAAATTCCAAATGGAATGTAAAGAATCCAAAAACAACTCCAGAAGCAATTTATCCCCAAAACATTTCATGTATATAAAAAACCTGAAAAGCAGCAACAAAATTGCATCAATGAGCTTGATAACAGAAAGATTGTGTTAATGAGGAATGAAAAGTGGTACTGATCCACTGACCATCCGCTCTGCATGCCATAACCCCCTCTAATCCCCAATTGATACTGACAACTGCAATGACAAGGGCTAAATTGGAGCCATAAGTAGGAGTAATGATAGACTGCCACTTCAGCATGTCATCAATTGCCAGACTAAAATTAATACCACACAAACGTTCTCCTGTAAAGTGGAGACCTATCAAAGGGAGAAAAGTGCTTCTTTAACTGTAACACATCCCAAAAATGTGCCACCGTGGGTGGGATGCACGCCCAGTGCCCAGCAAAGGTGAGCTGGCCCTCAGCAGGAGCCAGATGTGCAGGGAAGACTGTTCCTGCTGTACTTTTAGCAGTGACCACCTAGGGGCACTCAGCGTCCTACAAATCCATCGCAAATCTCAGCTTTTGATCCAGCCCCATTCTGGTATAGAGCATAAAACATATTCTCTGTCAAGCATCCTGCTTTATATTCTACTTGAATAACAATGATGAGTATTGTTTATTGATACTTTATTACTGGCAGATAACCAGCCAGACAGCCTTGTTCCCTCTAAATGCTTCTAAAGGGCATTTTTTGATAAAGGCTTTAATATACCGTGAAGATTTTCAACCAATGGGCAAAAATATACAGACCATATCTTTTGAGAAAGTGATTTCAGATTTAAGACTGGACTTCTTCCAAACTGCCAAGCAACTACAAACTTCATGGAAAGCTGTCTAGAGGGAGTTCTCTTAATTACAATTCACTACAGCTTTGAAAAGGCCATGGCGAAAATGGACAGGAATATAAAACTGAGAAAACACCACAAGGTCAAGAGAATTGTAATTTTTTCCTCTTCATATACATTCTTCCTTTCTACAGCACATTTTTTATATACAAAATGTAAATGCAAACAGGATTGTATTCCTATATTTTGGGATTCTCTGAATTCTTAAAAAAAAAAAGAAAAATGAGTATTTGGTATAATTAGTCTTCCAATTTTTCCTCAAAAAAACACCCTTAAATATGTTCATTAAAGCAATCAGCAAAATAAAATTTTAGATCGAAGCAAAAGATTCATTTAGGCTAAACTACAAGAGCCTACTAGCCAATCCTATCTGATATTTTATGGTCAAGTTTTATAGCATGAAAATTCTGACTTTCTGCCACATTTTTTTCCGTTCAAACAGGGTTCACTTAACAAGCAGAATGCAGACCTGCTGCTTTCCCTTGTGGCCAACTTCACTTGTTCAAAGTCTTTGAGAATCTTGGAACACGGCAATAGCTCTTAAAGGAACTTTGGCCTGCAGCTGTTATTAACTAGCTTTGGACGTATGGACCTCCGTTGACAAGCACCTCATGTATAGAGGTTAAAAAATTGCTACCATATGCTTTCAGCTTTTTCAACCTACAATGTAAAGCCTCAAAAAAAAAAAGAAACCCCTCCTTTCAGTACTTTAAAAACACAAATCGATTTACACATAAACCAACACTTATTTCTATCTTATACTGCCTTATAGTTATGAAATATATATTTCATTTTTACAAGGGTACTGCAGTTCTAACAGACAAGAGCTGATTTCAAGGAAAGGAACAATTGGTTACAGGTACAAAGATCTCAACAGGCTTTATTACTGGACACAAATTAAAAACCACCACACTCTTAAAACCAGCATTAAATAACAATAAAAATCTGTGTTATGCACAGAAAAGCATTCTCTCCTTAATGAAAGCTAAAGCTAACACTGTTTATTATACCTTAGCTTCATGTGTGTATACCTTACACTAGTTTTCATTTATGTGACCTAGTTCAGATCTGAAGGATGATCTGTACTGACAACTGCTTGTTCCTTTTCTCCAGACAGATGCACCAGTTTACCGAAAGATAAACCAAGCACAATCTCATCATGAGATCATCATGAGACCAGAGAACTCTTCTTACTCACCAAAGTAAGAAAAGTACCGGTACTTGTACCATACATAGTACAGGTATGGATGTTCAAATGGATGTTCACAGTACAAAATGGATATTCAATACTTTTAACCCTGTTGAAATAAAAAAAACCACCAAACTAGTTAATTGCTGACCTCTTTTATGTCTCTGTTCTATAGATTCCCATTTCATTCCCTAAAAACACCTTAACAGTGTTTAATAAAGAGCTTAGTGAGCCTCACTTCAGCATACATCTGAGCCAAGTTCACAGATTTCAGATCTACAGGTACTGTACAGATTTCCTTAGTTACTGGAGGAACACCACTGATTATTAGAACAGAACTTTATCTTTTAATTTAAGTTTATCAGTGGGTTAAAATGCCCATTCAGACTGGAAGATGAAAAAAAATACTACGATGAAATCAGTCACCTTCTACAAGACAGTTTTGCCATTCACAGTGTAGCCATACCCCAGGCAGTAATCAACAATAAACCATAACTATGTTTACAAATCCAAGCTACTGCTCTAGCAGATGACAAGAAAAGCCAAGGAGAGTTACTTTCTCTTCTACCATAAGAATAAAACTTCATGTATTTAAATACAGGCCAATTTTCCCAGAATTCAGGAATATTCCACATGGCAGATATGTTTTTAGTCAGGTAACAGAATCTGCACAATATCAGAATTACCAAGAATTATAGCTAGATAAATGGGCAGAAAACTGTAAATATAGAAGAAATGCAGTCACTAAAGCATAATTTGCTGTCTGTCCTGAGTACTTGCAGAATTTCATTACCAAGTTGCCTAAATGCTATGTATATTTAATACCTTTACAGTAAAATAAACATTTGTCCTGCAAAGTACATAAGTACAGTATAATAATTTCATTTTAAAATGGGGAAAACAGGGACCAGTACCAAGGGACTAACAGTGGGAGTCATCTCACACATCTTTAGCCAGGTGAGAATCAGATAATCTAGTCTTAGTTGCCTACAGAAAGAAGACATCTTTAGAAGAAGAGTAGCTTTATCTCTGTATCCACATTTGAGAATACAAAAGTTTTGAAAGGCAGCTTGGACTCAGCACCTCAATTTCAGGAAGGTCAAACCAGAAATCCACACAGACTAGCACACTGCCTAGTCAAGGTCAGAGAGCAGCCCTTGTTAGTCATGTACTGAACTGATGTCTCCGAAATACCAGCATGGTTCCCGAAATATTTGTACCTTAGGATATGGGATTCTCTAATAATGCTGGTTTATCGAGGATTTTTCTGAGTAGCGGAAACAATCTACTATGTCCTTCTCAAGTGAAACTCCGGGCACCTCCTGAGCTCTGCAGACTGCACTGAAGTATGACAGAAGGACAGCCTGTATTAGAAAACTTACAGCTGCTCAAAGCTAGAGGCCTTGTCAACTATCCCAAAATCTTACTCCTCCTTTCTCTGAGAGATTTGACAACTTTTAAGCATCAACCAGCTTTATATATCTTTATGTTAATTACAAGCAACGTGACCTGCCTGTTCCCAAAAGGTGGCTGGAATTAGCATCCTGGAGAATTTGATATCATTTACTACTCAGACCTCCTCTTCAGTCACCCACAGTCATTTTTTTTTCATTTAAATTATTAGCTGTATCAACTGTTATCACTTAAACATTCAAATCTGCTTACCACTTCAGGCCCAAAAGCCTTAGTTCAATTCTAACCATATAATAATGTCAATAAGCTGGTCAATAGGATTTCTTAATAAAGAGAACCTGTTATGGATAATTTATATTGCAGCATTTGTCAACTTATGGACACATTGCCTTCTGATGAAACTGCACTAAAATATTAAGGGGGGGGGGTGCATTTGGTTGGTTTTCTGTGCTTGTTTAGTTATGGAAATTTTTTTAATCTGGTTTTTGGACAAATTCTTAGATCATGTCTTCCAGGATTACACAGCTTTATCACACAGGCACCCCTGAAGAGGGATTCCCCATTCTCCCCTAACTGCACAAAGACAAGTATAGGAGGTTCATGGAAGTGCTCCATCTCTGCAAACATTCCCTGGCACACAGCCAGGAGCCTGACAGCCTCAGGCTAAGGCAGCTCTGGGGATGCTGCCTGGAGCCTTCCCTGACTCCAGCTACCCCAGCCATGCCAGCATAGCCCAAGAAACCTGCTGGGAGTGGGGCAGCCATGGGAGCCTCCATTCTCCTACAAAAAAGTAAACACAAAAGTTTCAATTTTTTCAGTTGGAGTCGGGAGTAATTTAAAAATCTCTACCCTACATTTTCTCATTGAGAAAAAAAAATCTTTCAAAATATGAGATTCCTTAGTGTAAAAGTCCACTTATGAGATAATTCTCTATTTCTAACACACTTTCACCCCTGTTTTGGTTCTATGCATCATCTGATCATTCAAAACTAAAACCCACATAATCAAGAAAGAAAAGGATACTTTTTCAAAAACATATCCACATGTATAGGCGACTACCAGAAAAAAACAGATACTTTTCAAAACTTTCAATAAATCTCATGTAAGTTTCAACAGCATTATCACACAACTAAGGCAATCAATTAAAATGTATCTACCCTCCCATACTGATGTAGGCAGTACAAGTAGAATGGCTTTTTTGATTGGCATTCCTCCCCATATACTATGAGGATTATCCAGTAGTACACGGCGTAAGCTATGTATATATATTTTTTTCTTAGTATTGGAAGTTTACTGCTTTTGGAATGGGGACTTTTGTTTTAACAAAAGAAAAAGAAAATAAAAATTCCTTTCTAGAGTACTGTTTTTGTATGCTTCTCCATGTGAGATTATTGAATTATTTTAGTCAAAAAAGCTGTCAGTATTTACAGCAAATTCTTTACAACTTCTCCAATATAAGTAACTCAAGGATTTTAATTAAGCTTCTTAAAAATAAGGCCACAACTCTTAATTAATTTTGCCACTATTATGATAGAGTAATAAGAGTGCGAGTGCCACAGAAGAATGAAACAACATTGTGACTAGATTCATAATATTTTTATATTTTAACTAAAAGCAGGTTTTAAGTTTATAATGGAAGTTCCAATGATAAAAGTATTCTAGGTCTTAAACCTTCTTACTGGCATGGAACTAAGAGTCTGACAATTACCTGAAACATCAAATTCAAAATGTTATAAGCAAATAGATGGTTTTTTTAAAGAACAGACCTTTTTTATTGTAATGTGAAATATTACATATTTCCCACATATTATGGTAAAAGTAAAAGAGATAAATATAGGAGAAATTTGTGATTTAGGAGGAATATTTGTTTTATCTGAATTTAATAGATATCATGGCCTAGATACAAACGTTCTGATTACTGAAAGCCACAAGAAGTTGAAGTTCAATTACTGCAAATTTAATTAATTTAATGAACCCATTCCATTACCATAGCATAAGGTATTTTTTAAAGAAACATATTTTATGAAGTTATTTTGGCCATATCTAGTAACTTACATAATCTGGTTGAGTAGCACAATTCACCAGCTCCTGGAAAGAATCAGTCCTGATTAGCACGATTTAAAGGACAATGAACAAAATGTCCTCGGACCAATAGGACTGTCAGCATAGGGCAATTTGTGCAAACTTCTACCTTTCCATTTAGGTTTTGAAGTGCTAGTACCATTTCTAATGAACATGTGAAAAATGTTTTAATTCACGCATGATTTAACATCAGTATCAATTTGCCAATAAGAGCAATTCTTGAATGAGGGGAGAATAAATAAAGTTCTTTAAAGAACAGGCATTCTTTAATGGATTATTTCTCTGTGTTGCTTACTGGGCTTAGATTTAAATCAGGGCAACTATTACAGCAGGTACCTCCATTACTGGGGGATGCTAAATCCATCTCACGCAGCTAACCACCAGGCAGGCTTAGCCTATTTATCCAAATGTCAATAGCATTGTACAGTGTCACACAACCAAATAAATAAAATTGAAAATCCGCTATTCAACAACCATGTCTTCATGGTCACTTGCACAAGTATTATGTTTCATGCTGCAAATATTATAACAATTGTGTGAATATACTTTATGGGTAACCAGCAGCTTTTTAGAGCAAATGCAGCCCAATTTCCTGTTCCAACAAGCAATAGGAAGTTATTTCACAGAGAGGTGATGAGTAAATATCATAAAGAAAATTTATGAGGGGTTTTTTCAATAATTATTGTTTTCCTATGTATAATTCTTTTGTTACTTATTACATGTTAGCAATCAACTTTTCAGGATCCTGGTATGAAAACTCTTTGGAGATTTCAGCAGTACTGCAAGGCGTAATTATCCCTTGTATCTGCACAATGTTAAACTAATTGCCCTCACATTTCAAATGCAACATCAGAAGCCACGTGACGGTTTAAACTGAGCTCTGCCTTGTGACCAGATCTCTATCCCATGAGGCTGGCAACAGGGGGCATTCATCTTATTCCTTGCAACTAGTTCCATCCTGAAGCACACTGATTATTTATAAGAGAGAAGGAAAATGAAAGCAATAACCAGAGTCATGTTAACACATTCAACAACTGTCAAGGATATTCTACTTAACAATAAAGCAAGTCTTATTTCAACACGTATGTCCACAGAGATATTTCTAAAGAAAAACAACAGAATTTTTAAAGTCATCTTTCTGAAGTTGTCAGAGAAATACAAATGACAAATATGCACAAAAGGCAATAATGGAACTCCAAATTCTAACTTTATCCTTTGACATGTTTCTTTGACACAAGCTTTGATGGGATACCAATAGCAAAACACTAAAAAAATTTCTTCTGGATTCTGGTAAGAGTGATCTGTCCAGCATCTGAAAAGCAAAGCAATGAACAGTTTTGAAATGAGAGCAAAGATGTGTCATATGTGCCATGAGGGCATTTGCAAGTTCTACCAAAAACACGAAAAGAAATATGAAACTACACCAAGAGGAATTTCAGATCCCTTCACATCAATTTTTGCCTGTGGCAGATTTGATATACTGCATTACTGAATCACAAGATGCTTATCAGACCTTCTCTTTCCTGTCTACAGTAGAAAAAAACTCATCTATTTATCATTTTTATTTTTGAAATCTTTAGAAAAAACACACAACTCGAAACAAATGGAAAGACTGGCAATCAATACTTTTGGTTTCTGTACTTAGCACCTCTCCAACAAAGAGAATAAAAAGTCACAAACATTCCTTTAGATTAACTTAATCATAACCTTTTTACATGCAGGGACTTAGAGACAAACTGCAATCTGTACCAAGTTTTCTGATCTCACCTTTCTGTCTGCTCAGTCACATCCCTGTTTCCCACATAATTCAACCCAAGTGTATTTCTGCTAAAACATTTTAAACTGCAAATTTACTCCAGCATCAAGCAGCAGCAGCCAGCCTAGCAAGCGCTGACCTAGAGGATTCAATTTCTAATAAATTAAATACCGTTTAATTAAGTAAATACAGTTAATGAAGTTTGAACTGCTAGAAATTAGGAAAAATACCCTAAAAATTAAGTTAGGTTTGAGGTTTGATAGTGATTTCAAGGACAGCATGTACACATATGTAAAGAGGAAAAAGTTTTGAAATACTAAATAAAAGTAGTTTCCAAACATTAATATCAAATTCTTTAAACATTTCCAATCTAGCAAACTACAGAAGGCTTCAGCAAATTATCTCTCAGCTTTATTTTTATTTCAACTTAATTTATAGGAGATGACATGTTATTCAAAAATTCTATGTAAATATTTTCTACATGATTTTGATATGGTTTTCTATTTCAAAAATCCAGGAAATATTAAAAAAATTCACTCTTTAACTCCAATCTATTTTAAAGAGCTCTATAACACCAAGAAACACAGAGTTTTTTAAGGTGCAGTTGAGGGTGAAGAAGAGGGAACAGCATGAATCTGCTTCTCTGAAAAAGGAATTTCCACTCAAGAATTTAATTAATTAATTAATTAATGACTCTGTGAAGTGTAACATGGTGAGAGTTTTAGTCACAGGAGATTTTTTCATCATACAATTTTGTGCTTGACTCTTAGACATGAGGTAACATTTTACTGAACAACTCTGAAAAAAAACCCTACAAAAACCAACTCAACCCTCTAGAGCCATTGATAATTAGCCTAATTACTTATATAAGATTTTATTTAGTTAAATTAGAATCATATCTTATGCCAGTATATAGATTTATTTAATATTGACGGAACAGTTTCATAAAAATTGGCTCAGAAACAGAAATTAAAAGTTAGACTGAAAAATACGTTTCAAATCAATACGAGACAGTCCACCAGCTCTAACAGTTAAGATGTTGCAGCACAAACCAGAACTGAATAGTATTTTTAAAAGTTTTTTATTTTTTAGTAACTTGTAAAAGGGCTCAAATATGGGAGATCCCGTGCCTCCCACAGGCTATAAAAAGGGCTGAGTAGAAGGGCTGAAAAGAAAATCAGAAGATAGAGAACTACCTTCCTGGCACGTATAGTTAATGAAAGCCTGCATCTACAACGTCAAATTTAAAAACAGATCTGTGCCCCAACATTTGAATTTACTAGCTCTAGTGGTTAAAGTCTCTTCTACCTGGAAAATGATCTTGAACGGAAAACATCTGAACCACCACCCACCACACAACTCTTGAAAGTGCTGAGTATCTAAATCAGAATCATATGAGCTCTTGGTGTTGAACTAAAACCAAGCTGTGCTTGAATCTGGCTCCCAAAATGGCAGAGATTAGACAAATATTGACCAGCTCAAAACACCTGAGAAAAACACTGAACAAAGTACGATTACGCATCAACAGTGATCATAGTTAAATTGCCTACACGTGTAATCATCAGGGACCTTGCACATATTATTTGCATCAACTATAAAACAGAGACCTGTCTAAACCATAGCTCTTATTAGATGCTGATGTATTCAGAGTAAACTGTGGGAGTTATTCAAAGCATTAAGACATCAGATGCCTGCCACTGTCACAATAAACCTTTGGGAAACAATCCAACTCCAGTATTTTTATGAGGATGTAACCAATGTCATTCATCAAAACTCCATTTCAACAGAGCATTAGGGCTCCACTGACATTTTCTCCAGGAGCCCAAAGTTTGCTAGGAAGAGGCAAGTATACCGCATTTCAAAATTTTCTCCTTGAAGCTGAGATTACATCTCATGGAAGTGCCTGACTGAAAGTAAATTCAAGTTTCCTCTATTTGTTTAAAGGAATCTGAAAGGGAAGCATGGGAAACAAATTCACAAACAAACACATCCAAGGGAGAGAGGCACAGACTTATCCTGAAACAGCTGCTGAGAGGCTGCTGTGGACCACAAAACAGACAAGAAGGAGTCTTTGAGCAGGGTTGTGGTTTTTAAGCTCCCAGGGAACTTCTCAGGCAAGAGATGGAAAACAACAGGACCAGGGATACCAAGCTTTCAGAAGTAACAGATCTTTGGATGATGCTTGGAAGCCCTCAGCACTGTCTTCAAAAGGCTGAAGATCTTGTAAGTGGAGAAAGTCTTGCAAAATTCACATTGTTCCCTAAAATAAGCCACAATTTTACATTTCACCATGCCATTGAGATTTCCCTTCTCCTTTCCCCAAGGATGAATGAGAGAAAGGGAAAATGGGGGAAAGCACATGCATTCCCTTGCAAAATTTTCCACAGAAACCACGTAAGTGTAGATGTCAGAATGGCCCTCCAAGCTGTTAAAATGCCTCCTCATATATCAAAGTGGGAATGAAAGGAGGTAGCATGGAAATCTCTAACAAATTCCTACTGAGTCAAACTATAAATTTCCATATTAAATTACACAACATTTTTAGTATTATTTTCCTTATTACAAAGAGTTGTCCCTAAAAATAACTGTAAGACTTTTAACATCCTTTCCTGGCTATTATTAAAAGTCTTTACTTTTATTCTCCAAAAATAATATTCCACGTGGATTTACTTTACTATTTAAAATCAAAGTTTTTAATTCAGGAAGAGAATACTCATCAGATCCTACTTTAAATAAAATTTAAAAATTTCATGCCAGTGCAAAATGGAAATGAGGATTAATTTCCCCATGGAAAATATTTAACACACATAAGACAGTTAATGGAAACAGAACTGTGCTAATGTATTTTACATTATGAATACACATACATATGTTATTACTTCACACTTACATCATGCCCCTTATCTGATAATCATCAAATGTGTTTAAAACATTAATGACTTTATCCTCACAGAAGCTCTACTGTGTTGGAAGCATTTTCCTGTTGATTTTATTTCCTTCCTGAGCATTCTGGGCACACAATACTTGTGTCTTTCTGGATAGTGTGTATCAATACTATAGAGAAACCATCATTAGCAAATTCACAATAATTAAGAAGTCACCCTGGCACATTGAGTAGGCACCCAGAAATTTCTTCCATGACCCAGCTATTATGCAACCATTCCTATCTAACCCTTCATAACCCTAAACAGACCTTCTTTTACTGTGTTACACACCGCACAAATCTACCAGGAAAGCAAAAAGTCCACTATTTCAGAGGATTTACAGCTGAATTTAAAGCAAAAAGACTAGGCAAGAGAAGGAAGACAAAATATAAAGTTATTGTAAAGCCACAGGTCAGTGGTATCTATAATTAAAGCTATTAAGACACTGGCAAGTTTTCTTCTGCCCCTCTTCCAAGGATCAGTTATGTGTGAAAGCCACTTAACTTGCCCAATGGCTGAGTAACAAAGGGGACCTTAACAGGATAATAAAACCCACTCTTTTTCACAGAAAAAAACCATGCCTTGGAATTATATAAATTGTTTAATTATATACAGCCTATTTAATGATGTTTATAGAGACTAGAAAAGGCTTTTAAATATGGCATAATGATTTCTCAACATATAAATAAGGCTTTTCTATAAATTATTAGTATATCTAAAATTTACATCATTCCTCATAGGATATCTTTGTAGGTAGAAGGCACTGGAAAAGTTGGATTTGACAAACACAAAACAATATTTCTTAAAAAAACCTGGAAGACGTTAAAGAGCCTTCGGAAGTGAAAATACTGACTGAGACAGGACTCACATTCCTCTTAGACTGAAATTTTATCTATGGATACATATACTGGTGAAGTCACAAAAGAGCTGTCTCTCCCATCAGTGATTTACATGCTTTGACATCTAAATAAATAAATAAATAAATAAAATTTCATTTTTGAGATGCTATTTATAATGTTTTTCTACAGGTTAAGATGGAATTCTCACCTCAGAAGACAATATTAGTGAAATATTTCATTAATTACTTCTGGAAACAGATTTCCAAGTAGCTGTAAAGACCTCAGTCCTTCAACTACCTGAGGAAAAAAAGTCACGAGATTTTATTTCATTTTGTATTTGAAGTTGTTTTGCATAATACATTCCCATCTTTATCTCTACCAATGCACATGGCAAAAGAAGATAAACAGCTATCTTATCATGTTAGTCTCTAGGAGGCTATCTTACATCTGGCTTTCAGTGTGCTTCTTGGAAACTGGACATAAATGATTACAAGTAGCTCTTGGAAGGCTTTGGTCGAGCAGCAGCTCTGGTCAAGCTTTGTAACTTAAGCCTTCATCCTTCACTTCTGGAGTCAGAGTGTTCACCACCTGAATCCAGATGCCAAAAACTAGAAGGCTGAGAATCATCGAATAGGTTTGCATTGAGTATTGCTATGCTTTCATAGAACAGGAAATAGTATTATGCCAAGTATTCAAAGCAAGCATTTTATTGCCAATCCCTGGAAGCTGGAGTAGAGCTATTTCTCTAGCTCAGCAAACTTATATTGTTTATACACATATGTGAATTAACTGGAGTAGTGTTCATTAGGTCATTTAGATTTAGGCACATGAGTATTTACTGGAAGTAAGGAATATCATATACATTTTATTAAAAATTAGGTAAAAACACCCAGGTTGTGCATTTATTTGTGCTTCCATATCAATTACTGCACTGAATGGAAGAGACCTGCAATTTTGGATTCAAAATTTCTTTCTCTTTTCCTAGTCTATAGCCTCCCTGTATCAATTCCAGTAGTACATAATTTCACAGATTTTTAACCAGATTATATTCCTATTTCTATAAACTCCATCAGTTTCTAAGACAGAAATTGAGGCATTGCACTTCTCAAACTTATCATTCAATCCATCCTTGCTGAGGCACTGAATACGTAATTATTGTGAGCTACTGTAGGGAAAAGCATTGCTATGACCTCAGAGCAGGCAACACTTGTATCGTCATAAAGGGACTAAGTGGTATCTGGAGACAAGGAAATTACCTGGAGGGGGAAAAACCCCCAAATCCAAAACAAAACAACACAGAAATGCATTATTTAAGAATCATGATTCTGCACTGTAAAATACAATTTTAAAGTTCGATACCATTATATGATAGCCCGTACTAACAACAGTTCGCAGACTGTGAACCATTAAGGTATATTTTTCCTCATGACAGCACATAGGCTTTTTAAGTTAATGAGGAAGAATAAAGACTGAAGTGCTGCACTTGTTGAGCATGGAATCAGAACCATAGTCAACTACATCATTTAGTCATATAGAACGTTTTACTATGAATGAAGATGTATCAGCATGTTTGTATTCAGCATGTTACAGCAGATGGATACATTTACAATAGCTTACAGATATCTTGCTCCAAAATCTTATGAGAACACACTTGTAAATTTACAGTTCTTATTCTTTTGCTTTCTATTTCAAATCTGTCCAGACAGAATTGTACTTAAAAACTTATTTACTTAAATTAATATTTTATAGTCCTTGTTAAGTTAGTCTTCAGCTATGACTCCATTTGTTCCAATTCTCTTCAAACATCTTCTTGTCTTCAGGTGTTACATAATAATTTATGTAATCTGTAAAACTGCTTACCTGTAAACAGTTGCACAGAGGCAGTCTAGTAAAGCCTCTGCAACTGCCCACAAATTGAATGCGGCAGAAATAAAGGAAAACTGTCTATAAAATCACTTTCTGCAATAGAATAGTTGAAGAATCCTCTCAAGGAGTTAAAGTACAGACTTTGAAACCAGAATTTGTTTCTATAAGAAAATACTCTGACAGCATCTGCAATCTTTGTACCTTGAACAACTAAGATGCTTAAGTATTTGGGCCTTATAGCATAGGGGAGAATGGGCAAGCAACACATAGATATGCTTTCTTCATTCTATAGCTTGTCAATTTTATTACGGAGATGATTTACCAACCACAGTCAAAACAAATGCAGAATCTGTACATTCTGAAGATACTGAAAAATATTCATTTTAAAAGGAACAGCACGGGCAAGGATGTGTCCATATGGGTTTCTAGCAATCATCTACAGAAAGAGAGGAGTTTTGGAAATACTAATGAGATGTACATAGTATATAGTACATAGGATATTGTGAGACCTACACAGAATGTAATTTTGACCTAACATATTCTACTGTTTAAATTAGTTTCAGCAAAGAGAAGTCCTCACCTGACAGTGAAATGATTTAGATGACTTAACACATTCTCTATGCTGTTTTCTATTATTTCTGCTTATAGAAATACAGAATAATTTGGTCAGATAGGGACATTCAGAGGTCTCTAGTCCAATTCCCTGCTCAAAGCAGGTCTAACCTGATCAGGTGGGTCAGGACCAAATCCAGTTTGGTCCTGGAATACTTCCAAGAAAAGAGATCCCCACAATCTGCCTGGGCACCTGCTCCAGCATTCAGCCATCCTTCGTGGGTGAATTTTCACCCCCTATTATATAATCAGAATTATATATATTCAACTTCTCCATTGCCTCTTGTATTATTGTGCAGCTCTGAGAAGAGCATGGTTCTGTCTTCTCATCCTGCAATCATTCATGGCTAGGCTTCACGAACGAAGATTTGGGAAGGGTTCTACCCAAGAGCGTTGGTGGCTAAAAAGGCCTGCAATCACCTTGTTGCAAACAGCAATAAAGCCTGCCTTCACATGTTCTTCTCCAGGCCAAATAGACCCAGGTCCCTCTGCCTCGTGCCCAAGCCTCCAACCAGTGCAGTAGGATCTTTTTCCAATGAGGAGTCCAAAACTGGATACAGTTATTGAATTACTTGAAAACACACATTTGAAAAGAGTGCCGTTTGAAGTAAAGCTTTAAATCATGCTCTAAAACGGAGACAGCATTAGTATCATAGAAAATTTATGAAAATCTGGATCCTCTTTAACATTGTATTTTCTTAACTATTTCAAAGATTCAAAGCTAATCTAAAGAAAAATAACATACTGATTGGAATTTCTGAATAAAGTATTATGTGTGGTCATAAAAAATACAATTCCAAACAATGCTATGGATAGTAATATGCCATCAGAATTTAAATAAATCCCAATTAGACACAATTTTAGGCACCAGATAAGCAAGACATCAAGACGACTATTCCGCAAGATATTATGACTGCCAAATAGAATCTCTATGGAGATCACTTCAAAGGCCAGTTTCCTGCATCCATAAAATCAAGTTTAAATTACATTCTGCATGGATCTTTTGTATGTGGTACTGTTACCATGAACAACCAAATTCCATTACAGCTCTATGAGCAATTGTTTTCCATTTTTTCATGAGAGTGAAAACAAAAAGCTCTTTAAAAAGATTTTCATTTTTCTTTTGATTTTACAATACTAACACTAATAGACATTAAAGGTTAGCTGAAAAGGACTGATAAAGCATTTCTATGAACTTTTATTTCACCTCAGACTTAGGATATAATCTTTAATCCTGGTACATACAAAACCTCCCTTGATGCAATTTGTTATTTTGTCTATGAACAAAAACTGCAGAATCAGTCTATTTTGAATTATTCTGCTCTTTTTTTTCTTGCTATATCCTGTTTCACAACTGTGATAAATTGACTTTAAAGCAAACAGTGAAAGCAAGACATCTGAGCTGTCTTTTCCTTGGAAGTCAGATTACATATTAACAGAAAATAAATTAAAATTATTTAATTAAAAATTACTTATTACTAATTAGGAATTACTATCATATCATTAAAAGAAGAACAAAGTAATGCTCAAGCCTCATTATTTGAACATTTTGGGATTTGTTTTTAAATGGTTTCCTCTCATCATGGGTCAACTTCAATGCAAGTAACTTCTCAGAACCACATACAGTCATGAAATGACAGGAAAACTGAAAGCATGTGGGACTTGCAAGGCCCTTCAGTTCATTCCTACTTTTCTTTAGGGCTCCCCTGAAAAAATCAAGACTGACCTTTGACAACATTATATGAATTTACACCAAGAACTTTCAGCAAGAATTGGCAAATTTTGCAGATTTTCACATGCCTTTAACTCCAAATGATGCATTTCTCTCAGGCACCAGGATTTAACTTTCAATGTTGTTAAAGTTTCACACTTCAGTTAGGCCAGACACAGATAAATTTAGAACATTTAGCTCCTTCTACCTTCAGTGGCGACTGGCACTGGAGTAAGATGTTTCCTGTTTTCAGTGATTTCAATATGAAATTCTCAGAGCTACAAAAAATTGTTAACTTCCTTATGGTACAATGCTGAACATAAGCTACAGCAGATGAAGGAGACCTTGGTACTACTGTAAAACATTCAAATACACACTGATTTTGACATTCTGCAACTGCGTCATCAAATGTTCAATTTTTTAAAATATTTTTGAAGTGTCCTAATCCTGGAAGCTTTTAATTGTATGCACTCAACAAAACTTCAGTTAGTGAATTCAACTGAACCAAGATTTCCTCCTCTGATTCACAGTACCTATAGTGGATTAATCACAGCAGCTAATTTTAGGCTCCTAAATATAGCCTTGCAAGAACAACATACTCATTAGTATTTATTAGCACAAGCTTTTCTACAAAACTGTTCAAATATTTGTTTTAAACAGCAACAAAAAGGGTTAAGAAAAGCATTCACTCTCTTGCTTTCTCATTCTGTTGCTGTTATAGTTGCTGTCACAGAAACAAATTGTTTTCAGCAATACTTGTGTGACTAGATCTGTGCAGGTATAACAGGACATGATTTGCCAAACCTTTATTACAGGGAAGCATGAGAAAGAAAATTTGTAACAACTCTTCTGAAACCTGATTTAAATTTTCTAATATTTACATTTTTGAAAACTAGTCTTAACAATAAAATTGTACGAACAAAATACTTTTCCTTCCCCTCCCTCCTCATTTTCCTTTCAAAACTAATGGAGTAGATTGCCTTTCCAGTCAACTGAGCTCTTCTCATCAAGCCATGCTGACTCTCTCTTTCCTGTTTTTTACCCCCAGAATAAAATTACTATCTTATAGAAGTACATTTCCTGAAGTGCTCAGCTTAGTAAATCTTAAAATGCATGCATTCCTTTTACAAAGGTGATTTTCACTCTTTCCAGTGACTGCTGTTCAGTGTGTATTTTAAGATTTGCAAAAATTTTATTTCCTGAAATTCAATAAGCTTATGATTTTAGTATTCTTCTAGCCAGTTCCCTGGAAAGCCAGTTTTCAATTACTGGATCCACATTTTCCTATCCTCACATTCTCAAGTTTTAGTAGCATGCAGAACTAAGAACTAACTCTCAGTTGCTGTGGATCATCTCACCAAGGTTATTTATGCTTAAATCAACCTGTCAATGGATAACACTACGGAACTTTCTGACCTGCAGAATACAGACTACATATCACGTCAATATAAAGCTATTAGTTTTGACACAGGTGGCATCTTTTTGGACCAACATTTCTGGTAATCTCATTTGGTGTCATCTTGACGGCTTTCCACTCAAGATGTAACTTTGCTTGCTCCAGCTGTTCTTTCATGTTCCCTCATTCTATCCAATATAATTTTCAAATATCCAAATTCTTCTCTGTTAATACTTCTCTGCTTATACAACCATCTGTGACATCTTACTGATACCTTCCTTTACTCTCTACATATGTATGCAGACCTCAAACTGCTACTGTAATCACGTCCCAAAACCCACGTGAAGTTTCTATAATCTAATATTCCTCCTGATCCTGTCTCCATATCCAGCCGTAAGTTAAATTCATCTCTTCACTATTAATGCATGTTTCAGGAAAGAAGTAAGCATTAAGCAATCCTTTGAAAATCTGTATGAAAAATGAGAATGTTATTTTCATCCATTTTCAGCTGAACAACTGAAAAGAAATTTCTAAAATGCACTGGTAGCATTCCTCTTTCTTGAATACACAATGATCTGTATGGTCACACTTTTTTGATTTCACAGTACTATCATCTAAAGAAGTAGATACCTGTAAATTGATTTTTTAAATTTTTTTTTCCATATAATACGAATAGGTTCATTTTTTCTCTCAAGTTAATTACCTTTCCTGTTTACAAGGAAAACACCATGGTTTATTACCATGAAAAGATTATTACTTCGGTAAAATATCAAACAGAATAGATTTGTAATATGTTGTAAATAATTACCCTAAAAATAACACTGGATATATTTATCTTGGATACAGCCAAAAGCTTAAAAGGGCATTAAATTAACATTTTCGGAAAAGTTACAAAAATGTCAAAATTTTTTTCAACTCCTGTGGGAAGCAAGAAAATAAGCACTGTTATTTCTATTTTATGGCTAAAGAAACACAGACAGAAGTTAAGTGACTTGCCCATAGCAATGCCGTGAATCAACATCAGTGCCAGGACTAAAATTTACGAGTTCCTTTTTCCTACCAAGAATGCTAAGACACACACTGCTCTTTAAAATATATACTATTTAATATTTATTACTACAAAAATACGCAGTGTGCACCTGGAATTGGATTAGTACAAATATGGGTTTAAGGTTTATAGTCCTTTCTGTTAGGTGAGTTGGTAGATGGATAGAAATACTCATTTAGGTACTTCATTACAGCTTTGGAATTATGCACTTCAGGCCAAATTAATATTCTGCTAATAATTTGCCTTGCCTTAAAGCTCCTCCCCCCTTGGTTGAATGAGGTCCAGTGACAATCACTGGTATTTGAAAATCGCTGCTCTGGGTGGTCTTCATTCCTAATGCAGCTATCTGTACACTGTATATTTCAAATATAACCCTAACGTAGCTCACTTCTGCTTAGATCAATATTCCTATTTATAAATAATTTTAGGGCTTTTTTATTCATGTGGATCCAGTAGTATCTGGAGATCAAAACTGAAAGGAAGGCAGAACTGCCTGGCATCACTTAACAAATGCACAGCAAGAGAGAAATTCAGGCAGATGTAATGAGGAAGTAAAAAAACTGAAGTTCCAGAAGTTCCATCTCAAAGATGGTCAGGAATTCAACCCTACTTTTTATTGTTGTTACCATTGCTTAACATACAGATTTGCCCCTGAACTAACATAAATGCTTCTCTCCTGAAGGCTCAGGTGCCAAATTATCCTTTCAAACCTAGGATGACCCTCTCCATAGGGTAACATGGAAAAGTTCAATATGCAGTTGTCATCATCAAAGCTGTGCCTGGATAAGTCTCTAGTGCTGGCCCAAAGTCTATGTGCAGTTTAACACATATAACAAAAATTAGGTAGCAAGAAGAACTTTATCAACAACTAAAAAAAAGCAAATTCAAGTAAAAATGCAAAGGAGCCAACAAAATTCTATCAGCACACAAAGATGTAGCACAGATTATTATATCTAAGACTAAACATTCTTCACTGTACTATGCTTGTAATATTTCCCTCAACCACAGTCTTAAAACAAATTAAGCCCCAATACAGAATTATTTCACATAACAACTGGTACTTAATGGTGTATGAAAATGTAATTTGGAGTTTAAATTAAATCTTGTTAAAATTCTTATCTGAGAGATTTACCCAATCAGCTTGAAACATCAGTTAATCAATGAAATAGTGATAGCACTGTGTATAAGTACAGAACCACTTACCAAAAGTACAGAAAGTACAAGACAGAACAATCTGTGGGTACTACCTATTTCAGTATGAACAATTTATATATCTGCAGGAACTTCATTTTGCTACAAGGGATATGACATGTGATATGTAATATACTCCTGCAGACAACTGAGGAGGATCTTCTCAGTACTGAACAGTTGTGAGATAACAGAAGGAAAACAGGGATTGTTAAAGGGAGGCTGAAAGAAGCGACAGTAAGGAAGCGTGTCTGGGTCAAGCTGAAACACGAAGAATCACAAGTCTCAAACAAAACAACAAAGTCACAAATTTCTGTCCTACAATTGAAAAATATTTGAGCAGTTTTACTTGACCATGCTATTTTGCATGAACTCAGCGATGTTTCCTTCTTAAGCTCTATGCCATCTTAAACACTGCAAACTCTTAAGTAATGACAGCAGTACTATCTATTTGTACTTACAATGCTGCAATTTAAACCAAAAGCTGCTGCTAATTTAGTAGAACACAGACTTAAGCTCCTTTTGCCTTCATTTCTCTCTCCTCCACTTCTAAAACTATTCTTTTTCAACCCTGCCAAAAATCAATAGAAACTAACTTAATGTAATGAAATGAATATACAAAAATAAGTACTCTAAGTAATTGCTGCCTCATCATCCTTACATCAATAATGTAATTTAGATTCTTTGTTTTTACTTGTTTACAAAATAGCCAAAATGTCTAAACCTTAAGCAGCCAAGTGCCAATACAAAACAATATAATATCTTTGGGGTTTAGTATATGATGTTTGACTAAATACTTACACTGTTCATAGAAGGGAATTAAAATTAGCAGAGCATTACATCTGAAAGGTTCAATGGTTTCCAGTTGATTTGACACTGAAATACTGTTCAAGAAGCTCCTATACAAAACCTAGATTATGAAGATTGCCCACTCTGGTGTGGGGCTGCTTCTGTGGATCCAAAGCCTTCCAAGCAGAGCCAGTGATAGTACCCCTAGGAAAAAATACTATCACACTACAGAAGGAGTGTATCTAAATGGAGACAACATGGCTGTGGTGGAGTTATTCTGAACAATCTCAAAAGACTGTTCATCACAACTCTCAAGAGTATTGTTACTTAACAAAACAGTTGTTTTATTATATATAACCTAATCATAATATTGTTAACTTTCATTGGCCAGTGAGGCAGGAGGGCAGGTTCAGTGAAATATTGTACAGATGGCGATGTAGCATCTTAAAAGTCCTCTCAGACACACTACCATTCAAACAATTGTAATGAAACAAAAAAATCATACCTTTATTTTATGAAATCGTGGTTTACAGATGAATTGGAGAGGAAAGTAAAATTACATTAAAATACTTTATAAAAAAAGAAGTTGGAATTTTAATCTGTATTATTGTGAAAGATTCTCTTCTATTTGACTTCTTTTTTTCAAACCAACCCTCTGCAATACTGTTATAAAAACAGAGGGGAAACCCCCCAAAATTAAATACCTGAAACAAAAAAGAGTTGGCAACTTTTACCATAATTGACATTGACCTTACAGAACACAAATACCTGCCACAGAAGGCAGTGTAAGTATCCCACAAACATGAATAATTAATTCATTTCACAGCACCTCTTGAATACAGTTCTTTATCTCATTACAAGGTGCTTCAAATTTAATTACTTCAAATTTTACATTATTTTTTCCGTTATAAGATAAAAAGCTATTTGGCAATCCACCTGCTTTGATCAAAGTATCTGATTTAAGAGAAAAAGAAAATGGAAATTGAACATGAAATTCTTTGGCAATGAAACCTCCTGTGTGCACAAACATACTGGATTTTTTAATAGCATTATTTACATTCATGTCTGTTCTTATACAATAGCAAGTATTTGCCTTTACTTTTCCTTTGTAATTCTTTAAGTACCTCTTATCCTGGCGCCTGAAAGTTACTGGTATAAATTAAAAAACAATTACATCAGAATTTTAACTGCAAATTTCTTCTAAACGCCAAAAAGAGACAGTTTGGGAAATTCCATCACATATGTAAACATTATTAATATTTCTCAAAACTCCCTATGCAGAGGTTTCTTGTAGTTTACTATATGTTTATTTTGCACCTCTATAATCCAGTCATGCTGAATGTTGAATATAGACTGAACTAATTATTAAAGAGGAAAGGGTCTCTGTGGCTTGATCAGGGAATCTAAGAAGTGATATACAAGACTCATTAGAAACAGTATAGTACTGCCAGCCACTTTCTCAATCTCATTTAACATTTTCCAGCACTCAGAGACAGAGGTATTAGGAACACAGTACTTGGGACAGAAGCACAGACAACAGGAAGCTAAGGAACCCAATGGCTTCCCCAACTTTTACCAAGACCAGTTATGCTCCTGAGTATCCACCACTGGGGATAACCAAATATGTTTCAAACACATCACTCCTCATTCAAATGTGTCATTGTTCACCCACAGACTAAGCCTGAGGATCTGCAGATCCCAAAGGGGTATTTTGGATTGCTAATCTATTTGTCTAAAAACTGGGATCATTTGTTTTATTTAGCCACACAAACCACAGAGATAATGAAGTTTTTTATGAAACTGATAAATAACTCAATATAGGCAAAAAGTCTTGCTCCACGTGTTAAAAATGGTGAGCATATATAGGTGTGTTTATATACGCATTTAGATATATGTGTATTCGGACAAACACAAACACACACACATTCTCCTTTTCTGCAAAATTTCTAGATTACCAACCTTCCAAAAATAAAGAAAGGATTCTCTGATAGAAATTCTCAGTCTAGGGCAAATCTATTTAATAAGTTCCTAGACATTTTTGCTCAACTTTCCTAAAATTAAAATTTTAAAAGACATTCAATTAGTTGATCAAACAATGGATTTGCTCAGTCTTGAAGCTGCATTAGAAAGGGATAACTAGGTACCAGTGTGTAAGAGTGAAAACCCCTACTAGTATTTATAAAACTGAAGTGAATTTCCTCCCACAAGAAATCCACTGGTTTCTGTAAGATATAATCTTCAATATGCATAATTTCTGCAATACTGATTACTCACATGACAAAGAAATGTCATATTTTATGTAATTTCAATTCAAATCTAAAGAAAATTATAGGAAAAATCCTGTAAGCAAAAAAACATGGAATGAAAATCTATTTAGCTAAAAGGTTCAAATATAGAGGAACTGGTGTTAACACTAATGGAAAGCTGTCCACCACATTGCTGGAGGGTCTTTTCAAAGATATTGAAACTCAACAGCACAGACACATCCATTTGGAATAATAAATTATTTGATGACCACAGCCATTATCAAATGACAGTTAACGAAATTCTAATCCTGTCTTCTGTACTATAGGCAGTTTTCCAGCCTTTTAATCCAAATAATTTTTTCAGATATACTCCTCCTTTGAAGTATCTGTATATTTCATGGACAAAAACCAGGAATCCAAGGAGAAGAGAATGAACATGAAACTCATAGAATGGCTATCTACAAAGTTCTGGAAGTGGTTCTCCTTAAGGTATAACATCCAAATAAGCACATTTTATTTTGAGCCATGACCAATAAGCATGGAAAAATAATGCTGTGTTCCAGAAGCTAACAAGTATCTTTATTCTTTGCCTTTGAAGAAAGATGTATTCTGTCTTTCCCAGGAAAATTCAAAAAATGTGATCCTTTCAGACACAAAGATGAGGTTGGCCTTGCTCACCATCCTACTCCTGCCTTCCCTTTTGGTCTCCTAGATCGACACCACTGCATTGCCCCATTTCCTATTCACCAACCCCACTGTTCTGTTCCTTCTCCCAGCACAGCAGTTGGCACTCTGCATATCACCTTTATGGTGATGTACAAGTCAGTTAAGTGCTCTCTGGATGCATTTCAGTCTTTTCTGTGTATGTTCATAACTAACATTCAGAAATAATGTGGAAAGATTATTAAAAAAAAGCACAGAGAGAATGAACAGGAAAAGAAAGAGCAGTTTACAGCTGCTGGCTGTGTTTTATAAGTTTTCTGAGGAAAATGAAAGCATCACTTAATTTCCAACCTCAACATTACATTACCAAAGACCAAATTCAAGCACAGGAGCAAAAAAAATTAAGATGGTTGCTACCAATTTTTTATTGATGGAGGTAGGCTCTGCCCTCTTCCATGACGGTAAAGCCTTCCCTCAATGACCTGCAGAGAATATCTTGCTTATCATACTAGTCTCAGTCCCAGAACCTTTAAAAATCAGTTCAGAAGTCAAAATTGCACAACATCGTAGATTATTTTTACTTCATAAGCTTAGAAATATGATCTTGGGTAAAACAAACAAAATTTGATTCCTCCCCATGAATGTGTTTTTATTATGAAGACAGATTTGTATATCATGGATATGGTCTTTAATGCCATCTTTCCTTGCCTTCAGCTTCCTACAATAAACCTGCAGCTATTATTATTTCAAAGTTGTTAATATTATTTCAAAATGTTAAATTTCATAACTGAAAACAGAGACCATTTATGCTTATGAAACTGCCTTCACACTGGACAGCTTTCTGTAATATTATTTGTCCTATGCTTTTTGCTTTGGAACTTATTATTCTGGAAAGACTTGTCAGCATTAAACTTTGAAAAAGGAGAATTTATTAACTTGTTTCCTCAAGAAAAACCCAAGACTTTTTCCCTCAAGTGAACAGCTACAAAATCATTCTTGTTCACCTGTACACAAAAGTGAACTTGAAAAGAATGGGAAAAATAAGTCTAATAATGTAAAGATAAAAATTTAAACACTCAATTTCAGCATATTTGGAGAGAACATAGTTCAGTGCCAGGAAAAGTAAGAGATGTGCAAATGTGTGTCCTGTTAATAAAAACCAGGCAGCCTTTTTAATAAGATCACAGTACTGTCTCATTATGTCAGAGCCCAGAAAACTCTTAAGGTTTGTATCTTTTCACAAGATAAGTATAAACTGTTCCAAGCAAATAACATTAATTATTGTTGCTAATTAAAAGTCTAGACAAGCTAGATCTCTCACCCTGGAATGTTTTTGCCAAACAGTTAATACCTGCAGACTTCAGCCTGGGTGATGGTCCAGCAACACTTGACGAGTTACCCCAAGTGCAGCACTTTGCAGCTTGTTGGAGCTTTGTGTTAACTTTGCACCTGCACAGGGCCCCCGGCCTCGAGAGCCTGTGTGGGATCAAGTGCTCCTGCGACAGGGGTCAGTCAGCTGTATCAGAATCACAGCAGACTCCCTCATAACAAAGTCTCTTTTTTGTTGTTAATTAAGACAGTACCAAAAAAATAAAGTTACTTATTCAGTCAGGAGGGCTGAATGCTCCCAGTAGGTAGTCTTTTCACAATTCAATTTCCCTGATGGGACTTGAGGAGGAAATGAAACAACAAATTGTGCTCCTGATGATCTAAGCAGAAGCTGCAATTCCACAGGGGGTCCTGCTAGGTCAATTAGTTCATCATGCTAACAGAATGGCAATCCAGAAACCAGCGTCCCACCAATAAAGGTTTGAAAAAGTGAAGTTCAAGGCCCAGTTGTAAGGCAGTCTCCAGTAGATATTATTGTTAGGTTTGGCAAAAGCACATTTACTGAGTATAAAACCAGGGCAACAGCACTGAAAAGCCAGGGGGATATGCCCATACTGCCAGACCCATTCATTTGAATGCAGCAGAAGCAGCCCACCTTTGTAAGATCTCTAATGAACGCTACTTGGACAAAAGAAGTCGAACTCATCAAAATGTTTTCTTCTTAAATTAGTTACTGAAGAGGTAAGTACCTTTCAGCACGCCTTTCTCTGAAAAGTCAAAGTGCAGTGCTGCACCTGTTGGTTTTTTTTCTTTTAAAGCATTTCAATATTGTGTAACCTCGGCATTATTTCATGTCCTATTCTTATTGTATAGTATTGTTTTACAAATATGTGGCAAGGATAATTAAAAGGACTTTTTTCTTACTATACCATACAATAACATTGTAATGTAATGGACAGCATTTAAATGTCATTTTTAAAGCTGCACTTCAAGCAAATATATGAACCTGTGCCAAGTTTTTTCCTTTATATTTTGAATAAGAACTTGATACTTCAATGCTAATTTTATAAATTGCAAGCACTGTTTCTGATGCCAAGAAAATATATTTCAAAAGAAAAAATGGTCTAACAGTCTGTTTAAACTCTCAGTTTTCACCTATAGTCCTGTGAATGTCCCCAAAATATTCAAGCACCCATTTTTTTCCCTTAACCTATAAAATCTGAATTACAGAACTCATTTTTACCAACCTTGCAGAGGGACTCTGAGATTAACAATTCTTCTGAGTTTGAGAACAGAAAAGACTCTAAATTCCAGGCAGCTGTACTCTCTCCATCTGCATATATTGCTGCAAAATAGTTGTCTTACTTGAACAGGTCAAATATGAGGCAGCTAAACCTGCAGATTGTTGTCAATCCTGTAATGTTTATAAAAAACTACTGCATTTTATCCTTCAAAGCCACTTTAGATATTCCAAGGTTTTGCAAAAATAACAAAAAATTAATTTTCTACTTTTTTCCTATACCGGTCACATTTGTAAACAAAGCTGCGTAAAGAAAAATGGGTTATTTGGTTTTAGTTTACTTTATTACTATCAGCTACTGCAATATTAGACCTTGATGCTTTATTTACAGAACTCCCCACTGACAAAAGATAGCGCTGCATAATGAGTACACAAATGCATTTCAAGAGCACATCTTGAAAGCTGTTTTTGTAAAACGCCTTCTGGCTGCAGTATTTGAATGTACTGTACGCTGACAGTCAGTAGGGACAACAACACAGATGTGCTTTGTTTGGCTCCTAATGGATTCAGTCCCGAAGAGCATTAGAAAGAGAGAGAGCGGAGAAAATTTAAGCTTTACCTTTTTATGAAACTCTGATCATGCACTCTCTTTCTTTCTGGCCATGTGGGTTGAAATAATTTGGAAAAATAATACAGTCTATTTATGAGAGAATGTATTCTTGTTTTTTTTAAAAAAAATTTTAAAGCTACAATATCTATTCACAGAAAACTATCTTTAGATTGTTATATTTAATTTTATTGCCTTATGAATAGATTAATTTTAATTTAAAGTCATGCACTGAAATGTTTAAGTGATGAATCTTTATGTTGTCTATCTAGAAATAGCACTCTAATTGCTTGTAAGTCCTGCAGAGGCTTTAGAATTTGTTTTACTTAATTATCTTGTTATAATTTAAAAAATCTGTATTTACTTTCACGTCTTGAAATAATTTGAGCATTTCTACAGAGTAAATATATGTGACTGTTGAAAGAAAGTCACACTAGATGATTCATCTTAAAGTCAGCCCTAGCAGCCAGAGTATGAATGGTAATGCTGTTGCCAGTAAGATCATAATACTGAAGATATCAAAGAAGTGCCTCTGAACACGATTGTCTCATTCTACGCTGGAAATCTGCATTTTGATCCAGGCACAACCAGACTATCACTACACAGATCTGATCGATTATACAGCTGTTCTGATATAAAACTGAAACTAGTAAATAAGATAAATTTATGGGAGCAATCACTAATGATCATGTTCTACGAAAACCTGATCCCTGTGAAGACTGCTGTTTCAAAAAACTCATACCTTTCCAAGAGGAAACAATGCTGACTTCAATCCCTTTGTAAAGTTCTCTGGCAGGAGGACTGGTGTGACAGTGCACATAAGATGATATGTATAAGGGTTAAACCCAAGCTGGATTATAATGTTAGGTCCTAAACTTACATGCTGTTACAATTTCTTTTACATTCCTAGGCACCGTGCTCTACTGTCATCTCTAAGCATCTGTGTCAGGTGGGACTGAGAATACAAGCCTGGAGTGCCTCAAATGGATCAATACAGAGCATATAAATACAATACAAACATCATAATCACAATCCTAAAGTCTTCCAGGTGCCAAAGCAGAAATAACATCACAGAAACCCGTGTGAAAGATCTTGCTAATAGCAGGTTACACCATTAATTTATATCAGGGGATAACTTTGTTGGCACGTGTAAATATTAGGTTTTTTTGTTTTCATACACCAGAGTAGAAAAGATGGAAAGTAGAGTAGTAACATTAGGTCAATTACATTAATCCTGATAGAATCAGATCTTCTCTTCAACTAAAAAAATCGGTACACAAGACCACAAGTTCTCTCCTCTACTAATTCTCTTGAGTTTTCTTTCAAGGAAGAGAAGGAGGGATTCCAGAACCTATAAAAAGGCTGCTGTCCTCATTGTAAGAACATATGAGTGACCTTTACAACTGATGATACTCCCATATGACAGCTACCAGGGGCGCTAATTACTGCCCTATAGTCTTCACATTTGTGTGCCTATTAACAATTATTAGCTCACTGGACTTCAGATGATCACTTTATTTCTATCTACAATAGATTCTGCGCTCAAAAGCTTCATCTGAGAACCACCCGAACAACTGTTTAAAAACATCTCTCATAAATGTCAGACCACCATTCAATTACATTTGGCATAATTTTAAATGACAGCTAAATCATGCAAATGGAAACTTGCTCTAAATAATGAGATAATCATAGGATATTAGGAATTAATTAGAAAATGCTCTAGGTCCTAGATGCTCTGCTGTTTAGTAGTGACCAAAATTTCACCTGATAATGGACTTTAAGTTCAGTCTAGCATAAAGAGAAATTCTATATAAAGAATGTAAACATGATGAATGCCCTCATCAATGGACTTCTCAAGAAAAAAGTTCCTGTCAAAACATCCTGTCTGATGATCAGTTGACAAAGGTAACAGCATTAATAGAAACAACTTCTGTAACTCTGCAGGCACTGAAGGCAGTGATATTATCTTGACCTGGAACATAAAAGCAACTGTTCTGAAAACACATTATTTCTGGTTCCAACCTTTCTGAATATTGTGTTGGAAAAATGGAATGGAGAAAACTAAATGAAATGAGATCCAGAAAGCAGCTCTTTAACAACAGTACTTCAGATGCTCAAGTTGCATACTCAGCAGTAATTCTGAAGGTTAACTGAACACTGACACTATGAAAATTTAAAAGATCCTATACTTAGAAACTGAAGACAGATAACCTATAGAAAGGAAGGTGCATTTTTAACAGTAAACAATAAAAAAATCCTGGAAAACCTACTGGGTTTTTGCATGAAAAAAAGCTTCTCTTTTAATAAAATTTTCTTTTTAATATCCCTTGTGAAAACATACTGAGAACCACTTAGATACTTAAGAATACTAGCCAATTCTGAAATTTTATGTTCCTTACCTAAAATATGCAGTAAAACTGCCTTGTATAACCAACCAGCAGCGGACATACAATGAAAAATACAATCAACTTCTTTAAAGAAAAGAAGGTAAGCATTATGCCAAAATGTATTATTTGTCATGCTTATTAATTTTGGAGCAATGAGACTAGTGGGATTTCACTCGGTGGTCTCAGCTCTTCTCTATTTTCCTATCTGCTACATGTCCATATCACACAGTGTTCCTATTGTTCATGCAAGTCATTTCACATGTCAAAAATATTGTGATGGTTCGTGGATGAATCAGTAAATTATACTGGTTTACTTTAAGAAAGGACTGAAACACTGATATAAATATCAGCTTGGAATACAGATATGATTTCATAATCTAATATATAAAATATCTGCCTTTGTTACATGATTATCACACTACTTATGTTTGCAAAACAAATTTCAACAAAGGAACCAGCATTAGAAATAATTTTTTTTTAATTTCTATTAGGATTTTCAATCTTGAGCCCAAAGTACATCCACAAAATTCAATGTGTCATAGTAGAAGCAGAAAAGAAGCAAAAACCAACATAAAAACTCAATATCATTACACTTTCTGCAACTATCAACGAAGTAGACTAATAACTGATGTCTTTATTATGATTTCAATGTGAATAATCTGGGCCACTGGATATGCAGGCAAAATTTACAGGTCTTCCTCCTACCCATCTCAATCTGGCTTTATGCAGTTGACCTGCAGTCAACGATAGAAGCACACAGCCATGTAATCTGGTCCTTTGCAATCTTCAGACAGCTTTACGGAATATGCCATATTTTCTTCCGTATTTCATATGGAAGTGGTAAAACCTCCCTTCTCCTTGGTTTTTATACATATACTTGCATTTTCATTTTCCCTAGAATATAATCAGAATTCTATTAAAAGAATGCAGAAGATTACTACTTTTCAGAGGCACCCACACTGCCTTCAAGAAAGGAACCAGAGCATTTATCCAAAACTTTTTACAGGCTATTTTTAAAGATGCAGATTTAAAAGGAAAGAAATCTAATACTAAGTGTTTGACTTTGATTTTACTTTAAAAGAGTTAGAGTAAAATGCTAAGCACTAATACTAAGTAGTGTTTTAACACAGGTTTGTCAAAATACTTTTAGAATTCAGAAATGTTTGTGGATTAAGAATTGCTGAACAGAACACTACACCAGTTCTTTTATTCTATGCATAAGTATCCCCTGCAGTGCCATAGCAACTTTTTGATGTATTTTTCAAAAGGTTTTCTACTCAACCTACCAGGTGGCTTTAGGAACTCAAATTCATGTGCTGCAGCCCTGTGCCAGCAGTTATCAAAGAATGTGAGGCATGCATCCTAATATTCTTGCTGTGGATCAGTCTGTTTCTATATTTGTGTGCATATGTATTTCCATATTCATGGACGAAATCTTGTGACACTGAAAATGAAACAGTGTAGTGTTTTACTACAGTTATGTACACAGGAGTGTCTCACCAACAGAAGCTCTTCAAATAAAAACATTAACTGGATTGACCAGAATGGTTTGAAAAGCAGGCTCTTCAGTTTCTACTGGTTTAATAATAGTGGTTTTTCCAAAAGAGAAACAGTTTTGTTTATTTGTTTAATGCTAAGTCTATCAGTGCATGTAGTTAAAACAGAATAATTCTCTCAGGTTTCTACCTGCACACCATGGGAGATTTGATTAGGTTAAATACTGCCATAGTTTAAGCCCAGCTGGAAATTAAGCACTATGCAGCCGCTCACTCAACCTCCACTCTCTCTCTCCACCCCCATCATGGTGGAATGGAGAGAAGAATCAAAGTAAAACTTATATGTTGAGAGAACAACAATTTAATAATGGAAAATAAAGTAAAATACAGTAATAATGGTAAATGATACCACTAATGATAATAAAAAGGGAAAAACAAGTGATGCACAATGCAATTGCTCATCACCTACAGATCAATGCCAGACCCCCCTTTCCAAATCCAGATCAGCACCTCTTCCAGGTAACTCCCCCCGTTTATATACCAGACATGATATTCCATGGTGTGGAATATCCCTTTGGTCAGTTCAGGTCACCTGTCCCAGCTATTCTCCCTATCTTTACAAGTAGCAGCAACTAGACCAGGAATCTTCCTGGAAAGTCTTTTTCCAGAAAAGGTAAACTCAGCTCCTTGAATTTCCTAGAAAATACGTCTCAGTGAAGCTATGCTTTAATACCTGTGTGTTTGGGCTTGAAATTTTGACTGCTGAAAATTATGGCTAAACATATGGGATCAAAATTTACTGCAGCACCCATGTATTACTATATACCAATTGTGTCTTTGCAGTTTCATCAGTTAATATAAAAATCCTTAATTTGAATTTATTCAAGCAATTTTGTTTCATTGCCAGCTCATCTAAAGCTGGAGAACTAGAAAGTGCTTCTCCACTTCCAAAGCTGCATACATTTGAGATGCTAGAGGATAGTACTTAATAGCTCTAAAAGCTGACAGGAGAGTACTCAGTATCCAAACCTCTACGAAAAAACCACCTTTTTTCCCTGCCTTCCCCATGCTTATTTTTCTTTGTAGAGCCAATATAAAGTTTCTGCTAATAAACGCAATTTTTAAAAGCTAGTTCTCTGCATTTTAATACAAGTAAAATTTTATCAAATATATTCCATTCAGGTATATCTATTATTTAATGTGTGCAGAGTTAATGTATCACTTTTGGCAACATAAGAAAATTTGCAAAGATTAAATTGTATTCTATATTTCATATCAACAGGTTTGAACTATTACTATCAAGTATTCTCAAGGAAGAGCCAACCATGTGTCCTTTTTTTTCTTTCTTTGGGGCAATTATCCATATGAGTTCTACCTTTTGCCAAAATTCACTAATGGTCTTCAAGTATTTTTTCCACCACTGTAAGACACATTGTCCTTTCAGACCAATGACAAAAACTTAATGCATCTGGCTGAAAGTTAGTGCAGGTATATGTGGCTGACATAGGGGAATCTCCACTTCTACAACACAGAGAAATCCACTCTCTATTATCAACATGTTTTTCTGCCTGCAGTTAGCTCTTAAGAGCTGCAAAGCCAGAAGGTAGGTTGGAGGTCTCTATTTAGTGTAGGAGTAATGACTTCTCAATAGATAATAATTTCAGGTCCATGAGGGATTGCTCTAGAGCCAGACTGAGTAATTAGAACCAAAAAACAACCACCCTTAAGCCTCCTTCCAGTGCTCTTATCTGCGTGCCATCATTGTGGCTTACAAAGCAGCATGGAACAGGAAAATTGGAAAATCTAATGCAAACCAGGACTAATGCAATTCTTAAGAAAGAAAAACCTAACTATGTTTACCAGAAAGTACTCTGAAGGCTTATAGGGAAGTGTAGGCAGAAATAAAAAATTGGAAGTTGTGTGCAAGACTGCCCGAACAGTTAAGTCCAGCACATTAGTCTAGCAAAAAAAGCTCAAATAGGATTAAGTCAGAAATTTCAGTAGTTGAACTCAATTTACAATGGGACAGAAGCAGTGTGATCTTTTCCTTAATTTTCACAGCCTATCCACCTTACAGGTTCCTCTAGCTTAACACCAATCCTGATGAGCGCTTAAACAAGGAATTGTCAGCCGATTGAAGAAAGTGATTGTGCTGCTCTGCTCTGCACTGGCGTGGCCTCACCTTGAGTGATTATGGTGGCCAACTTCATACAGCACTGTGTGAAGTTGGCTGTCATAATAAAAGAAGGATACAAAGATACCAGAAAGCATCCAAAGGATGGCTACAAAGACAGTGAAGAGCCTAGAGAGGAAGCTCTATGAGGAGCAGAAGGGGAGGGGCAGGCACTGATCTCTTCTCTGTGGTGACCAGTGACAGGATTTGAGGGAATGGCCTGAAGTTGTGTAAGGGGAGGTTTAAACTGGATATTAGGGAAAGGTTTTTCATCCAGAGGGTAGTTGGGCACTGGAACAGTCTCCTAAGGGAAATGGTCACTGCACCAAGCCTGACAGAGCTCAAGAAGCATTTGGACAATGTTCTAGGGTACATGGTGTGATTCTTGGGCCTGTCCTGTATGGGCCAGGAGTTAGACTCCAATGGAAAAATTCTTTACTCTGAGGGTGGTAAGGCACTGGAACAGGTTGCCCAGAGAAGTTGTGGATGCCCCATCCCTGAAAGTGTTCAAAGCAGGGTTGGATGGAGCTCTCAGAAACCTGATCGAGTGAAAGGTGTCCCTATCCTTAGAGGGGGGTTAGAACTAGATGATCTTTAAGGTGTCTTCCTATACAGGCCATTTTATGATTCTTTGATCTCTCTGGATCTCTTCCAACTCAGGATATTCTATGCTTCTATGAATCATTTAGTTCAAGTATTACACATACTATTGTAACATGTGCTCTAAAGCACAGTGAAAAAAAATAAAAAAAATAACACAAAAGGCAGCACACGTGCACATACTTGAAAGACATGTTGTAAAATTAGAAGTTAAAATTATGTATACCACTTGCCCTTTTTTGCTAATACATCAACCAAGTACCTATAAATATGCAACACTAATCAACATACAATTCAGAACCAATCAGAAGTGGCTCAGGATTATCTCCTTTCAACTGTCTAATGCCTTGCTCCTCAGGCAGTTTGAAGAATGAAACATGCACACTTAAAAATTCTCAGTATAAAAAGCAAGTTGTTGAAAAACAACCTTTCAATATTTATATTTTTCACTATCATGCCACAAAAGACTGCAAAAATGCACATACATCTACAAAAAATAGGAGTATGCAAAATAATACTGACAGAATTATATTAACCCCTGTTCAGAGAGCACAAAAGACCCTAAGATACATTTCAGTCTTATTTATATAGCAGAATATGTATTAAAAAACCAACAAACCAGTCATGCTTATTTGAGCTCCCTGTATTGGATGAATTTCACAGCTATGCATTTTTTTTTACTATCAGGTTTGAAATTCTATTCTTACCTAGGTCATTGGAAATATACACATGTGATCTACATGTACAGCTGTGCATATAGATATCTACAATCAACAGTGCAGGTTTTACATCAGTGATGCAAAACTGCAGAAACAGGCATGAAGATGCACAAATATAGCTTATCTGCTTGTCTGCTAATAAAGATAGAGAGTGTCACACTGGGGTTGAACTGTTTGCAGCTTTTATTTAATAACAAACAGAGAGCAAAGTTTCATGCCCCACTTAATCCAGTCTCACTGTGGACTATTCCCTGCAGTGTCAATCCACGAATGGACAGCCACCTCCCCTGCATCAGGTGTAACAAATAGGTGGTCAGTCCCATCAGACTGCTGATACATGGGAAAACTAATGATGTTTTCTTTTGGATTGTCCGTGGGTCCAGCTCAGTGTGTGCCACCTCCTCTGTACCAGGAGCACAGTCACAGGCTCAAGAAGTAAGAGGAACAGTACCTAGAAGGAACAGCATTTAGAAGCAAAATGCCTTTATTTTGGATCCACCACCATGGGAAATTATTTCCCCAGCAAAAGCAAACCAAACAGGAGACCAAACGTGGCCATGGGAATACGTGTTAGTAAATCACATGAACACAGGATCAACAGCAATGATGTGCTAATGCACACTGTGCTCACAGCATTATCCACTGAAATGCTATTCATAAAAACGTGCATTAGAACAACGTCATCCACTGTGCTTCAGGACCACACAGACTTACACCCTTTCCTTTCTGAAATTAACTGTAAATCACATTATTCAGGTAATACTAGCACACCTAATTCTCCCATGAGTGCCTAACTTGATCCAGCTTTTACCCTGCTTATGCCGTACTGCCAGAACTTGTAACAGGTTTTGGTTTTTCAGCATGAGTACCTACAACATATGTTGTGAACTGTTAATATCAATAAGCTAGATAAAAATACCACATTATCTTCAACCCCCAGCTGTCTGGATTTAAGCCAGTATATTCATAGGAGAGACATTATGGAATAATCAATAAAGGAGCAAAAAAGATAGCACAGCATCTCCTCTAGAGGAGGGTACTCAGCAATTTACAAACTGGTAATAACAAGAAACTGAAGTGGAAAAGGAAACCCAAAACACATCCTCTCAACAGAGCTCCCAGTGGAGTTGAAGACAAATCCACAAAGCAAAATTTTTGGCATCCAGTTGAGATGCAGTAACAAACTCTCTCTAAGCACTCAGTGCTCTGCATCAGATAGCCACAGAACAAACATAGCTGTTCAAAATAACCCATTAGACTCAGTGAATAGTAACCGAGTATCCACTATCTGCCCTACAATCAGCTATGGCCTGTTTTGCTGCAGGAACAACCAGCATGTCCTGTTCCTGATCAAGACAGGTTATCCCCTAAGAGCAGACACACTTCTACCTCTCTTAGAAAAGTCTACAGGAAGTCTTAAGCTTTATCTCTTGCACATCACATTATTCTTATCGGAGCTGCTCCCAGCTCCAACCTCTGTCCACTACCAAGGCACTAACAAAATGCACACAAGAATGCAGCGCCACTACCGACCCACACCTCAAAAATTGAAAGGTCAGGAAACTGTGAAATGACATAGAAGCTTATAAAATTATTCTGATTGCAAAAATACAGAATATATAATTTGGTTATAGTCACCAAAGACTTCTAAATATAGAAAGGATCACACTGAAGTGAAACAACTGGCTTCGAAAATGTTAGATTTGCTAACACGTACTACAGTGACCTTCGTTTGTTTTGTGCTTGCAGAGTTGAAAAAGGGAAGGTCGTGATGAGCTGTCAGAACCTAACAGCACACAGGCACGGCAGTGCTGCCATCGGAGGCCTCATCCTTACTCCAATTAAATTGTGACACAGCAACATTGATTTTAATGGGCTCAGTGTGGGATCTCTGTAGGAGTTTCTGTCACCATTGACCCAAATCAGAACCCAGTTGCTTTGCTTGAAGCAAAAAGCTGCTGTCCACTAATCCCAGAAGCCCTTCTCTCCACAGTTATGTATTTTTCAGGAACATTTTCTGTGTAAATATATATATTTATTGTTCAAGCTGTACTCCCCTTCAGAAGTCTTTAAAAAGGTCAATAAATTTCCTTAACATAGAATGATCATCTCCTTGTGAATTTTTAAAAATATTAAAGTTTTTGAAAATATTGAAAATATTCTGCAGGATTTAAACATACATAATAAATAATTAAAGGAGAACCCAGTTTTAAAAATAAACACAAAGCCAAAACTGCAGCCTATGTTTACTTCAACATAATTTCTCCAGAGTTAAGCTTTCAATGCATGCACCGTCTACACAAGATGGGTAATTTAGAAAAAAAACACAGTACTTACTCCTCTGGTTTTGGTCATATGGTTAAACAATCATTATCAATTTTTGTCATTTAAAGATCTAAACTCCTGAGGAGGTACGATGGAAATATCCAGTACTCAAATGTAATCATCACTCAAGTACGGATTTAACAAACTGTATTTCAATGATTTGAGGTCCCAGTAGAATGAACAAACAAAATGAAATTATTAACGGAGTTTTTCACAGTTATTTTTTAATTAATCATTGTATTCAGAGATGAAAACTAGTGCCACAGGACATTACCAGAATACGATATCTGATGCATATGCATAGTTTTTTTTCATAGATTCCTTGTGGCAGTGCTACCTTTTCAAATCCTGCTCATGTTTCATATCACTGCACACCAATGCACAACCACAATTGTGCTATTCTTTGTACATACTAAGGGACACAGATAAAGTCTATACAGTAATCTTCTGGTATTTTTTAATATTACAAATTGTAGAAGGAAAAACCCCACTGTGATCGTTGAACCATGTCATGATTCTTCCTAGGAAATCTCTGCAGAGATAAAGATAACACAAACTAACCTTTAGAAATCAGATGAGGGACACAGCTATCATAACAATGGTAGCTGAGTTCAAATACTCAGTCTACGGGGAATAGGAATACAGCATACTCTACCAATAATTTTTTATTTCTTTATTTATTTAATCTAAGTGGAAATGGTCTTTTCAAGCCTCCACTTGAAAGTTGGAGGAAAAAAAAAGAAGATAAATATGCCCAATGGCTTCACCAGACTTTGCATTTTCTGGTGGTTTTTTTTAAATGTAAATCAAAAGATACTTCTAAGATCTCCATTTAAATCCACAGATCACTGCTGTACTAATGTACAACATGTTTCATCATTGTCAACAGAGCAACTTATGAGCAATTTGTACTTAAACATTATTATGCTGGAGACTAGCAGCTTGCAGCAGAAGCATAGGATTGTGCCTTGTACATACTTTTAGAGACCTGATGACACATCAGCATGTGTAGGAGCTCCGCCTGACTGCTTTTTTAAGCAAAAAGTGAAATGGAAAAAGCAGTCAATTGATTCTGATTTTCAAAGAATAAGTGTTCTCTCCACAAGCTGGTACCCTGAAAATGGAACATCCACAGAAAGAACGTAAATTTGTCAATCTGAGAAATTTTTATATGGAATGACCAGGACTGGGGTATTAAACAACCATATAAATGACTCTCTAGTACATTCACAGAGAGCCAGAATGAGCATAATGGTAAACATAAACTGTTGCATCTACACTTCTTGATTCTGAGTTGTGTTGTGTATGTGCATGCAATGAAGGCAGTCATAGAAAACATGACATGAGAAACAGAATGCAAATAGTGAAATAACTTACTTGGCATAAAATGCCAGAAAAAAAATATCTTCCTGTAGATATGCAAAAGTGTCTAAGAATTACAATCTTATTTTTGTTAATAGGTATTACCATACATTAGAAATGCTTAACCTTGTCTTAATTATGATTATATTGACTGTCTCTGATTTAAATTCAAAAGCTACACAAAACTCTTAACCTTTTACCTTATTAATATGGAAATTCAGTGTATAGCGGTGAAAGATTTTTTATGCATGTCCATCAGCATATTTATAGATGCCTACATATAAGTAGCTTGACAGGGTTTTTCCTTGCACCAACAAATTCTTCTGTTAGCATCAAGAATTCAATGCTTAAAAAAATAAATGACTAAAAGACATCTAAATTTGGAGTTGGAAATCACTGTCATGTTGAAAAATCACATTATTCTATTTAGAAGCATGCATTTGAATAAAGTTTCCAATTTGATAACTGAAGTGCTTCCCCTCTGCAAGCTACTTATAATAAAGAATATAGATAGACCATAAGTAAAATGCTATTGACATTTGAATGACTGTAGCTAAAGGAACTCTTTTTTAGAGACCAAAAAGAGATTCTTTTCTTGAATGAAAAAGTATCATTTTCATAGAGCAGGGAAGCTACTACAAGTTTTAGGAACCTTCATCAAGGAGAGGTGTATCTGTTTATGTAGTATATGTGAATGCCTTCAACAGAAAAGTTAAAAAAACTATCTCAAATTATATACGTGCAATGCCTTTTTATTAAGCATTTCCATTTTCCTTCTATCCTCTCTCCTGAAATGATGACATCATGGGTCTGAAAGAAGTCAAAGTGACTTATGTAATGGAGAAATACTGTAGAAAAAAATTGCTATACTTTTCTTCGTTTCTTTTTAATGTCTCCCTTGCACACCCATAAAGGAGCTTGTGGGTGTCTCCCAATGCTCTACTGTGTTTATGAATTCATAAACAATGTATTTAAGATCTGAGTAGATGATTTGAGAAGAGCTGGAACAAAGCATGAAGCAGGAAAAAAATTGCATCTCATGTTACTGTGATGCTGAAGAGGCCTCTTGGCTATCTGAGGCACTTATTAAATTTGAGGATGTTTTGTCAATACAATTTGCTGACAACACAGAGGCAGTAGATACCTTGTGAAAGGACTTATGTTTTAAACTAATTTAACTAATGTTGCTCTAGGAGTATTGCAAATAATGACATTTTCACTAGTGAAAATGCATTGTATATTTTTTCCCTCAGGTCAAGCAAGAAACTGAAGTCCTATAGGAAGATGTACTTTCACCTCATAGACTTTGCTGGAGCTATGTCAGTTCATACAATCTAATGATCTGTTTTATTCACTGTTTGTTTGGGTTTTTTTCCCTATGGTGAGAGGGTTTCCAGATAAAAAATTGCTTTTAACCTCAAATTATATTTTTGGGGTAGAGCTTATCTCTTCTGCCAAACTTTTCATCACATTGCTATAATGTTTTGTAAGGCTGCCAGATCCACACAGAGATGAAGATCAGCAACCCTCAGACAATTAAGCATTCTTTGAAATACCATTAAATAAATTAACTTAAATTGACTTTGGGACAACTGTAGGACAAAAATCCACAAATTAACAGCAGGACAGTTTCAGGTATCACACTCTTTCTAGTTCTCCTGTTCACTCTTCATCAGAATAAAAGAAGTTCCTAAGTAGTTTAAGTGCCTTTATTAAAAAAATCCCAAGTCTTCCATGTAATTTCTATGATCTTTAAAGACAACCTCACACAGTATAAAACCAAAAGGACCACTGTTGTTATCTCACACTCCTGTCTCTCACCATCCTCAGGATTTGTTTGTAAACTGCATAATCCTAAGGAGAAGTGCCACTTACAATCCTGATGTTAAGTTCAAATCCATTTTATCTTTTTTAAAATTAGCTTTCTTACTACAATTTCCTAGTGTTTCATGATGTACTCAACAGCCACAGAGCTCCTCAGCAAAGAACTAAAAAGCTTAAATGCAAGTTAATCTACTTGCAGATTAAAAATTACTACTTTTAGCAGCTGTAGGTTACCACCATCCTCAGCTGAATAAAAATGAAAAGCAGTGTTATCATCACTGATATTTTGATGTTTAATGAACCAGGTTAGGAGGTTCTCAGTTGGAATTTAGTGGGTAGTAGCAGCCATTGACCACTTTCTGACATGATACGTAACCATTTAAAGCACACATTCTTACACTTTAAAATTATTTTCTTCTGAATTGTCTGAGGCTAGTAAACATACAATTTCATTTTAGATTCAGAAGGCCACTTGCTGTGTCTTTTGCTGACTATTCTGGGTATCTCGAGCATTAAGTTTTGTCAGGACAGAAAAGCTCACTTACAAAGGAGCTGGGATGCAAGGAAAGTCGTCATCTCTCTCCCTGTTTTCTCCCCAAACCAGTTTTCAGAAGCAGAAACAGCCAAAGTCTCTTGCAGAGCAAGCTCCCATGAAATAGGCTCCCAGCTCCATTAAGTGTTAAGAGCAAAAGGATGAAATGAATGTGTCTAGCCTCTGTAAGCTCTTTATCAACAGCATCAACCTACTCACTGCTGGGCAGGCCGATGACAACTAGGTGAAGATGTAACAAAAAGCAAATCATCACTCCCAAACCTCCCCCCGCTCCAGAATTGCTAGTAAAGTGGTTTGCTAGTTAACAGGTATGAATAACTTCACAAAAAAAAATAGTTTTGGAAAATGTCAATTAAAAAAATCAGCATACAATAGCCATGAAATGGAACAGAAACAACATCAGGGTTAAAGAAAACTGGATTTTGTTGGCACAATATACAGAGCAGAGAACTAAGAGCTGATTAAGTAAATTAATCACTTATGCAACCAAGTGGAACTTTAACTATGGAGCAATAAAAACATCTCGTATAAAGGGCAAAGGCATTCAGGATATCCACTAATTCAAAAGACTGTTAATCTTCAAACTTGATAGTTAGAATGAACCTCCCCTCTTTAAACCCTAGGGTTTAGGTACAGCTCATATGAACTGCTGAAATGAGAAAATGCAAGGCATGTATTAAATATCCCAGAGGCAGCAGTACTTAGTCCTCCAACAGCCATTCAGACTAGCTCTTTATACCTGAATGCTCCAGTGAACTCTTTGTGTTTGCTACACTAGATGGTATTTCTACTATGACATCAACAACTGTATATCATCCCTCTTTTTCTCTTCTTGGGTGGACTTTAATTTTCTGCACTCAATACAGATTCATCTGTAAACCTTCTTTTTTAAAATGGTTTTCATTCTAGTCAGGAAAGAAAACAAGGAAGTTTTACGAGTACGTACTTTTTATAAATTCCAAAGAGAAAATTTTAAAACAGATAAACAAAAAAAATCAAGTTTATACAGAATCAAAAAAAGCATGGATTTTCGGATCGGAAAAACACCTCCGCAAATATTTATATAGGGATATATGACAACTGAGTTAAATAGAATGTTTTGTTATGGAAACAAAGGAGCAGCAAAGGCAGCTCACTGAGCTCAGTCAATGTTATGTGCACTTCTATAAAGTAACTAATCCATCCTTCTTTTACAGTCAGAGAGTAAACGAAATTTATAGGATGCAAATGATCAAAGCAATTTTAGATTTTATCAGTATCAGAGAAATTATATCCATTATTCATGTATACCTTTGATTCCTTTTTCTCCCAATTGACTTAAAGGGAGCTTAGATGAATAGCTCTGATTCAGATGTCTTTGTTGTAGAGAACAACTCTGGTCCTTAGGCTTCATGGGAGCTTGCCTTTCCAATCCAGCAATTAAACTCTGTTGCAATGTACAACACTTAGTTATGGAAATTTTTGTTTGATTTCAATAGGACTTTGACATCTATGGGTCTTAGTGCAATCACACTTCAAGACCACTAACTTTACCAGCTCCTAGATCTGTTCAGGGTCCTGCACACACAAAAACAAAGAGAGTAACATTCAACTGGAGAAAAGTGGTAAAGAAGAAAAGAAAAAAACCCACAACCTTTATATCAGGTGTTACCTACCACTTATCTGGACTAAAGAGAAGTTTACATTTACTTTTAAGGGTAGATGAAAGGATATATCTAGAGAGCATTAATGACCAGAGGTTCTTATTTATAACCTGAAGATACAGAAATTCCTTAAATATTCTAATTCTCATTGCACTAATCCTAATGAATTCTCAAATAAGTTCAACACATTTAGGCTCGTGGATATTTATTGCTATCATTTACAATAAGTAAATAAATTTAGGTCTTAATGCAACCAGTTTTCACAGTTGTTTTAGCAGCAAATCTTAGGACACAGAGAATTAAAAAAAATGGCCTAAAACTCTCTAAATAGGTGGTTGCTATTGTTCTTATATGAAGAAAAACAAACTACAATTACGTAAGTATAAAAATACAAAACCTTGAAAGAGTTCAAGAGGGAGATAGTCCTACATAATTTTTTGTTTAAAGTCAACTCCAGCTAATATAAGTATCAGTGGTACTTCTCTCATTACCTTCACAGGAAGTACAATGTCCCCTGTCATGCAAAATTTTCAGTACAAATACACCCTTATAGTCTAACAGCAGATAAAGATGTGTTATTGTCTAAATACAGCATGGCACAGGCACCTGGATCCTACCCTGTAACTGATACCTCAGCTACTTCCATAAAACCCCTCTGTAAATTCACCAGGAAAGATGGCAGGAAAATTGTGGGAAATGACAGTATTTCACTGAGAAATAAAGAATTTCTAGTCACTAGACATACACAGATACACATCTCTATGGTTTAGTGAACAAAAAAAAAAAATCACTCTTCAAAAAAGTTTTCAGAAAAATAATGTGTGATAAGTGTCAATGAAAACATATTTTTCAACTTTAACTGAAGATACTGTTTTAAAAATGTCATTTATCACCCAAATTAATATGGATTCTCAAGATTATAATTTGCTTTTGTGAAATGTTTCACTGTGGTTTGCAAATGCAATAATATAACTGAAAGAAAACCAAATTGAATAGTGAGGTACAAAACAGAACAAAATGGGTAATTGCAACATCCTTTCCTTCAACAATGTATTAGCCATTACTCATGGACAGAAAATGGAGTCATGACCAGAGATTAGTGAAATACACCACCTGGCTGAAGCTGGTACCTCAGCACTTCTATTAGCTAAGCTGCAGCTGCCACCATGTCCCATATGTCATGTGACGCAAACACTGATCAAGAGGGGGCTTGTAAGAAAGGTGAACAGACACTTTTTACCAAGGCCTGTAGTGACAGGACATGAGGCAGTGGCTTCAAATGGAAAGAGGGTAGACTTTGATTGGATAAAAGTAAGAACTTTGTTTTTGATGAAGGCTGTGAGACAGTGGAACAGGTTGCCCAGAGAAGTTGTGGATACTCCATCCCTGGAAGTATTTAAGGCCAAGTTGGACGGGGCTTTGAGCAACCTGGTCTAGCGGAAAGTATCCCTGTCCACAGCAGGCAGGTTGTAACTAGATGATCTTTACAGGTCCCTTCCAGCCCAAACCATTCTATGATTCCACAGCACTACAGAAAATGTGATCCTTCAATCACAATAATTGATGGGAACAAAAACTGCAAAACAGTTGCAAGGTAAGGTCTGAATTTAAAAAAGTGTTCTCTTAAACTAGATCCAGCTTTATTTAAAAATAATACTTGAGTGTTTTTGATGGGTAACTCAGATTTTCAGTGAAATTTCCAGGAAGTTTCAAAGCATACCACCAACGCACTTCAAAGTTCTTTTCCCCGTGTGATAGGATGATCAATCCTTTTCTTTTTAAGTATAGTAATAACAACATTTTGAAAATTATGTTATACCTAAATTTAGGGAAAATATAAAAATATTCTCTCTCAACTCACAATTTATATTTTCCTACCTTTAACTCTTCTTCACCACCCCTCTCCATGTTTGTGACAGAGTAACACTACCTGACTCCCTGAGATTCTTTCTTTCATTTGAAAATGACGCCCAGGGTATAGAACTACCCTGCAAAAAAACTAGAGCAAAAGGCATGCATGCAGTTGACTTGGTGTCCCTCACATAAACATCATATGCACATGACTCCTCCTCCTTACTTCCTCAAGAGAAATATTTGCATTTCAGACTACCAAAAACTCCTTTCAACATTATTTATTTACATATCCTTAGTTTTTCAATAAAGATGTGAGCCTACATGAATTCTTACATAGGTCATTTAAACTTCCCGGAAGCAGATCAAGTTCTTCCTTTTCATGAATGATTTCATAGTAGACTTCCTTTTCCGTGGACACTTTGGGAGATAAGAAAGTTACTTCTTCACTGTGTTGGGTAGGAGAAGCCTACAACCACAGAGTGCCAAGGAAAGCATCCACTTGAAGCTCACAAAGCCAGGAAACACAAACTGTCACAACATACCACGAATCCTCTAAGTGTTCTCTTTCCAGCCCAACAGCATTCACAAACAGCCAGCTATTTCTCCCCAACATCAGCCTAAAATATAACTGTTGTGGTTTAACCCCAGCTGTCAAGTAAGAACCATGCAGCAACTAGCTCACTCCCCCCCCAGCCCTCCCCATAGGGAGGAAAATTGGAAAGAAAGTAAAATTTCTGAAAGGGTTGAGATAAGAACAGTTTAATGACTGAAACAAAGTAAACTGTGCTAATGATAATAATAACAATAATATAAATGCAATGAAAAGGAGGGAGAGAGAAATAAAACTGAAGTAAAACAACTGCTGCACACTACAATTGCTCACCATCAACTGACTGATGCTCAGTCTGTCCCCAAGCAGTGATTGGCCCCTTTCCGGGTAACTCCCACAGTTTTTATACTGGGCATGACATTCTCATTCTGTGGAATGGAATATCCCTTTGGCAAGTTACAGAGGCTGAGAGCTTCATGTTACAGCCTTGGCAACATAAAAGCAAACGAATCCAGGTCATTAAAACAACATAGTTTAACCTAATTTTTTTAAACACTGTGAATATTTTGTATGCCACTGAACAAGTTTCTCCACGACACATCACTTTATGGTTTTCCACCATAAAGCAGCCATTTTTGTAGGGTTTTCTGTGCCACCTAGAAAGAATAGTGGGGTTTTATTCCATTTATTTAATATTTATAAACTCACAACAGCTTTCCCAAATAACTGTGATAGGAATACTTGCATGTTGTATTACTAAGTTACAGAAACTAGAAAGGGCCCAGTGGAAAACAGGTGGCCCCAATTTTACTCATTGCTCTGGGACACAACTAAAACACAAGAGAAAAATAATACAAAATTAAGAAAAGCAGATACAAATTCTTCCAAGTTTACTTTCTTTGCTAGCGTAAAATCTAAAGCAACGGTGATACATATATGACCTAAATTCTTTCCTCGTTTTCTGTGTACAGACTGGCAGATTAAATATTTTTTTTCCATTTTTTAAAACCTACAGAGTATGCTATACATTATGCAAGTGTTTTATGTTATAAAAAAATTACCACACGTATTGGATTCTAGTTTATAGCATTATGGTTGTTTAGTCTGTACAGCTAATAGTTCTCTAATATTTCTCTCTCACGTAATAAAAAACTTAATCCCAAAGATTTCCTTTTATTTTTAAGCAGAACCTTTCAGAATTGTGTATGACATCTGAGCAAGAGCTATCCACAAAGTTTCACTTCATGTTACTGTCCATAATATCCATTTTTCTAGTTGTTTTACATTCATATGAATTTAAAGATATTTTTCCCAATATGCAGTCTTTGTAATACTCTCCATTAAAAAGTTTCCTCACCATAACACAGCTGACAATAAAAACGGAAGTATGAGATTAAAAAATTCAAATAGGTTCCAGCAAATGGAGGCTAAATCCAAGAGCAAAATCTGTGGCTCAGTTTTTATTCACTGCTATTTGGAATCTATATTAATGCAGATTTTTTCCCCCCCTTACATCTTTTGATTATTGAGAATCTTGCTTCCCACTGTTTCAGACAATGGAGGCTTAGAGAGCAGAAACAGTTTCAAGGGCTGGTGCACATTTAACTACCACTTTTCAGCCCTAAAAGCACACACTGGCTTTTCTCTTCATTTGGACAAAAAGACAAGGAGGCTAATTGAAAACTCTTATCTTGGCCCATTTCTATTGCTTTATCTCAGTTAAGTACAAAATACAGTTTAATGCAGGAATCACTTCATAAAATTCTGGTCTCTGAATAGAGTTAAACTTAATGACAATTCTTTGATCTGGGCTTCGACATCTATCACTCCAGTTAAAAAACGAACCTTTTAATTTGGCACACAATGAATCTTTAATTGCAGTTGTATTTTAAAAACTGAACATCAATGTAACTTCATTCGTAACTACATGGAGTTAGTACTGCCTTCCTTTAAACTCCTCCAATAACAATTCAGAAACTATATGCTTTTGAGTGCAGAGTAACTAATTTTTCTTTCAAATTCATAGTGAACAGCCTATGGTTTACAAGATTTTATTTCTGAAATGAAATCCATTTTTTTTTTTTTGGTGATTGCACATTCTTAAAACTTTCCTTGATAGATGACCAGAAACAAAGTTGGCTTGTATAAATATATGCAGTACAACTCAAAGGTTGTATTTGACAACAAAAGTAAATTCATCTAGGGACTATATGTCATTTAAAACCTAATGCCAGAGAACTAAAGAACCGTTTAAGACAGGAAATTCTTAAGGAAACTCAGGAACACATATATATAACCATGTAATATACTACACATTACTGTGAGAATTCTAGAAGCAAGTTTTTAAAATAAAAGACCTAAGGTGTATGAGATCATAGCTCTAAACAATCACCCAATGCCAAGATATTTTTAGGGTAATGACTGAAAAAGAATACCTTAAAGTACTGTTTTATCTTGTAAACAGGACTTAATTCTTATGCCACAAATCAGGGCAAAAAGAGAGATTTTCCTGCATTTTTACACAGCTGTGCTGCTTTTACTCTCATGTGTTTACATGTATGCATACAAATCAATAAAGAGAAATATATTCAGTGTTCAAAGTGTGAGTTTGGGCACTTGAAACTAGTTTCCTTTTTGGGAAGTCACAACGAGTGACTCAACTACCAATACAAAACCCTCAGCACTCATGGGGTTGGCTGTATTACCTCCTTTTTCTAATTCCTAGTTCATTAATATCCTTTCTCTTACATACACTGTCATTCTTTCTGAGTCTCAAACTTTTTCAGTGTGTTCTCCTGTGCTCTAATATATAAATGTCTTTGTCAGCTTTCCTCCTGTGCCCCTCCTCTCAGTTGCACCTTCTTCTTAGTGCATCATCTCACCTCTCTTACAGACGCATAAGGAATGGAGCGTCTCTAAACTCGGGGTTGAAATCTTCAGCACTGAATGTATTAGTCTGAGCTTCTTAAACTATCATGTACTCCCAGATTTTCTTTTCATAATTAATAATAATAAAGATAGATCCTGACAAATAGTTCAAGAATGACGGCCTATACAATGGGTCAGATTGTTTAAAGACCTGGAGATCCTCTCCCCCTCTTTGAGCTCTTGCTTGTCTCAATCAAGAGTGAATTATCTTAGCAAAGATACTTTATGTATGTATATAGTCTATAATATTTTGAGTGACTCTGGAGGGGAGATATGCCATTTTGATACAGACTTTCCCATCAGTTGAGTTTATACAAAAGTCCAAATACTGATAGTTTCTTGTACTGTATTTATTCTGAAAGTAAGAGGGGTTTGTGAAAAATCAGGAGTAGAGCTAAACTCTTCTCACAGAATAAGCAAATCCTAAGAAAAAAGCCAAACGACACTAAGATATAGTTACTGCAAAAAAAATTAAACTCTATTCTTACATTTAGCTTTCCAAAGATTTTTAAATAAAATGGTATTAAGGCAACAAACATTTGTAAAAACAAATTTAATTTTAACAGAAGTAGCTTTAATACGAGGTAAATAATCTTCTGAATACTCTTAAAAAAAAAAAAAGAACAAACCAAAAATCAAACTGTTTTGCAAAACAACAGTCTCTATCTTCTTTCATATCTACTGCAGGAGATCTGTTTTCTGATTTTCCATAATTATATCAACTCTCTCGAATCTAAGGGCATATTTAGCTATGCTTTGAGATCAAGAATTATTCAACAATTTCCTTGTTAAATCACATAATCCTCTGTATCAATTATTTCCTCTTTCTTAGTTTCAACTCTTCTGTATGGATTTACATTACAGCATTATCTCCCTTGACTAGTGTGAACAGTACACTGCTCCTTGACCATCTTTCAAAATTTCATGCCCATTCTCCACTAAATTTTCTGTTTTCAAGGTCCAAACTCTGAATCTGTTGAACAACTAATCCTATTGGAACGATAGGATTATACCACAATCTTTCTACTATAGTACAACCACGACAGTTCTTCTCTGCACAGCCCCCAAAGTAGCAATAGAAGCATTAAAAGGAGCTTCCACAAGATGTCTGTAGTTCTACTTCCCACTTCCAATGAGCCCTGCCAGGTCTGCATTTCATGGGTAGATTTCTTTTTCCCCCTCAAGAGTAAGTCCCTTATTCCCAGTAATGGAGTGGATTTCTTTCCATTTAGCCCAGTTTCTCCACGATAAAGGTTTACAGGTCCTAGAACTACTGTTTAAAGTTTTCTGTATCAAACTGCATTTAGCACCTGTGGGTTTTTGCAGCTGTAGTCATAGAATCCTTCCAAGTTTGCTCACACTGTTACTATTTTCCTGCACTGCAATTATTATCCAACTAATTCAGGAAAGAAAACAATATTAAGAAGTTAATTTAGATACAGAAGTAAACATGGTTACATCTTATAAATATACAGAACAAGCAAAGAGAAATAGGTGACTTTTTAGAACTCTCATAGGCACCCCTCAAGAACAAAGAGGTCCCAAATTCTATGATATTGTTCTTCCCAGCTGACCACAACCTGCTATATCCACAAATAGTCTGCTATACTATAGCGATAAGTTATAATTTTCACAGTGCCTAAAAGAACAGTTAAAGGACTTGAGTAAAGATTTTCCGTGTGGTTTTATCTATAGCAAAGCAAAATACTATGCTGCCACTACAGTTATAGACTGACAGCACTAAAATCTACACCCAAAGTGAGCAGAATTACAATAGAAAAAAATACAAAACCCCCCAAAACAGAGAATGGTATTTTATCCATATGCGTTTAAGAAATTGCTGGTTATTCCAGTAACCTGGAGCTATGCTCCAGGCAATGTCCCAGACAGCAGATTACAAAATCACTTCGGGATTCCTACTGACACAAAGATGTTCTTATAAGACAGGCTTTTGATTTGAGAAGTTAGAAGTATTTGATACAACAGCTGTGAATTTCATTCTGCAGCACGACTGAATATAGTCTGCTTATGGATGTCCATAAATCTTATTAAATTGCATCAATGAACAATTTCCAGACAATTTCCAGCATACTAGCAGTGGGACAGGTAGTTGTGATGCATCTTTCTAAAAATTATTCTAACATTTTTAAATGCTTTTGTTTTCTATTATATAGTTTTTGGCTTAAATATGATTAGACTTCATATGTTGTCTAAGATTATGTAAAAATGGTTATGTAATGACCCAAAGTCACAAGCACGTCCTAAGTCTAGTTATCTCTTTCATTTCACACAGTGCTTATAACTAGGCTAAGAAGTTTCAGAGACACTCACCTCTCCTTAATATCCTGGAGAAGTCTTACTGCTTCAGTCCAACTTGCTATCTTATGTTTACAAATGGACTTAATATCTTTTGGGGAAAGACCCGATCCCTTTGCTTCTGAGAACTAATTAAAAAGTTTGGGTACAGGTGAAAAGAGGCAATACATGTAATTTATCATTTAGTTCCAATCCTTCAATTATTATTCACTTTTTATAACTTCAGAACTCAATGCACAGCATCATGTAGCGTTCCAAAAATATTAAGAATAGGAATGCATAACAAATACATATTTGTCCGTTACATCAGTAAAGGTTTAGCCTTAAGAGGAAAGGAGTAGGCTGGGTGTCAGGAAAAAGAGAAAGGCACAGGGCAAATACATTCCAAAGAAACTGAAATTTCCTAGGGCCTGTGCCAGCACAACATTATTCCTGAAACCTCACTAGAGCCGTCACTAGAGACATTCTGATACACAGGATAATGTATGTTTATAATGTAATACTTAAATTATTATTTCAAAATAGTGGCAGAGAGAGAATTGAAAACCATCAGAATAGAAAACAGATTAAATTATCATGTAGGAATGGTAACCTTTTTTTTCCCCCACGGATCTTTAGCTCATGCTACTTGGAGAACAGTGATGGCAATATCAATTCCTCAGAAGAAAATACAATGCAAGCCAATGTTTCACCTAATATTACACCAGACTGTTTGTATTCTTTGTATTAAGGAGATATCTACTACGAAGAAGGCATCCATGCTCAGATGACGTGCCTCAGCACTTAACACATATAACATGCTCTATAAACCAACTGAAAAGATTTAGCATACTAGTTGCTGAAAAGTCATAGGTTTAACACAACAAAGAGCAAGTAAGATTATTAAGATCACTTATTTACAAAGGTGGATCAACTTAGATGGCATAAGTAAGCATAGGATTTGATATGTCCTGTCCACCAGTTTGCTCAAGCTAAAAATGACCAATTCACTCTGAAATGCTGTTATCAAATTCAATTGATTTCTGCAATGTGAGAAATCAAACCAGCATGATAAAAGGAAGTGCACGTTAGGGAAAATCCAAGTATACAGAGCATCAGGTTGTTTTAGTATTAATCATATGTCATGTAAGACAAAGCACCACAGCACAATTTCAAGGTAATGCCTTTGTCAATGGTTTAGCCTAAAGCAGAAGCTAACTATTAGTCAGGTTTTTTCCTTGTTCCTGGACTTTTTAAATCACCAGGTAACTGCTTTTGTGGACATCCGATGAGGTTACCTCTTAACTGATGCAATGTTTGTTTTTTATCAAGATAGTCGTGCACTCTACAACATGCAGCTACACTCCTGCATTTAAGAGGTCACTGGTTTAGCATCAAGAAGGTCACAAAAAGCAACCACACTGACTGTGATCCGTCTCTGAATCCCTAAGCACTCAACTGGCATGACTTGGGAGGTAAAGGAAAGTGATTGGAAGGTTTTACTCAGTAAAGGGTTTCCAAGCAACCTTGCACAGTTGAGCAGCCTCAAGCAATGGGAACAATGGCTATCTCTGGCAAGGATCCATTAAAGGGAAGCCTGCAGTAACACCATTGTATTCTCACCACCAGTGGCTATAAATACAGGCTACATTAAATAGGATAAGAAATAAAATAAAAACAAACCTGGAAATGGTGAGTAGAAGGCTGGGCAGACTGACTAATTTTTTGCATTGCTTTAACTCCAACTCTTGCAGAACATAGTAAAAGCATTAAAAACCATTGCTTAGAGCACTAAACTTTGTATTGTGGTATTTCTAATACATTTGGTGTTCTGGTCTAGGCACAGTCCTGGCATACAGCAAGATAACAAGGTGTTGTGAGATTGCCAGTCATTTACAACATGTAACAAGTTCAACCCTTAAAGCTATAATTTAGATCCTTCCTGGGATACTTTAAGGTAGGTCAAGCTTGGTCATTTTCACATTCTTATCTCATGCTTACAGAGGATTTTCTTTAAATCTAAGAATTCCAGCCCACACATCCAAGTGAATCGGAGGTGGTTCTGAGGAGACACAACTTGGGTGCCAGACAGCTACGGGTGGTTTGAGACTGCAAATGGCAAGATAGGTAGAAAAATTAAGGATATGATGAAATATTTTTTATTATTATTATTTCTTACAGCCATGTTTTTAATGAAACTGTTAAAAAAGCATTTCCTTTTGAACACTGCATCCAAATGATTTATGTTATGTAGGGCAACCAGATATGAAATTCTACAATTTTCTACCATTAGCATTTATGATCCATTTGCATAAGCCTTCCAGCTGGTCTCTTTTTAAAAAAAGAAGCCTGATGTTTTAATTAAAATGTTTGTAAAGGAAATTCAGTATATACAGAAATAATTTAGATGATTTCATTAAATAAATTAATCTGACTGGACTTCCTTTGAACTCTCACAGCTTCTGAGCAACTGATTTTCTTTTCAGCAAATAGGCAGCCACAATTAAGGGATCCTTGAGCTTTGCAGAAACACAGAATCTTTTAATACCAAACAAAGAACTGAAAATTCACAGTATGTTTGGTACTACCATGAGTTACATAACTGGCATTAAACAATGTAGTTTATTTCCTAGAATGTCAATGAAATTACAATTTCAAGAATAAATCATCAAGTATAATTCCTGTTTTCAGCAGATATTTTTGGGATACATCTTACCAGAGCACTAAAATACCTTGGAAGGAAAAAATAAAAAGTTGTGAAAGGTAGAGATTGTAAAACTAAAAATATCACAGATTCTCCTTTGAAAATAAAATACTGAACTGATAGACTTAGAAAAGGAACAAATTACTCAGCTACTGTGCAGTAAAAATAATCTATCAATAAGTAAAGCCAATTACAAGCCACGCTTGAAGCATCGTTCTTCTACCAGGACAGGTGTTGAGCAGTACAACTGAATATTCATTCAGCAAAAACAAATAAATTAAGATGTGTAATGCTGAACACTTACACCCGATGCCAGGTCATTTTTTGAAAATTCAATATTCTACTTTCAAAAATGCAGGAAGGGGAAAAAAATCAAGCTGTTTTATTTTAATAAAATCCAAATCATAATTCATCACATACATTTTGCATCTTTAGAACTATAGTAAGTAATAGAGCATAATTTCCAATTAAGTTTCCCATTATGCTGGCATAACAAATGTAATATAGTGAAGTTTTTCCATTTTTCCAAATAAAGGTAGAATTTATTTTTCTCTACCTTTCTATTATCCTATTACAACAGATGGTGATGATGCCTAATCAGATTTAAGAGTCTCATTCAGATCAATTTCTGTATTTTCTACCATCGTTTAACCATTTGGATTGTTTGCAAACTCTCTTTAATATACAGAAAAGACTTTTGCATCAAGCTGTGCTCATTCAGTCACACACAGAAGAGCTTTACACAAACTGAAGTTACTGGCCAGCCAGTTAATAAGTTACGATACTTGAAAACTTCACTTGTGTAAGTTTGTGTATGTATTGAATCTTTAGTCTAAACTTAGGATACAAGGCTTTTTTTAGTGTCTTTCATCAGTGTAAATGGTTATTGCACAGTTGGAATTTTTTTTCCCCTGCTTTGAGCTCTTACCATCTAATCAGCCCAGAACCCAGATTAGGACTGTCATGTTGCATCAGGAGTTTACAGTGAGTGCTCACTAGAGTGCCTTTAATCCTCCAAGGTTTACTCAAATGTCACAACCATCTGGAGGAAAAGGAGACTCCTTGCTGGGTCCTACTGATGACAAATCATTTGCAAGGGGGAAAAAAAAAGACAATAGAAAGCAAAATGCTAAATATTTCCTTCCCTCCCCCTCAAACACACCTACAGAACTACTTTTGATATCACGAACAAAATCAAGAATAATTTCACAACTTTAATGACTAAAATTTATTAGATGTATAAGGTCATTTTCTTATCACAGGCCCAGAAGAGCAAATAACACAATATAAAGAGAAAAACTCAATGAGAACTCATCCTACAGTTTGCAATTATTTTTACAATATACAGACATCTTGTTTGGCCTAGTGATCCATTATACCACGTTCTTTGTCAAACACACTAAAGTTACATTCCATGTTTGGAAAAAGATACAGATTCTTTATTCCTTTGTAACTCAGAGAGACTCATAAAATCACTGCAACAAACTTAAAATGACACAAATATATGTTAAGCAACTCATGTTAGGCAATTCATATTGTCTTAATCAAATTATAGTAATATAATGGCACCTTTACCACAGCTGTTATTAGAAAGTTGAAATCTGGCACAGAATAAAAATATATGGCATTATAGCTTTGCTTAGAGCTTTTACTTCAGAGTAGTGAGGAGAGGGTTGTACATCCAATGCAAGCTCTTGCTGTCTGTAAGAAAGAAGTCAGGATCTTGTTTTCCTTTTTAGAAGATACATTCCTAATCCTCTTTTCCAAGGAAAGCCACTTCCTAATCTGGCATGGACAAGACTAGAAAGACAGCTGCATCCCATTCCTTAAATAACTACATCTGTAGCTGTATTTACTTTCTGTGCACCACCTAGAAGTGCTTACCTGTGTTTACTGTTAGTCTTCCACTTTAAAAATTAAGAAAAATAAAGAAAGAAATAGGTATTGTAGGCACTTTTGCTCCACACCTGCTATACTTGTCAAAATGTGTGGCATTCCTGTCATTACTTTCTGCTTCTTCTCTGCAGAGTATTTCACAGTTAAAAAGTTCAGGGAGTGGGAAAACACATAACAGAAGTGAGGAGCTTCCTATGGCCATCATCAAAAGTGGAAGAGCTTTCTTCCAGATTTTGCTTGATCAGCCTAATAAGTTACTTTAAAAAAAAAAACAAACAGAAATAAATGCTTTATTGCTTGGATAGTGCATGTCAACAGCATCTCTGACCACTGATTTTCTGTAAGTTCACTTTCATGTTTGCTCATTTAGATGCTATAGTATTGTTTTATCTTCAGAACTGACTAACTAAGTATTAGAGTCAAGGTGTCGCTGGATGTCTTGTCATTGTAATTGCAATGGAGTCCCCTATAATAATATCTATTTAGCAAAGTTTCAGCCAAATTGTATATCTATTTGCAATACATTCATTTAATCATCTAAGCTTTTATTCTCTTCAGGGTAACCCTTGATCTCCAGTATTTGCATTCGTAAATTTGTAAGTACCTCGGTGAAAGTTAGAGGAAAAATAACTCTTATTTCAGAAATACTGACAACTAAATCTTACCAGTTCTGAATCTGTTTTTGCTTTGTAAGATGTAGGCACTATTCGAAATTAATTTCTGATACTTCATGATGAACAGTCCTTACACGCTGTGTAGGGCAGAAAGAACTATTCCTTATTTTACAAATACATGTCATGTTTAGTTCTCATTATAAAAGAAAACATGACATTTTCATTTTTGTCCATGCTCTATTATTTTCTTTACTCATAAGGAAGTACTACCTTCAGAACTGAATTTGAATTAATCATTAAAGCCAAAAAATGTTTTGCTATAAGAAACATAAAAATGTCAGCTGAATTCAAAACACAAGAAAATCAAGGCTAATGTTTTCAATGCTTTGCTTTGAACTGAATATGGGAAGACAACAATTCTATCCTCAGATTCTTCAAAATAAATAGAACAGAGGTTTACTTTGAGTTTTAAATGCTATCTTGCAAAAGTCAGTTTTATTTATATTCCTCATTCTTTTCCCAGAAGAGAATTGTAATCTATGCTCCCCTGCCTTATATCCTCCTACCAAATGTCAGGCAGCCAACTTACCCAGAGGAGTAAGACATGCTAGGTCATCAAAATCATTAAAAATCTGAAGCTCTACAAATGCATATAATGAATTTGCTGCACACTTTTTATAAAAGACAAAATAGTTTCTCTTGTGATGACTCTCCTGCTACCGTGCTTCTTGCATTTGCATGTGACATGGGTTGACAGAGGGTACTCAAGGCCAGTCAGAAGTCAGTCAAGTAATGAGAACCAATTAAGACTTGCTTACCTTTGCTCTCAAACAAATTTACTTTCTAATATTGAGTAAGTTTTGAAAAAGATAATGTGATGCTCAGAATTAAATAAAGATATTAGATGTTATCAGCAAGCTTTTTAACAGAATCAAAACACAGAAATGGTCTGAGCTTATCATTCGCGGGAACAATTCATTTTAAGAACAACAAATTTTCTTTTTCTAAATTGGCATATTTGTATAGCACATAATCTTAAGGTACAATAGCTACAACTCATTCTACATACTAACAAAATACATACCCGTTTTAAACTTTTACCTAGTACAGTTGTGACTATCTATAGGAATATGATAAAAATGTCATCAGAGAAGAAATATGTATTAAACAACCCTTAATCCACTGAAAAAATAAATGCAATAATGGGGAGGGGAAAAAACAAACCAAAACCCTTTCTCCTACATTCTGAGCAGGAACCAGACAGGTTCAGCAGAGCAAGAGAAAAATGAGCTACAGCAACATATTTTTCAGATCTGTGAACTGACCCTAAGTACCAATCACCGTGACACACTGGTTCAATCAAGCACCAAAAGCTGGAAGGAAATTGATAGAGACCAAGCAAATAAAAATCTCACAGTTATCATTCACAGATGCCTATGTTGTGCCAGTAGCAATAGGCAGACCATTCAGCAGGTATGAGCAGATGTTATATCCTTTATATTTCGTACAAAAATTAAAAGATACGAGCAATACAAAAGTGATAGCCCAACACAATGATAGATATTACTGTCAGGTTCTCAAAGAGGCTGAAGAAGGTTAAGAAACTTCTTGACTGGGTATGTCAACACAGAAAGCAAATCGTCTTTTCTCCGAAGCCCATTGAGAGCAACATCACTGTTAAGATGTGCTATAATCAAAACAGTGTAGACAGAAATCACATCAAAAGTAATTTTTTTAGTAGGGCACTTTGCATACATAATACAAACATTGATTGCAGGGATCTCAGTTTAAGCAAAGTCAAAGTCTGCTTCATTGATGCTTTACCAGAACAAGGCAAGGCTTTGGACTACCTCTGTGTGACAGAGTTCAGGTGACAGTGAAGCCTCATCTCACAGACTTTTAGTCATTCATTCATGCCCTGAGCCCACAAACTGGCAATTAGGAAACAAAGATCCCATCCTACACCATGTCCAAGTAGTGATGTTTGAATGCCAAATTAGGTGCTCGGCAGAAAGGTCACATTAAAGGGTAAGGTTGTGTTTGCACTCACTAAAAAGCAAACTACAAGAAATAAATATTACCGTTATTTTTCACACGATAGATGACATTGTGTTCTGCCTTAAAATAAATTTAAAATTTCAAGATAGAGAGATGGGACTGACGAAACACACCTTTTCTGCAGAAGTCAGAAAGGAAAACTGTCAAGGAGCTATTAATATTCAATAAGATTAAAAGAACATGGTTTTCAGCAGGTCTCTATTTGGAAATAACCAGTGATAATTAATGAAATGATAGGATGCTTTCAATCAAAATTCATGTTTAGGGCCTACACTACGGAAGCTTTGTTCTACATGCTACACTGATAAAGAATGTGCTTTCCTCCAACAGGTAGCAACACCAGAAAGAAGGATTACTGCTCACAAGCTCCATGACCTGAACAGAGAAAGACAAAGGAGTCAAGAAATTTAAAGAAAAAGCCATGTACTGAATCCTCAAGAAACACTGCTGGGTGTGGGAAAAGAGGACTTAATTCGAATTGCTTGATAAAATTTATGAAGCTTTATAATATTTCCTTGAACAGTCGACTGGGAGGCACACCCTGTTCCTACCATACTTTATGCTAATATAATTTGACTTTTTTGAAGTCTGTTGCAGCCATCAAATTTACCACCATGGTTCTACTGTAAAAGTCTTGCATTTCTTAACTTCAGCAGATGTTTTTTGAATTTATAAACTTAATTTCTTAATTTCTTGAGAATAAATTGTAATTGTGATATGATTCATCTTTTATTTCTTCATACACCGAAAGTAATTGATAAAAGCATCAATTATGCAGTGTTCATGTATCTTAATATTTAGGATAATTAATGCATAATATTGAAATATATTTTTAAAAAATACTTAATGTCAGAAATGTTCAAACATTTTCCTAATGCAACCTGTTAGCTTTGAAAAAGAAATAATCCCAGATATTTATCTTTTGGTAATTCACATCTGTTATAAATTAAGTCTTAAATGTAATATTTTCATACAAATGGCATAATTAGAAATTTTTATAAACCTCTTGAATAGACATAGATCAACAATCATGTTCACATAATCAGAGTCAGATCACTACAGCACTATTTCTAAATCTGTTTAGTCACTGGATTCCTCACACAACCTATCTGCATCTTCAGGTGTACAAAGAAACAATCAGGTTAGCTCCAGTAATATGCAGTGCTACCCTCCAAGTGTCCAACCTTACACAAATAAGAAGGTATTTTAAATAAAACACTCCAAAAATATATCAGAGTGAAGATGTTTCTACACATGTCCATTAGAAGACAGCAAAGATGGAAAAACTTACACAATTAAGGCAAAGATGGATAAGCAATATAACGTAGAAATAAAACAAACATAGTGGGCAAATATACCAAAACATCAAACATTAAATCCTGCAACCAACTTCTGAAAGAAAACAATTTATGATTTGAAAGTTCTTATATCTTTTCCACATTGCAATGAAAAAAGAGAGTTACTAGCACAGACCTACTGTTTCTCTGATAAAATGAAAAGATACTGAGAGACCTGTCACAATAGGTTCTATAAATATTTCTTATTTCTGTCCCATTTATATGTATAATAAATGTGTAGAATGTGTAAAACTTACAGAGGGCTTTTTTTAAAAAAGAAACATTAAAATGCTTAGCTTACCAAAGGAGGTTGGTTATTTAAAAAAAACCAAAAGGGCCAAGAACACCAAGCAAAAATATTCAAGGCTCCTTGTTCAGACACTGGAGGGATGTCACTTGGGGGCACTCAGGAGGAAAAAACACATTCCCTGCCAAGTTTCTCCCAGAAAGAGTCGTCAGCTCTTCACTAAGCGTTAGCCTGAATTGTCAGTCATCTCTACCTATTTAAACTGAATGGTGATGAGCACTAAAGGAAGTGCTTATATAAGTTTTCTTTAGTACTACAGTTTTTTAGTATAATCTAATTCACCTTACTTATATGTCCATTTTCATTCATCAAAGATTTCAAATGTGGGGAAGAAAAACCTTATGGTCCAGGTAAGACACTGTGGTGGATTGACATTGGTTGGATGCCAGGTGCCCCCCAAAGCTACTCCATCACTCCCCCTCTCAACTGGACAGAGGAGAGAAAATCCCCCTCTCGGATCGAGGTAAGGGCAGGGGAAACTTACTCATCAATCACTGTTATGGGCACAACAGACTAGACTTGGGGGAAATTAGCTTAATTTATTAGCAACTGAGTGAGAGTAGATAATGAGAAATCTAATCAAACCTTAAAACACCTTCTTCCCACCACTTCCTTCTTCACTCCCAGGTGAACTTCACTCCCAAATTCTAGTTCCTCCTCTCCATCAGCAGCACAGGGGTACAGAGAATGGGAGCTGTGGTCAGTTTATCACATGTTGTCTCTGCTTCTGCTTTCCTCCTCAGAGAGAGGACTCCTTCCCCTGATCCAGCAGAGGTTCCCTCTCATGGATACAGTCCTTCATTAACTTCCACAACACGAGTTCTTTGCACGGTCTGCAAGTTCTTCATGAACTGCTCCAGTGTGGGTCCCTTCCATGGGGCACAGTCCTTTAGAAACAGAGTGGGTCCCCCGTGGGGTCTCAAGGCCTGCCAGTAAACCTGCTCCAGCATGGGTTGCTCTCTCCACAGGGTCACAGGTCCTGTCAGGAGGCCACTCCAGGACAAGCTTTGCATGGGGTCATTGATGGGCTTGGCCTTGACTAATGGCAGGTCGGTCTTGGAGCCATCTGGCACTGGCTCTATCAGACATGGGGGAAGCTTCTGGCAGAACAGAAGCTACCCCTGTAGCCCTCCCCCTGCCCCTTGCTACCCAAACCTGGCCACGTAAATCCTACACAGAGAGGCAAAACTGCCATTCAAAAAACGATTTCAAATTATATTTATCTACCACCACATCATCAGGAATTACTTCTGACATGCAATGTGACACAAACAGAAGGAGGGGTGATTTATCTATTGTTTTTGAGCCCATGATAAGTTTATGAATTAGGGGAAATATATATATATATATATATATATAAAGCTCTTTGCTTCTAAATGCAATTTGTCTCACTGAATTCACGTCTGTGAAAAGCTTCTTTTGTAATGGAGTGCTCATTCCATCTTTATATAAATTTCTTCCATTTTTTAGTAAAATAGAACTTTCACAGAACAGAAAAACATTCTTCAAAAAGGAAAAAGCAAAAATGTACAGACAAAATGGGTTTAACTTCATGAGAAGAAAGGAGCTTTGCTTTTTTAGTTATGTTAAAAAAGAAGTGAATCTCGAGTCTTTTAAATTACTCCTACTGACTGTTAAATCATTGTGTCAGGGCTTTTTCTTCATCTTGAACATTATTTTATTGCAACAACAAGAACAAGTAATGGATTCACTGATGTTACCTCCTTTCTGGAATCACTTCACAGGTGCTAAATTCCTTGCACATTTTGATTTTAGGAAGCAGAGACCGACAGCACAGAGCGAACCAGCCAAAAGACACATTATGCTGGACTAAAATTAAGACAGCCCAGATGGGTAAACACTATCAACACAAAAGACTACAACAGGTACTCATAAATCATGCAACAGAAACCAAATATTGGTTGGAAAAGGGAAAAGGAACAGTATAATAACACAGTTGGTTTTGATTAAAATGGAAAAAAGCCTGAAAACCCTGGGTGTTCAACACATGGGCATAATTTCAGAAATCTATGTGACATCACTTGCTATAAACCATAATGGTAGCCCAGAGAGTATCAGATTCTACTAGGAACTCCATTTTTATTTTCAGACCATTGCAATACAAAGAGGGCCCCATTTTTGCAACAACAATCAACAAACCTTTATTTTATGGCAGCATGGCAGAAAGAAACAATATGCCTCCTCTAAATATAATTAGTAACCTTGTCAAGTTAATACAATCAGTAGTGTTCCGCTAGATTAAACTTTCAGCTGGATGAAAACAGTTCATTTTATCCACTTGCTATTCTACTGAAGTTAATTCCTGTCTAAATAAAAAATGACAAATACTAAACCAACTCCTTATTTTCCAAACTCACACAAAGAATTATATTAAAATACAAAGAAAGCAAAAGAAGGGAAGGTAATAATCAACTGGATGAAAGTGCTCAATGTAAAATCTGAAGGTAAATAATGAATTATAATTGGTAATATATTGTTGGGGGCAGGGGTGAGTCAAAGATTTGAAAATAGGAAAAAAGATGCAAGATCATGAACCATAAAAAGACCAGTGATGAGTGGCATCCCTCGGGATTCTATCTCAGAAGGGGTTTTATTTAATATCTTCACCAATGACAGACAGTGAGGTCCAAGTGTACCCTCAAGGTTTGCAGATGACATGAAGCTGAGCAGTGCAGTTGACACACCTGAAGGATGGGCTGCCACCCATTGGGACCTGGGCAAACTTGAAAAGTGGGTTCACGAAAAGTCATGCACTTCAACAAGTCCAAGTGTAAGGTGCTGCACCTGGGTCAGGGCAATCCCAGAGATCGGTACAGACTGGGAGAAAAAATAATTGGCAGCAGCCCTGCGGAGAAGGACTTAGGGGTTCTGGTGGATGAAAAGTTGGATGTGAGTCAGCTTGTGTGTGTGTGCTTGCAGCCCAGGCCAATTGCATCCTGGGCTGCATCAAAAGCAGCGTGGCCAGCAGGTGAAGGGAGGGGATTCTCCCTCCCTACTCCACTCTTCTGAGATCTCACCTGGACTACTGCATCCAGGTTGGGGGTCCTCAGCACTGGAAAGACATGGACCTATTGGAGCAAGTCCAGAGGAGGGCCATGAAGATAATCAGAGGATGGAGCATCCCTCCCACGCAAACAAGCTGAGAGAGTCAGGGCTGTTCAGCCTGGAAAAGAGCAGGGTCTGGAAAGACCTCACTGCAGCCATTCAGTACACGAAGAGAGTTTTCAAAAAAAGGAGACTGACACTTTACATGGGAATAAAGTGTTAGAAAAAGGAGAGAGAGGAGTGATTTAGATTACATAATAGGAAGAAATTCTTTATTGTGAGAGTGGTGAGGCACTGGAACCGGTTGCCCAGAGAAGCTGTGGATAGTCTATGCCTGGAATTGTTCAAGGTCAGGTTGGACGAGGCTTTGAACAACTTGATCTAATGGAAGATGACCCTGCCCAAGGCAGGGAGGGGTATACCTAGATCATTGTTCCCTTCCATAGCAAGTCATTTATTAGTCAGATTTTGAATGTGTTGCTTTAGGAGTATAAACTATAAGTGTGGTATTAACATTGATTTCAATACAATGTTATTTGAAGGGAGATGGTAAGAAGGGTTGAGATGGATGTGTCCTTAATCTTTATTTATATCTATATTAAGATCTATCTATATAAATTTATATTGATAATATTTACATTATTTATACCTGGCACACTAGACTGATGGTATGTATCTACTTCTCTATAGTAGTTAGTATGAAAATACAACAGTTCTGAGACCAGTAATGCTAGAATCTGCTATGTGAGTTCAAATGGCTGACAGCAAAAAACTTCACTGAAAGCAGTCTTTCAAATGTTCTATGAAATAAAACATTGAAGTTCATCTATGTAAAAGAAATCAAAACACAGCAGTATTAAGTTATAAAAGTCAATAGTTTTCATGGGAAATTAAGAGGATAAATTGGATAGTACCCTTTCAGAAGGTATCCATAAAATGTTTAAAACAGTGTTTTGGAAGCAGAAACTTTTCAAAGCAATCAATCAAAAACATTCAGTACTAGTGGGATAGAAGTAAATGCTAAAATGAGCTATTTTCATCCCAGGTACACTGCCAAATCACTACATGCAATTATACTGTTTATTTATTATAGATTTAATTGCATTTTAAAGGCAATCTGCTTTATATGCTTTATATGTGTTGAAACCAAAAACTCCAGAAAGAATTCCCCCATGCAATTCCTAAAAAGCTCATCCTGTGGAAGTAGCTCTGCTATGCTCTAAATTGTGTTACTAGGTAGCCATGCTGCAAGCTAATGAATGTTTGAAAGCATGAGTGTGTGATCAATACATCAAAAGAGACTGCTGGCTCAGCTGAATTTTCCATACCATCTTTTCCAAGCAATAGACTATGGTGATGGGGTACGTGAGAGGACCCACCAGCAGTCAGACAGATCAAAAGCCCCATTTAGTTCCTTGCATCCTGGCCAACATTAAGGATATGTTTGCACCACCTCTGCGACCTGTCATACGAACGTTCTAAATCGATTTACCAGAGGACATTTATTTTGCTAAAAAAGGCAAAACCATTGATTTATTGAAAAACACTAGACTGTTCTGTTGTTAGAAGATGTTCTATTCTATGAATCAATAACAAACATTTGATCAAAGAGAAAAAACTAATGTAGTTAAGACTGAATCAAGAGAAATATTATCCTCACCAGGAGAACCTCACCCTTCTTTCAACTCAGGTGGTTTTATAAAGTAAGAATGCAAATGAAGGCTGTTAAAAGAAAACATGTAAAAATAGCTGGGTACAAAATTGACACAGTTTGGCTAAGAGTAAGAAGGCCATAGGGAAAGTTATAAATTTAGCACCTGCTACTGGCAGTCTCCAAATCCCCTAAGTTCTGCAGAAAAACAGCATTGACAGAGTCATTCTGACCAACTGCTGCCAATTGACAAGACAAAATACTTATATTTTGATTTGTTGCTCCCTAAATAAATGCAATCAGAAAGCAGTAATGACACTATTAGCACTTACTTAAGTTAAACTGCAGTGGTAAGACTTTTGTCTGTCTCCAAACATTAACTTTAAGAGGCTACCTTAAAAATATAATTCAGATCCTGAGATTCACTATTACTTCCACCTTCTAGCCATTCTTAATCCTTCAAAAAATGCATGTGTTTAGATCATTAAGAATGGCAAACTTACTTATTAAGCACAGCATTGCCAATTCCAGAGATGAATATAAAACCACTCAAAAGGCAATTATAAATTTTCTTTAATCTGATCATTTAAAAGGGGGTAAGTTATGCCACATAGTGCCTTTCAATCATGGTCTGCTTCTTTAGCACTCCTTTACTGGAGGAAAAAAAAAAAGTAAAAAAAATTCCAGTATTTATTTTCTTTTCTTCTTGTATTAAAAAGACTGATCAAATACATTTTTTCATGAAACTTTACAGCAAATAAATCAACTACAAAACTGTTATCAAAGAGGCATATTTTCTCAAGAAGAAAGGATATGCTAGCAAAAACATTACTTAAATACACAAATGCTTTAGTCAAAATTCCAAAATTATATACCATACCTCAGTTGTAACCATCAGGCTTTGGTTGATTAATACATTGAATGTTTCATTAATTGTCTTTCAAAAAAGAAACATACTCAAGAAATGTCTTCACTGTCGGAACTAACAGATGACTGAATATTATTCAAAACTATTACTGTTTGTACCTGATGAAAAGCTTCCTGCTCTAAGAACCAAAGCATTGTTTTACACAGCTGTTTTTATGCCCTGGTTGCTTCACTGGCTTTAAATTGAGGAAATTTTAACATATCTGTCACAACCAAGACCTAGGAAAAAAAAAATCTAGGGCAATAATAAAGTCCATCTGTAGCATTGAAAGCATATTTCACCTAAACAAATCAAAAGTTCCTCAGCTTGCTGTAATAGCCAATATGAACATCAGCCTTAGTTGGTTATTAAAGGCTAACATGCTTAAGTGACAGGCAGAAAAATATGACTATTTCAATGACACCTTAAATTATAGTAATTCTAATTATCAGTAATGTTTTATATTAGCTTTTCCCATTTTGCACCAATGAGAACAGTGGTATAACCAGGTCTGCTCCTGAGTTCCTCAGAGGATCCTGCAAATTTTTTTTTGTCTGGAATGTAAGTGAAATGGGAGATTAGGTTAAGTTAAATTATTTCCTGAATAATTTGCTAAAAGCTAGATCCAAGAAGATAATCAGTAATAAGACAGAGAATTGTAGTTTCCTTCCTCCGTACAAGAAAAGACATAGTAACACAGAGAGAAAAAAAGTAGATTGCCAACATATATCACAAAAGAAAAAACAATTAAAAAAGAGATCAGTGAATCAGAATAAAAAGATTATTAATAATAATGGAGTTGAGATTTCAGAACCATGTCCCCAACCTGTACAGATGGTATTAAAAAAACCCCCAACAGTACAAAATACTGTGATCATAAAGAAAAGTAAAGAAAAGAGAAGAAAAGTAAATGCATTGGGGTACTGAGTGTTAACAACATCCACATTCCACAAACTGAGTCACTGAGATTTTATCAGTTGTGGGAGACTAAAATCAGGCCCCTGTAAAATTCTTTGATAAGAGTGCAATGATCTCAAACATGCCAAATACCTAGAAAATCTCTCTGCGCTGGATAGTTTTGGTCGGTTGGTTTTATTTATCTGTTTTTACTTTGCCTACATATTTGCTACATCCAGATTTTTATTATGTTAGCTCAGGACACGGGCCTAAATATATTTCTGACGAATGTCAGACCAACTTGACCAATCTGCTGCAAGTCACCGACTTTTCTTCAAGGTGCAGTAAAGACCACCTCCAAATGATGCCACTATCATTACTGGTTTACAAAACATGTCAAAACATGAAGCATGAAGACAGAGATTAGAGTCTCAGAACACAGCAGTATTCCAGGCTGCCTTTCCAAAGAAAGACTGAAATTATTATTTTAATAAAAACAAACAAAAATTTTAGAAAGTATTTCAGTCTCTATAGAGAGTAAGAAACAAGAACTGAGAAGAAATAACTTTTCAACTAATAGACCACTACCATGTGTAGTGTCTTGAAAACTATGAATTCCCACTCCAAAATCATTTTCTCCTTGAAGGGAATATAGGTCCTCAACTTTCAAAAATGTGCACATTTAAACTACATAGCTTCACTGTTTCCATTTGCACTTTTTTTAACGGACCCTGAAGTTTCATCGTGTCAGCAGAGCCGCATTACTTAAGTTCAAATAAATTGTTTTCTGCCTGAAAATCTGACACCACAGTAGACAACGACGGTAGGAAACAGTAGAGAACATGAGTACTTCTGATTAGCATGAATGAGCGGGATGACACTGAACAAATCAACACGTCTCCCTGGGCTCCTCTTCCCATATCATCTATACACACTCTTGAGACCATAGGCAGTCTTGCTATATGCTTGCTAAGTGCTCAGAAAAGTGTATTTTTCTAAAAAACCGTTGACGTCTAAAGCATAATACAAATAATATAGAAATGACTCGTGTTTAAAAGAGGGAAAAAAACTGGGTTTCATTCTTGCAATGCAAGAGGAGATTTATTCCCAGTATGTCCAGATAAATTACATCTGACAAAGCAGCACTCATGCAAATACAAGTCACCAACACACAGTCTCTTGTGGTATGCCACTAAGAAACATTTTTGAGTGGTGTCCAAATCATCCAGCTATTACAGTTATGATGGTGTCACAGCTGAATTTCTTTCTTTGGGAGGTCTGCTGGCTAGTGTGAAAAGTCACCAGCTCTACAGTTTCACTCCTGTTTTTTGAGACAGTAGAGTGTAAAGGTGAAGATTACACACACTGTCTAGCAATTCATTGCTGAAACTGTTCTGCATTTCATATCAATATGCAATAAATTCATAGCAAACCTGTATTATCAAAAGAACACCACAACATTGTTTTGAAAATGTATTATAAAAATTTTGTATTTAGTACTTTTTTTGCCTCGTATTCATGTTTACTGATGCCCCAGAGAGGGGCATCAGAAGAATAAGGCACACTAAACAGGTTATCATCTTACAGGTCTATATTTTGCAATAAACAGTCAAAACGTAGCTTCAGCGCTTTTTTAAGATTTATAAATGAGCAAAATCCGCCTGGTGAATGAGGGGAAGGTTGTGGATGTGGTGTATCTGGACTTCAGCAAAGACTTTGACACCGTCTCTCACAGCATGCTCCCGAAAAAGCTGCAGCCCGCGGCTTGGACAGGGGCACTCTGTGCTGGGTTAGGAACTGGCTGGAGGGCCGGGCCCAGAGTGTGGTGGTGACTGGTGCTGCATCCAGTTGGCAGCCAGTCACTAGTGCTGTCCCCCAGGGATCAGTGCTGGGCCCAGGTCCTGCACTTTGGCCACAACAACCCCATGCAGCGCTACAGGCTGGGGACAGAGTGGCTGGAGAGCAGCCAAGCAGAAAGGGACCTGGGAGTTTGGATTGACAGGAAGCTGAACATGAGCCAGCAGTGTGCCCAGGGGGCCAAGAAGGCCAATGGTGTCCTGGCCTGTGTCAGGAACAGTGTGGCCAGGGAAGTGATTCCACAGTGTTCCCAGTGGACCAGGGAAGTGATTCTTCCCCTGTACTCAGCAGTGGTGAGGCCATATCCGGAGTACTGTGTCCAGTTCTGGGCCCCTCAGTTCAGGAAGGATATTGAGGTGCTGGAGCAGGTCCAGAGAAGAGCAACAAGGCTGGTGAAGGGACCTGAGCCCAAGTCCTATGAGAGGCTGAGGGAACTGGGGTTGTTTAGCCTCTACATCACTCTCTACAACTCCCTGACAGGAGGCTGTAGCCAGGTGGGGGTTGGTCTCCCAGGCAACCAGCAGTAGGACAAGAGGGCACGGTCTTAAGCTCTGCCAGGGGAGGTTTAGGTTAGATATTAGGAAGAAATTTTTTACAGACAGAATAATCAGATATTGGAATGGGCTGCCCAGGGAGATGGTGGATGCAGCATCCCTTGAGGTTTTTAAGATGACATTGGATGTGGCACTTAGTGCCATGGTCTAGTAACCACGGTGGTAGTGGATCAAGTGTTGGACTTGATGATCTTGGAGGTCTTTTCCAATCCGGTTGATTCTATGGCTCTGTGAAAATGCCCTAAATAAATAATGGTTCTTTTTTAAGTAATTATATACAATTACCCCTGTAAATGAACTCTCATCCCTGACAGATAAAAAAACTCATGCACATTTAAGAGATTAATTCTCTTTTCTATTTTTCTGAAACATCTTTGGTAGACAGAGTTAAATTTCTGTTTAAAAATATTAACATGGAAGTCAGCTTTGGCAAGCCTTTGATGTTTACACCTGTCTCTTCATTGTGTATCAGGTACATATGCCACCCATCTGATAAGGCTTTTCTCTGTTTGTGTGCCCAGAAAATCTGCATGACACTTCTGACATGGAAATGATTAATGCTAGGAGAAACTGTATAAACATTGCTATTCTGTAGTTTACTAGTATTTACTTCTTTAAGAGAAATCATACCATACATTGTCTGACATTGAATTTATCTTAGTACTGTATTTCTTAGTAAAGACTTAACTCTCTTCTATGTGTTCAACTGCTGAATAACAACTGCTGATATGATCTATTAGCACTATTTCTGCTATATGAGGTCACAGCTTCATCAGCTGTACCAGTTCTTTATCTAAAATTAGCTGGTTTGGTTTGGACAGAGATTAGAGAAGTGATCAAGAACTGTTCCTGTTGGACGAAAAATGAATACTGGGCAATTTGAGACTTGTCCAGAACTGCTCAATTTCCAATAAACAAGTGTTGAGTTGGCACAGGACATTACTGGAAACAATCATACTGATCCAAAAGAAAGGGTAGTAATTAATTTAATGTTTTAAAATTGAAATCACTCAGATGCCATATTCCTCTGTTATATTCAGCCTGGAAAAGAAGAGACTGAGGGGAGACCACATTGCAGTTAAAACTTCCTCCTGAGAGGAAGAGGAGGGGTAGGCACTGATCTCTTCTCTGTGGTGATCAGTGACAGGATCTGAAGGAATGGCTTAAAGTTGTGTCAGGGGAGGTTTAGGTTGGATATTACAAAAAGGTTTTGCACCCAGGGAGTGGTTGGGCACTGGAGCAGTATCCCCAGGGAAGCGGTCAGAGCACCAAGCCTGACAGAGTTCAAGAAGTGTTTGGACAATACCCTCAGGCACATGGTGTGACTCTTGGGGATGGTCCTGTGTAGGGCCAGGAGTTGGACTTGATCTTTGTGGGTCCTTTCCAACTCAGCATATTCTAAGATTCCGTGATTCTACTGAGTTTATGACACATGAAGGAACTACTCCACCACACTATCATAAAAAAAAAGACCTTTTCTACTTTACTAGAAGTTTGCTGTGATACTTCTCATTCATTCAGAAACCATGAATTAAAATGATGATCAGACTTCCTAGTGGGTTTCTGGTTGACAGGTATAGAAAACCCATTTTATCAATTTAATTACATTTATCATGCTTCAATGTATTAACGTTGCTAACACGCAGTACTTCAGCACAGGAATACAGAGAAAAGTACTTTTTGTTTTTTAAGCTTTGACAGTCTGTATGGTGTACTATTTTAAAAAAATGAAAAAAAAAAAAAGAGATGAGACTTTTCAGTGTATTGACACTTCCTCCAACTAAGGACAACTTTAAACAAGAGTTCCCACTACAATGCCTTACCAAAATCAACAACATATCCATTCCATGCCACTCATACCTACCCCAAGGTAAAGAATGGCAAGTGAAACAAACTAGCAGCTTGCCAGTTTCTGACAAACAACATTTAGTACTGAATAAGCTATGTAGATTATTTATATATGAATATATATATATGAATATATATGTATTTAACTAATGCAATTTTATCTAGTCCTTTTGTTAACTTTGTATGAAGATGTTGGATATACCGTAGTATACCAGTGGCACATCAATATCTCCAACCAAGCTAAACTCATATCAATGGCATACTATGATGGGCACCTATTCTGAATTGCTACAATTCTCTGTCCTTTCCACTGGAATATTGATCTCTAAGGCATGTGAAGAAAAAAAATCTATACTCAGTTAATGAACAAAGTAGTGCCACAGAATACACGGGATTTATCTAAATTTCCAGCATCTGTACTCCAAAGGAAAACTTGAAAAAAAGCAGAATGATAGCAGATGGGATCTCACGGTAGTCACACAGACTGAAGCAACAACAGGACAAGAAAGATTAAAAAACTGAAGGGAACAAAAGTTGTTGGAGAGGAAAAAGAATTAAAAAGTTTCAAAAATCTAAGCATGAAATGTCCAGCCCATTATTCGTCTTGATGACTCCTATTCCCTCAAATAGATTCAACATCATCACATAGATACACCATCTTTTAAACTCCATCTATTCTTCAAGGTGACAACATTCTTCATTCTTCAAGAAGGAAATCTTTAACAAGTAGGCTGTCCTCATATTCAGAAAGAAAAGCTAGTGGGGAAGAATAGCCTGGCTGAAACTCAGGGAAAAAAGAGACTTTATGACCTTCAGAAGAAGGGACAGGCCACTAATGAGGACAACAAGAATGTTGTGAGGTTGTGCAGGGAGAAAATTAGGAGGGCCAAATCCCAACCAAAACTTAATCTGGCTACTGCTGCAAAGGACAATAAAAAATCGTTCTATAAATACACAGGAACAAAAGGAAGGGTAAGCAAAATTTCCATCCCTTACTGGATGGGGAGGGGGAACATCATTAGAAAAGATGAGGAAAAGGTTGAGATACTTAATGCTTTCTTGGCCTCTGTACTAGGTTCACAGTTAGACTCAGTGATCTTATAGGTCTTTTCAAACCTAAATGATTCTTTGATTCTATTCTTTGCTGGTTTTTTCTAGTGTTTCATTTTGAAAAAAAAGGAAGGACACTGTGGATCAGTCCAACCAGTCTGCAGACTTCTAGATCATGCAGCTAGGAACAGTTCACAATAAGCATGCCAAACTCCCAGCTGGACAAACAGTAGGCATGTTGAATCCATATGTTCTGTAGCAGAGAGCTCTGCAAATGTTTCTAATACCATAATTCTTCTTCAGTGGTAGCTAAGAAGATCTCTTTCCAATTTTCTTTAAAAACTTTCATATTCTTCCTGTGTAATATTTTTTAAATTAATTCTTTCCTGTGCTGGCACATAATACGTATTTATATAATTAAAGCTCATAATATGAAATCTTTACTGCAACAGCATCTTACTGTATGACCCTTAAGTTATAACACAATAAAAAAGTTTGCAGATAAAGGATTTGGAAGGAACTCAAGTGCATCCCAGTATATCTCATCCATTCTACAGATCTTTTGTTGCCCCACCTTCTCTTCTAAGCTCAGCTCTACTGAGAGGAGTCCACCTTCAGTGTCTGGAGTAGGTACTTCTCACAAGCAGCTTAGCTCAGCTTCCTCTCCTGATCAGTCTTCCCTCAAGCATTCATGTTGAAAGCTGCTATATTACCATTGAATCTGCTCTTTTCGAAACTAAACCAAACCATTTCTTTCAAAATAATCTCATTCACTGCCTTTACTAAACCTCCAACTTCTTCTGTTCTCCATTAGACACTTCCTTTGATTTGTACACATCTTTCTGCTCGAGGTGCATTGAAACTAGTTACAGCATTCTGACTAACAACTCCCCAGTATCAACTTGCCCAAAATAAGTAGCCTACCGTGTCTACCCTATTCTGAAATGCACATACGGTACTCCACAGCCTTCAAATGCAATTTAAGAAAAAACATTGTACTTCTGAATAACATCCTGGCTGAATAATCAGCAAATATCCTGGAAACCGTTGCTGCCTAAAGCATTATCTCTTAAATTTTAAGTATATTTAACATTTCTCTCTTAAACATTGCGTTTTTCATTGAATGCATTTCCTAGTAGTATTTTTCCATTCATAAACACTACTAATAGTTTCAACTTAATGAGGTAATTTTTCTGCCAATATTGTCTCCTGAAGAACTTTAGACTGCAGAAGAAACAGAGCAGCATAAAGCAGTATAAAAATTTTGTGATTCTCTGACTCCTATCAAATATCACTCTTAATATTTTGAGACAAATTTCCAAAAATCCAGCAATTTGTTTGTTATTTTACCCCTTCTGTACTTGGATTCAACTCTAAATTTAGGATCTCCTGCAGCTAGATTCCCTCTCTGGCCTCTCCTTCTAAACCAGCCAGTAATTGGCCATTTCTTCTAAAGCCTCCAGTAATTTTTTGACATTATGCAACCCCAGATCATCACTTTCAGGTAATCACATTTTCTCAGTGGGTAATCCTTTGTTTGTGTGGGATGGCAACTAAACAGTGTAATCTGTCTAGGTAGTAACTAGCAAATAATGCAAGGCTGAATCCACGCAACTAAACGTACCACATTTTAACTATTTCTATTGTTAGCTTTGGATAACTGCTCTTAGGAATTACAATATAGAACGGAGATTCAAAAAAAGCAGAAAAGTACCACATTCATTTGCAGTCTCCCTTACATACACCGTTTCTAACAAACATATATAAAAAAATCAGAAACAACTCACAACTCATCACCTCTTGGCTGTAATTTTCAGAAACATCCCTACCTTTTCCATCCTTCACCAAAGGCAGCAACAGCTTGCAAGACTTCAAGAAACTGAAATCCTTTTACAGAGGCACTGTATAAATCTTTACTCAGAATTTATAGACTTCAGACACAGGATGGAGCATCAAGGGACAAAACATGTACAATACTCATGTTTATGGGAACAGGAAAATCAGGAATACCATCATATATATTCACACAGATCCAAAAATTCCAAGGGTCAATCTTTCTCATATTTAAGTTGTTCTGGACCAGTGCCATCAGATCTGAAGTTCTTTAGTTTTTCCAACTACTGTCAATGTTCCCATAACCTATATACTTTCAGGTTGCATTGTAAAACAGCTTGGCAATTTTATCTTACCTGGCATTCAAATTACACCTCCTTTCAGAAACAAAAGCCTAAAAAATGAACATTAGAAAAATCCTTAAACTATTCTCTTGTTTTCTGAAGTTAAATCATGAGATTCAAATAAGTTGGACCCACACAAAAACATTAATTACCCTACTTAGCTAACAATATAAAATTTATACAACTAACGCACAGAGGCTTATTTGGATGGTTTTGTCTTCTTAGAACTAACAACTTCCAAAGAATAAACGGAAACAAAATTATTTACTGAGACTTAACACTGTAAGGATTTTTCCTTTTCCAGGTTTCACCCAAGTGTGAATGTATACATGGTCCTAAACAGAACTGGCTTTGGAGAGGGGTATGTGTGTGGAATCTTTCATTAAATCCTAATTGGTTCCCATTAAATTTACTGTTGGCATAACCACCTGACACAACCATCTATTGCAGCAGAACTTTATTAACAGAAGCTTTTTAATACCTTTTCAGCTTCTAGTAGTAGCTGTAAAATTACTCTGCCCAGGTATCTGAAAAGTGAATTCTATCTTGACATGTTTTCAGCATGCTGTGGAACTAGTTTTAAAAGCTGTTTAAATGTAATGCATATATTTATCAGACAGTTTTTCGTTGTCAAGTTGGATTCTGAAGATGCTGCTCCAAAGTGATGGGCCACTGTTTCTTCTTTTGGCAAAATAATTCTCTCTTCTTCTTCCAATGCCTACTCACTGAAGTCAGAAGCCAACAATTGGATGTGTTAGCACATAATTATTGCTAATTGTATTCTTGGCTGAGTACAGCACATTTCCTCTGAGATACCTCAGCCACATTAATCCTACACCGTTTTAGTAAATCCAGATCCTTTAGTACCTTAATCTAATATAATTGCTGTTTTTTGTAAAAGTTATTTTTATTATAATAATAAAAAACTAAGTATTTGCTACTATAAAAGACAAAATTAACACATTTCAGGAAAACACAGTTACTGTAATAATGTTTATTTCACAGTTCAAGGATTGCCTCAAACCAATCTGCACATAACAGCCTGAAACCAGTACACAAAATCATTTTTCTTAAAGCTGAAATAGAACTGTAGCTGCTTTAGTTCATTACAAAGTTAAGTATTTTGTTTATGATCACAGGATTGAGGTTGAATTTAAAAGGGACCTCTGGAGATCATCTAGTTAACCCCCCTTAAAACAGAGTCAACTACAACACATTTCTTAGGACTGGATCCACTCAGGTATTGAATATCCCCAAGGATGGAGACTAGTGTTTCCCTAGGTAACCTCTTCCAGTGCTTATCACCCTTATTGTAAAGAACTTTATAACCTTTAAATGCAATTTCTTCTATTTCAGTTCATGCCTTTTAAAGAATTTTCAGTCTTAAAGTTTAGACAAAATTGTAAATATTGGTCACTACGCAATAATGAAAGAGTATGGAAAACTTTTCAAAATACTCTGTGCTTTGGTACACACCCTTTGTTTTTTGTTTTGAAAATTCCTCAGTTCACCATTTTATTATTTCCTGAAACTGAGTGACAGAATAGTACTAACATTATATAAATATATTCACAGGGTCTAAGACATAAACAATAACATAAACATAAACAAAAACATAAACATAAACCTTTGGACTTAGGAGGCAAAACACTTTTGCAATGTACAATTTCTTACCATAAAACAAAAATTTCAAAACATTTAAGCAAGGCTCAAAAAAAGCAACACAACACCATTCAGTATACTTAGGTAGAAAATATTTCCTTTTAAAATTAACATTTTACACAGTTCCTCAAACATGTTTGTAGAGCAACTAACAACACCAGAACTTACAAACAACAAATCCTACCCAGTGTATTCTCCTTATAGCCCTTTTTTTTCTTTGAATTAAAGGCCAAACTGTAAGGGAACTTGAGTTTTCTATAACTGCAAGTAGCAAATAGTCAAGTCAGTTCATGTAGACATAGTTATGGGAGGACAAAAAATTTGTTGCTCACCCAGGAAGTAATCTCCCACTGATGAATACTCCTGTATTACGGAGCACAGTTTTACAGACCTCCCTCTTTCTGCCTTCAGCTGTTCCAATTCCATTGGCTGTAAAATAAAACCTATTAGTTAACTTTATTGCAGACTCCTTGATTGTTTGATTATTCCGTGATGACTGTCCTTTTTGATGCAGTCTGGAGGGGAAAAAAAAAAAGTCAGCTTTATTTCTAGCATTTCTTGTGTCTCTTCTCAATTGTCCAGCTGTTTTCAGGTACTGTAAGACTGGAGCTGCTCAGGCTGGCATTGTCCTTGGTAAGGATTTATACTCCTTTCTAAAAACACTACAACAATGTTTTTTCTTAAAGTTTTTGAAAGTGCATATTGTTTTGAGTTATTCTCTATGCTTAAGTTTCTTGATGAATTAGTCTTCCCTCTTGCACTGGTCCCAGTCTTTTGCTCTGACCTTCCAAAGCACAAAAAAACAACTAAATTGAGATGTTCAACAAAGACAGGAGGCTTTTTTAATTGTGACATAGTCCGACTCACCAAACTGAGCTACTAATTTTGCAGAGAGGATGTTAGCTAAGTTACTGACACTGTTAATAGTCCTTCAGTGATTCCTCATAAAACCTGGGTCTCATTAAACATGGAGCAGTTTTCACACAGTGCATTGAAACAGAAGAGAGCTTTTCATTTTACTGGCACACAAGAGATGCCCAAAATACTCCAAGAGGAGACTAAGCACAGATTAACTTTGATATGTCTTTCCAGTGGGATTATTGATACCCAGTACAGTAATTCTGACTGCTAAGACACAAAATTCAATCATCCATGTTCTTTTGATAATAAAGGTCATACACACTGTAATCAAGTCAGTTTTTATTTGGCTTATCAGTTTTCTCGAACAAGAACAGAGTTAGATAAGGAGAACAGCCAATATGCAAGAATAAAAAAATGGAGAGAAATGGCATTTTAAAAAACCGCATTAGGCACATCAAGAAAAATGTTTTTATTTGCTACTAAGATGTAAAAGGACTAATTAAAAGGAAAAAGAATGCTTTAAGTATTTGTCGTATTTTTAGACAATGTTCTCAAATTACTTAACAAATAAAATCATGGCTGAATAATTCTTGCATATCATTTTTAAGCAGGTATTTGTACCAGGTTTAAAGAAAAAAACCCAAGCATTTTCAGAAAAGTACACAACTGACCTAGTTAAATGGCAAACAAAAGCAAGGAGCAGAAGAATCCTCAAGTAGCATTTAATTGCAAAGAACCTTTCAAGGAATTTTATATATTTTCCCAAAGAAATCCTCTGCAAAGTTGTATTTCAGCATCAACTTCACAATCAACTATTTTATATTGAATATAGTACCAATCAAGTTCAACATCAGCTCTGCAATTCACTGTGACTAGACTAAGGAATGTAAATGCCACTAAGTGTCCTTCAAGTCTTATGTTAAGCTTGAGCACCAAATTCCTTTGTAGTTCTTCTAGGGTATTACCATTAGTATAGAAGGGTTAATAGCAAAGACTGATGATTGTTTAAAAATTCACATTACCGAAGTGGATTACATTGCATCTACTGAGGGGATCAACAATGTAAGCCTACACTAAGTCATTATTGCAGAAACAAAGCTTGCATTTTAAGCCTTTGGAAACAAGCATAAAATGGACAAAAGAAAAAATTCTTCTGATGTAAGAACAAGGCAAACACTACATGCTTTTCATACAGACTCACATTTTCAGAGCCATACAGAATACATGAAAACGGACAAATAGCTTCCCCGAAAAGCTCATCATGAACTCCTGACAAGATCAGCAAACTTGAAGAAAAGGACAAAATGGATAACTGTAAGTGATCAAATGGTATAAAGGAAGTCTTGTCTTCTCTTTTATTCTACACACAACCAAATTAATTATCTTGAATTTAGGAACGAAAACTAGAAGAATCAAGCATGCTTGTTAAAAGCTGGGGTTTTACATCTCAGTTAAGTGCTTGATGTTCAAAGGTGCTAAATGCTGCAAATTTCTATTAAGGTCAGTGGAATCTGAGGTTTCTCCATATATATCCATTTATCTGGCCAGTTAGAATTCAAACCTCATTAATTCAAGTTTGAAAATATTAACAGAATCCTTTGGGCTTTCTTCCACACTTCCTTTTATGTTCCCTGAATCCATCACTAAAATTTGTCTCATCATACAAAATTAAAAATGAATAAATGAAAAGAAAAATTAACAAATCCCAGGTTGAGCATGCTTTGTTAGCTGGAATGCTATCCCAGCTTGTTTCTAAGTACCTCTTCCCAAACACTCTCCAATGGATGAAGATGCTTATTGCTATTTCCAGTTGTAAATATAAGAATTTAAGTTTTCTGACACAGTACTTGGCAGAGTAAAATATTCTGATGTTAAGAAAGTAAATTAATATAATGTATTTATGAGTAAATCATTGCATATGCTAGTCAAACTACACACAACACCCAAACTTTCTTCAGAAACCCTATTCTTCAGCAGTGAAGATTAGTTTATATTAATAGAACAAAACAGCTTATTTTAAACCCCATGCTAAGCTTCTCCAAGATGCAACTAAATGGGAAAGCATCGCTCAACATTTCTACAATTTAGGTTTCTAAATATAGCTTGCTTTTGTATTAATTCTGTCTTAGTGAATTGAAATTGGATCAGCTACTGAAAGTTGTGCAAGTCTAAGAGTTAACATTAATCATAGCTGAAACAGACTCCTGCAGATGGGTTGTGTTTTCTGAAGTGTTTTTAAACTGTTAACAGGAACAGACTTTAAGACATTTGTCTTCTATGTTTACTTTAAAAAGAGCATCATTATTTAAATGATCCTTTTTATGACTCCACAAGTAATAAAGTTCACACATGGAACAGTAATTTTCGAAGCAGAGGAAAAATTAATTCAGTGAATTTTGTTAGTTTTTAGAGGTTTGTTTTGCAAGACTCAGACTGAGTACTGCAAAATGACAGCTATTTTGCAAATTGTGCAATTAATTTAAACAAGGGTAGAAGATTTTTACACCAACTTCCCAAGCTTTTAAAACTAGGCCAATCTTAGTATCCCCCATAACATTTTGCATCTCTGGCTTCGGATCCTCTGAAGGATAGACAGCATAAACCAGAACAGAACTCGTTCCACACTCTCACCGAAGTCATATATTCTAGCAAGTTAGAACATACAAGTTTCTCAACATTTTTCCTCCTTCTATCTCTGGTAAGGTGGCTTGGTCACATTTTCACCCTGTCTCAGTTTAAAAGCTGGTCTTCATCTTGGTATTTTCAACATATATACTAAGGTTTGCCCTTTTTCTGTCTGGTGACTTTCTTCTTCCTTAAGGGAGGGGAAGAGATATAATTGCATTTATAGGCCTATCTTTTTCTCATTAAGGATTTTTCAGTATTTTCTTAAAATATGCTAGCTCTTCCCAAATTTGAAAAAAATGTATTTATACGAACAGCAAGAAAAACTAACAATAAAAGGAAAAAAAGTTGTGCAGAAAGATCATACGCAATTAAATTTCTTTAAAATTGCACGTATGTGTGACAAATAAATTGTACACCTAGCTACCCTTTCCTCTACTGATAGATAAATATTAATTGTGAGAATAATCTACCTGGGAAAATGTGAAAGTCAGAATATAACCTCTTTGATTTGGCTTCATCTCATTGGCTTAAATTTCATGGCTGAGAAGAGTCTTTTTGCTAGCACTGCAAGTATAAATTAAGCAACACGACAAATTATAATTTAAAAAACAAAAAATAAAAAAAAAAAAGAGAAAAAAAATTAAAAAGAGAGAGAAAAAAAATTGCCATTTCTTAAAAGTCTGTAAGTTTTTGGCAAGTAATAGGAAAAAAACTGTCTACACTGTATCCTTTTTCCTTTATTCTTGCAACATTTTCTAAAAACCTGAACAGAATAGAGTAAACTGGTTGCAGTAGCCAAAAGTTTTTTCTGACATGTAATCAATTCTTTGACCTATGGACCACTTTGACATCTCATATGCAGTACACACATAAATAGGCAAAAATATGTCATTGACACTTACCTAATATCCTCATTTTTCTGATTACAGATCCACTTTATGTTGTGGAGCACATAGTTTTTGAAAGCAAGAAACTCAGAAAAGTAAGAAGGAAACTGAAATTACAAGGTGTCTATATTCCAGTAAGTAGGAGCTGAGAAGTAGAAATGCACTGGTGCTCCAAAAGAACAATACCTAAACTTGGTTTTCAAAGACACTTTTTAGACATAATCACAGATTACAAAAAAGAGATAATGAAATTACTTTGCATTTTTCAGAGTTAATGTTAATAAACAATAATTCCACCACAACAACAATTCTTCACTCATAACCTATGAGGCTTAAAAGCTGACAGCCACAGATCTTCAGTGATCCCAGGCTGTAGTGTCCCTACGAACAGAATGAGCTAGGACCTATGATAAGAGACAGCAAGAGGCTCTATAGAGAGCTATTCTCTGCTTTGTTGATATTCCACTTTATATATTCCCTTTCAATGTACCTGAGTAGTCTTGTTCTTTTGGCTTTAAGCAGCATATTAACCCTCTCCAAGTAACACAGAAAAGGCTAAAATACATGGACTGACAAAACTCTAAGAAATTTCTGTAATTATTTTTAGATTCACTAATTCTTCACATCCTTGCCTAAATTCTGCTGTATTCACTAATCTTTTTGTTATTTGTTAACATGGAAAAAATAATCAAGTTGTCTAAAAATGAAAATAATATTAAAATGGAATTCTACACTAGAGCAATTTCCACTCATCTGACTTTAAAACACAATTATCTTAAGATGTTTTTTTCCTCCAAGTATTCCCATCACTCTTTTAAAATATTTTAACATTTCTACCATACTTGTGTGAATAAACATACTTCTCTTTCCCAATCTCTTTCAATCAGAAGTAGAACTGGCATGCAGAGGTAGTACAGATCCCTCTTTGGCACCTCAATGGAATCATTAATTGCGTACAAGGGCAAGAAGAGAGGCCAAACCTAAAACATTTTCAGTGACAGCAAGAGGAAGCAAAATTATACTTTCATTTATGTTACCATTTAGGGAAGTGTGACCTTACTTAGTATGCTTATCTCCTAAGGAGGTGAGGAACAGTACACATCTTGCATACCTGAAAGGGGTAGAGGAAAAATGCTTCTGTGGGAAAATGCATATAACCACCTATTTTTTAGATATCTATCAAATACCTGATATTAATTCTTTGAACTAGAGAATGTTCTGACCACTGAACTGGCAATAGTGTGAAAAGGAACCTACTGAGCTTTGTTAAGTGCTCAGCACATTAACTTATTTCTGACAAGGAGAGAAAGAACAAGCAGCTCCTCCACAAGCCTTGGCACAGAGAAATACAAGTTCTACATGACAAAACTGTCTTTGAAATGAAAAAATGACTTGTGAAGAGAATAAACAATGCAGACAAAAATCAATTGACACATTGCAGGACAGAAGAGCAAAAAACCCTTGTATTGCTGTCAGATCGCTTGGCACAAGTCACCAAAGTAACTCAATAAAGATACTGAACAGAAACAACTACAGTATGACTCTTTCCAGTACCCACAGATCAAACTGACAAATTGGTAGCAAAAAGAACAGGATGGAAATAACCACAGTATCTCTAAGTCTAAGGTCTTGGTTTGTGGATCCCAATCAGCATCTGACCACAAGTACAAGCTGGAACATTCACTTTCCTGCTGGATGAAGGGGAATCAGGGAAGAAAAGGGTATCCCATTAGCAAAGAATTTCTTCTCCACTCTAAGCTAAGAATTTGCTTAAATTCTGACACCCTGGCTGGTGTGTCCTGGGCGAAAATCTAAAGAAGCACTCATAAAATGGAAGTTTTCTGCACTGCCTCATCTCAAATTCTGCCTAAACATGTATCAACTTAAGACTTTGGTTCATAGTAGACTCATATATCAAAATAGTGATTTACATTCACCACAGGAAGTGATGCAATAAATACAATAAGTACCTAAGCAATGAGGAAAATAGTAACAATGCTAGCATATTTAATCACTGATAAGGAACTCAACCATATCTGCACTAAATTTCAATGATTTTGTTTCAATATACAGTTTACAGCAAAGAAAAATCTGATGGTAAAGATAAAAAGTCTTCTCAGTTCATAACGACTTTGAACTTTGCTTCAGAACTCAAGTAGCAGTCCAAAGTGTTAAATGAAAACTGAAGTCATGCTGTTCCATACAAAGGAATAGAAAATAACAGGAAAAATAACAGGAAAATCTAAATGGTTTTCATCCTCTTCAGTTCAGGTTTATTAAACTCTACAGTATTTCAAACTGTATTTTGATCAATAAGTATAAAATTCATGAATAGAGACATATTACTACTGAAGGGGAGGAAACACATTCCCTAATCTTGGCATAGCACTGAATTTTACTGAATTATTACAAAGTGGAACAAAGCACGGACATTAATAGTTAGGCAGATTAAACTGGAGCAAATTCTAAGCAGGGTATGTCACTCATGCACTATGACTTTCAATAAATAAGCAGTTTCTTTAAAATCTGTGTAGGCAAAGCTTCTGGGGATGAGGCTGATGAAGCACTGGCCCAGGCTGCCACAGGAAGCTCCAGGCCGTGAGGGTCCTCAGCACCTGCCCGGGCACAGCCTTGAGCAAACTGTTTCAAGTTCAATGATTGCTCTGCTGTAGGCTAAAGGCCCACCTAATTTATCCTACAAATTCTCTGATTGCTCTACTGCTTGTGGGCAGGATTCAACAACATTTAATGAACCCAAACTCACTTGCTTTGCTTTGATTTTATATTCTATTAGCCTTAAATATTACTTGCAACTTCTTCTGAAGAATAATAAAATGTATAATACAGACATTACGCAGAGACTAAAAAGAAAAATATTTCTTGACTATAACAGAAATGAGTGAATTCCATTTACTTCATCATAATGCTACCTTTAATCCAATTATGCTGTTCACTTCCTTCCTAAACTGGTATAATATTAATACAAGATTACATTTCCTTTTAGTCAATGATAAAATAGTTATGGAAAACATTTTCCACTAAAGTAACACAAAGTATTACTCTTGAAATATGGTTCTTGTCTGAAGAACAAATGGTACTCAGACACTCCACAGTGATGGTGAAGAAACAGTTATTCTGCCTTCATAAAGCAAGCCTTTATTATAAACATACTTTACAATGACACTGTATAAGCAACAAATGAAATGTGGGTTAGCTTGATAAAAAATTAAACATTCAATTAAAATAGAGGAGTTAGTCACAAAATGAGATTGCTTATCATGTAATGTAAAAAAGATAAAGTAAATCATTAGGTTATAAATAAATGTACATAAATTCACACACGTGTTATTCTCAATGATTTCCATTTTAATGTTCATGAACTAGGATTGATTCAATTAATTAAAAAAATGAAATTGTTCCATCTGCAACATTTACTGCTTTAAGACATTGCACAAAGTAAAATGAATAGCTTAACATTTTGAAGCTTCTTCTTTGCTTACACTGAGACCCTTCCAATCCTAAACCATTCTAATTAGGCACCTACTATTTAATATAAAAGAATCTCTGAACTTCAAACAAAGGCATCTGCCAAAGAAAATTGGATAGTGTTTAAAAAAACCAAACCACCTTCAAGTACTAATGTTTCTACAGCATTCCTTAGATGGTTTTAATCAAAATTCTCACATCAGACTGAAAATGTGATCTTTTTCATATTTATATAGTAGAACTAACCATTTTTTCCTTTCTTCTCTTCTTATCCTTTATATTTTTTCCCCTAGTTGTTTTTGAGCTGCTTAGCCTTTGAACACAAAGCATGTTGTCATAACCTCCCTGCTTTCCATTTGTGTCTTCTCTTCAGTTTCATGGTATACTAACTGAATATAAATTGCCTTGTGACAATATATCCAAGTCACTAGTACTCCTGAAAATTTTGGTCACATGTTAACTGACTCTAATGTGAAAAAGGGACATAAAAATACACTTGCTGTTCAGAGATGCTGTGTTTCCTGAAATACAATGAACACTGTGTGTGCATGCATACACATTTATGTGTACAATTGTGAAGGCATTATTTTGATTATAATACCGATTTTAGTCATGCAATGAACACTACAATTATCTTTTAAGTTCTCAGCCCATAAGAAAAACTATCTGGCTCTTTCAAGTAATTACGCATTCCAAGAGAGTCAATGCATTACCTGGCTCCTGGCCACATATGCCAAGAGAAAGATTCTTATCCCAAAGTTACTACACATCTCTCAATGTTTCAGTGCATATGCAGAGTGCACAGGTCTGCACACTGTGCAAGTTCCTGCACTTGGCTGGGGTAACCCTCCGTATCAGTAGAGGCTTGGGGGATGAAGGGATTGAGAGCAGCCTGCAGAGAAGGACTTGGGGGTACTCGTGGATGAAAAGCTGGATGTGCACTTGCAGCCCAGAAAGCCAAATGTATCCTGGGCTCATCAAAAGAAGCATGACTGAGTTTGAGGAGGTGATTTTCCCCCTCTGTTCCATTCTGGTGAGATCCCACCTGGAGTACTGCATCCAGCTCTGGGGTCTTCAGTACAGGAAAGACATGGACCTGCTAGAGAAGGTCCAGATAGAACAGGAGGGCCACAAAAATTGATCACAAGGACGGAACACCTCTCCTACAAATAATTTTAAACTGAAAGAGTATAAATTCAGAGTAGGTAGAAGGAAGAAATTTTTACGATGATGGTGAAACAATGAAATGAGCCTGGAGAGATGGTATGTTTCCTGGAAGCATTCAGGATCAGGCTGGATGGGGCTCTGAGAAATCTGATCTAGTTGAAGATGTCCCTGACCATTGCAGGACTGGACTGGACAACCTTTAAAGGTCACTTTCAACCCAGACCATTCCATGATTCTACAATGGCCAGAGACAAAAATTCAAACCACATACATCCAACAAGAACCTGGCCCTGAATACACCAATGACAAATTGCATTCATGTTCCGTGCATGCAACTTATTGCAGCCTAAAAGTGGTCAAAAGTAAATTTCTGCATTACAGCTCCATAAGCAATCCACTGATAAAACTGAATTTGTCAGTTAAGAATACAGAATCACTTAGGTTGGAAAAAACCTCTAAGATCACTGAGTCCAATGTCTGACTGAATACCACCTTGTCAACTAGACCATAGCACTAAGTGCTACATCCAGACATTAAACACACAGAGAAAGGCATCCTCCTTCTGCTCTGGGGTCCCTAGTGTCCAGACAGATCTTTGATACATATCAGTGTACAATCAAAACTGAAATAATCTGTTAAAGACTAGAATAAAAGACAACATGAATCACAATGTTTATCTAGATAGTACTTACTTTTTTCCTCTTTTCTTTTTTTTATTTAAAGAACTTACACAGTCTCATTGATTTGACATACAACACTACATGGCACAAAGATACTTATGCATTTCCAAGTTTCAATAATAAAACAATAAAACACCCGTATCTGTACTCAGGCCCACAGAAATAATGCATTCTCAAATAAATTCTCTCAGGAAAAGAATAAAATTTTGCAATAAGAATGACAGTTCCTTTTTTCGTTCCCTTAAAACCTTTTAAAAATTCATATTACTCTTCATGTATGTCCTTATTTGCATTGTGCTCTTGACAGCCCTACAGAAGTGAGGATTTTCAACCAAAATAATTTGAAGGCAGCACTTTTAAAAGCAAATTGAATTAAAAATGTTAAAAGTATGCAAATTTCTGCAGAAGGAGGTATAGAATCTCTAGCATGTGGCAGAGAAGCAGGCTGGAAGCCAGACCAGACATATAACCTGCTCTGAGAAGACTTACAGACTTTGGTATTACTCATCTCACTCATCCAAAAATAGAATCATCTGGCAAAGAAATGGCGGGTATTTACTGAGATCCACAAATATCCATCTACTTCCACAATTTCCTGCTAATTGAACAATCTGAAATAATTTGACAGGGGGACACACATTTAGCTATGAGAAAATAGTCATATTAACACTACTAACAAAAATTAAGTATTTCTATAACTTCTCAGATTTCCATGAATTATTTCTTTATCCTAACTAAGACTTTATAGCAAAGACTGCAATACATATGATTTTTCTCATTGGCAAGTACAAGTGAAGGTGATGTCTGAAAAGCAAATGTATTTCTTGCAATTTCCATGACACTAGGTTTCACTGTGTCACGCTGAAGAGTGACAGTTACCCGAAAATAAGTTTGATGGCATTTTTGAATAAAGTAAATAATATCAATTAAAAAGGAAGAGAAAGAAAGATGAACTCTCAGATTGAAAACACTAATCTTTACTACAACCAGACACATGTTTTCTCATATGGCTGTCTATGTACATGATACTGGATTTGAAGCACATCTTTTCTGCCTATTGCACTTCTACACTCTACCTGCTCATTTTACATCAAAATGCTCTGGGTATTGTGGTGTTTGTTTTTTTGTTTGTTTGGGGGGTTGGGGTTTTTGTTTTGAGGGGGAGCCTTTCAGAGAAGAACTTGGGTTTTTTCAATCTTATGCCCCAGAGAAAGAAACAGAATCAGCCAAAATCAATATCCTATCAACATATCATTTCAGTTTGTTCCTACTGAAAAGGGTGCAAAGGGTCAATCTGCAATGAAATTCCAGTGAGGACAAGCATTTTATTTAAGTCACTACTTCACAAGAAAACATCGCCAGATAATACCTTAGGATATGTAACTGGAACAGCAAAATGATATAAAATAATAAGATACCAAAATGCGTTCATTTCAAGACAATGGAACTTATCCAGAAATATCTATTGCAAAATACTACAGTTTAACCTAGGAAGCTGAATAAATCACTGAACTAAATTAATTCTGAATTTCCAGGTGTGGTCCTAACCACCATCTATTCACAGGAAACCTCTTTTTTAGCAGGGGAGAATCAATATTATGACAAGTTACTGTTTGTCAAGTCCTGCATGAACCCGGGGGGACTGCTTGTTAACCATGGCAACTCTGGTGGTCTAAGCAGGCAACATGTCAACTTGCTTATTACTTAAATCGGTTGCTGTTTTTTAACAAACGTTTCCACTAACAAAAAAACAGACAAAAATCAATGCATCTGTGTGAAGTCAAACACAGTTTTTCCCAATGTTGGAAGTCACAGTGTGAGAAGCTGCACTTTCAGTACTCGAGAAGCAGAGATACCCTGAAGTCAGCTTGAGAACACACGAGATCAACTCAGCCAGCCTCTCAACGTGCTCAAATCTTTCTTTGAGTACATATAATACAAAGTTTTACAGAATGAGGCTGAGAATCAGGTCTGTACGCAGTTCAGATGCTTAAGTCTTTATACTTTGGTCAAGCCTAATAAGTAAATCAAGCCTCTAAGTGATTTATTACTGTTACCTACATCAATGACATGGGTACTGTGAGGCTAATGTTGCTTCTACGCTTGAAAATCCAGGGATGAAAGGCAGAGCATAAGTCCAAAGTAGTAGTAGCATAATTAACTGTTCAGTTTAAAAGCTATTCTAGGCTTTGAAAAGCTATATCTTTTGCTTTGAAACGTGTGAATATCAACCCCTTTCTGTATTAACTGGCTCTGCACAGTTATCCCACACCATCATAAAAATTCCAGACGTGATACAGTACTTATATACAGAAACACTATCCTTTGTCAAGAGAATGGTATTTCCAATTTTGGGAGGAAAAATTACATTGATACAACTTTGAATAGGACTGCTTATACTAAGAGAGTTATTATGCATGAAGGTAGACACGTAATGGCCTAACTCACATAAGCAAAATGAACTGCAATTTAAATAGAAAACTTGTCAGCTTGTGCTGAGTGAGGATGGGAGCTGCTGACTACTTTTGAAGTCAAGTGTCAGGATTGGCCTCTGTTTTTCTGATGCCTTTTTTAGTGATGCTATTTAAGAAGCACTAAAAAGTTGAGAGGGGAGAAAGAGGGAGGGAAATTCTATACCTTTTCTTTAAATCCTCAGACATTATAAAAAACTTCAGACACCTAATTTCATACAAAATCTTAGATATTTAAAGTTATTTCTAATATATATTTAAAAAATGCCAACCCTTTCAATTCCTTAAAGATATTGTAAGACACTTTATCAAGTGGTTCTATTTCTAACACCGCATCACAGATATTATTACATTTTGGCTTTGACTATACCAAAGTTCTTCTCACAAAATTCAAGATGGCCTTCTTCCAAAACTAGCCTTCAAAAAAACCAAACCAAAACAAACAAGCAAACAAAAAAAACCCCAACAAACAAAAAAACCTCACTCTTAATAAATCTAGCACCTGAAAGCCCTCTGTCAAATAGCAGTATTTTATTAGTAGTATTAAAAAACACAGAGTAAACTGTCATTATGAGTAAGTTCTATATGTTTTCTTTGAGCACTGTTCTTATTAGATATGAGAAAAAAACCCCTTACTCCTGTAAAACAAATCTGGACCTAAATTATTAGATCATGAGATTTTTCTTCTTAAATATATTCTTCCAAGAGCTGATCAGTGTATGATAACAGTTTGATAAGTCACGAACTCCGTAGATACCAATACCATTCCATCTCAATAAATAAACGTGAGTAAGACAGAAATCTGGTATCTTAAAGCCATGATATATTAAGATGGCATCATCTTACAGGTTAGCCATTTAAAGCTTCTAACATGACAAACTGCAGAAGTTCTTTTAGTGTTAATAATGAAATAGTGAAGATTCCTAGGCACAAAAGGACTCCAGCTCCTGGGCTTTAAAGAATAATGTCAATTAGTAAGAAACACCAAGACCTAAATCCACAAAATTAGTTCCAGGCCCCAATGTCAGATGACATTGATATCCTCGAATTTCCCGCTCAACTGCAACATAATCCTTTACACGACTAAAACCTCCACGACAAGGGCATTTATGTACAAGACCACCAGAGTTCTAACATTCAGACACTTGCACCTATACTAATGCCTGATAAAATGAAGCAACTCCCTCTCCAAATTACCATGCTGCTGCCTCAGCCTTCCTACTGTTTTTCTTAATTCACTCCCTGCCAGCTTGCAAGTTCCTAAGAAACATGGGGACCTGGGCACCAAGTCAAGACTTGTGAGAAGCTAAATTCATAAAAATACAGGATTTCCAGAAAAAGTCATGTAGATGCAAACTGCAAACCTAAATCACTCTCAGTTGGCACTTCAACTTTGTAGGCACCACACTCCCTGTAATATATCACGCAATGACACTCTTGCCTTTTTAACGGCAAGAGTCATCCCAGCCTTGAAAAAGTTGAGGAACATGGTCCAAGTCTTCTGGACTGTACACTAAAACGTTGATCCTAGATCAGTGTACTCTATTTCAGTTCTGCTACATCACCTCTGGTTTATTTACTCCCTATCACTCCATGATAACAAATTCTCCCTCACCTTCACATTTTAGGAAAGTAAAATTAAAATCCCAGAGGTATATTGTAAATATGTTCTAGCAATAGCCAACTACTTATCTAAACCACAATTTCCCCCTAACTCTTACACAAAAACAATTATTGCTAAAACAAGGTGTCAGGGAGATTATTTTATCTTTTCAGGTATTCTGCAGACTAAACGCTAAGATGAGATCATAACCTAAAATAATTATTAAGAATTGAAAACAGAAGAATTGATTTCATGCTAGTAAAAAATATACCAGAATCACAATTCAATAAAAACACCACAAGTAAAGCTCTAGTTATACCATAGTTGCTGTAAAAAAATTTTACTTGAAGCACGCGAGACAGGTACCATGCACCTCTCTTTCAGCATTCTAAGAAGCTTAAAATAAAGGCTCAAACACAGAAACCATTCAGAAAAGAGAAAAAAGTTGTAAAAGTTCTACAGAGGGTAAAGGAAATTAATGAATTTGTAAGAAAGCAAAATAAATAGAGGGGGAAACACTGAGTTCTCTGCTCTTTTGGAAACAGTCCTAGATGTTAATCCATAAATAATCTGAAATAGATAAGAAGTAATATAACAAATGATATAACACAGTTCAAAAGCACTTGAGGAGGAACATAAAGCATCTGCATGTCTCTCAATGAAATATACTGAAGGATGAAAATAGAACGCTCTAGATATAAATGAATAGTTGTGTTATGTTTTGTGTTCTGGGGGTTTTTTTCCCTCATTACAGAAACTGTCAGATCTTTGAGTGAAGAACAGCCTTAAAACAACCAAAAAATCTTCAGTAGCACATATTGCGTTATTTGGGAGCAGGATTTTAAAAGTAAGAGGCCGGTAAATATGAAAACCACAGGACACTTTTTTTTTAATAGTTCTAATGTCGATTTAAATGATTTTTTTCCTAACATATAACAGGCATAGCAGGAAAATATAAACTTTAGTAGAATAATTCAACTAAATTCTCTGTCTTTTTTTACTATTAATAAAGCCTTTCTTTCCACTCTCACCCTCTTTTTCACTGTTGAAGTACTTCAGAAGGTTTCCATTTCTGCACTGCTCTGAGTAAAATGCATTCTTCCTGTTTAATGATGTTTCCTCTGTCAAAATCAGGAGCTTGATGAATGGGTTGAAAGACCACTGCAGTGATGCTGCTGGAACACTACTTTTAGCTTTGTCAAATGCCATTCTATAGCTTTTCATAGTTATAGTCAACGAAAGAAATGTTGTACCTACTAAACTAATGCTTACTTCATGAGGGTAGAAGTTCATTTATTCAACAATGGAATTAAAATATGACAGACTAGAGCACTTAATAGTGATGCTGTAACACATGCAGATCAAAAATGAATAGCCACTAAGGGGAAAAATGTTGGTGAAGATTTTTTAAAAGCTCAAGAAATACATTTGTGTTCTTCTGTTACATTATTAACAGGAGCAATAAGAATGAAGTCACAATAGTATAAATAATTTAGCTTTTTTCTGTAACCTAGTTTGTGTCTAAGCAAAATGAAACTAAAAAGAAGAAAAAATGGTTTATCATCTAAGAGATTTCATGTGTGAATTAACTGAATTTCTTACAGAGAGCATTTCACATTAAGTATGATTAAATATAATTTCATATTAAATATGGTAACATCAATAATTATTAAAATTACTAAAATTTTCTTACAAATACAAAAAAAAATGTTCAAAAGAGCTCTCTAAATGCTTAGCTTGTGAAAGCATCACTCTGAATCAGAATCAGTTTACACAGCTAAACCATCCACTACCAGATGCTTATCAACTCATTATTTAAAACATCCACTAAGGTATGTTTTCCAAGATCCTTGGTAGACTTTCAGTAATTCAGACATTAGAAAATGTTTCCTAGTTTTTAACCTATGCTTATCACTCCAAATGAAGTTGCTGGAGAGAAATGAAAACAAAACAAAACAAACAAACAAACAAAAAACCACAAACAAACAAACCAGAAAACCTCACACCCAAAACAAAAAACCCCAAACCAAACCAAAAAAACTCCAAACAATTACTTGGTAATAACTTTGTAATATTCTTCACTTACTGCCCACTCTTTTCCCCTCTAGGATAAGCACACCCAGTTATTGAAAGATTTTCCTCACAAGCTACTTTTCCTAAACTATGTAGTACCATTTATGATTCTTTTTAAGCCTTGTTTTTCTATAATCTATAGAATTTCTATAATTCTATAATCATCTGTAAAAGTTTCCCAAAGTAGACACAGATGAGCATCAAACAGAAGAGGATAAATCAGACCCAGTCTCACTTTAGTAAGGAGCTTTAGTATGTCTGAGAGAGTATATGCCTTTTCTGCAAAAGAGTTATGACTTGCCACTTATTCTGTGAACCCCAAACCACTCACAAGATGTATTTTGCCATAGTACCTGTCTATGCCTTCTGCATTTAATTTATCCTTCTCAATGCTAGTCTTCACTGTATCTTATGAGTGGATTTCAGATCATCTGTCTCGTACACTACAGATACCAGGAACTCCAATTTAAACCAAGGTGTTTGCAGCATCCACTCTGTCCACATGCCCCAACCTTATATGTTACAAAGCTGTTACCCACGGAGTTAAAGCATAAGTGGATCTAGGACTGCACTTGCGACACCTGGTCAGCCTAACAACAAAAGGCTGTTAACCGTTGCCAAGAAAGAAGTTTCAACTAGGAGGACAGCAGATAATAATTTATCTAATTTCCTTATATCATTTATGAGAATACAGTAGAAAAGAGAATAACAAATAACAAACAGTACATTGCTCAACATTTATCCTGAAGGCTAGTTTCCTTGTCCCATTCCCACACAACACACGCTTAAAAGTAGGGCATAAACTACTGATGCCAGTGACTGTACATCAGTTTCCTGGAGTGTAACATGGCCTTGCACTGTTAAGACAAACACACGAAAAACATTATGCTGCATCTCCCTGGAGAGAAAAACTTAGTAGCAACACAGGCTCTCAGCAGCCTTACAGTCATCCTGAATGCCCTACTGAGCTTCTAGCAGAAATGCACACTGAAATACAGACACTAGCAGACCAAATTCACTTGAAGTACTTGAGTTCCACAATTTATTTAAAAAATATGTCACTATCATTTAGATAGATGGTGGCAAAGACAGCTTGATCAAAGTAATATACTGTAAGGAACAGCCCATTTGTCTCTGGTTCCATCTCCTTAAATCCATTTAAAGAGTCAGAAAGAAGCTTTTATGACATGATCCCCTCAGCCTTGCCCTTTTCATCTGGATCTCTGAGAACAGATTTCTCAAATACACATAGAGAATAGTTTGTCAGTCAGCTAACTCAAAGCACAGGGTAGCAGAAGTATGATAGCAGTAGCAGATCAGGAGACAGGAGTGAAAGCCAAATTTGGAGAGAGGGCTACAAAGAATTTTTCTGCTGCCTCTAGACTTCCAGAAAGGTGACAAGTATATTAGCCCCTGGAGCAGGCAAAAGGAAATGGGGAACCATGAAGACCAGAGAAAATGTAATTACTTTTTTTTTAACCTTTTGCCCCACCCCTTTCAAACTATGCAATTCCTTTACTGGTAATTACAATCTGCTTTATTCTCCACTTCTTTAGAATTCAGGACATTTTTCCTTAAAAATCTGTGACCTATATATGAATTTTAGAGTATTCTGCTAGAGGAAAAATAAAAGGCAGTTTTAAGGTCATGTTTTATTAAAGGTAGTTTTACAGCACAAAGAATAAACTAACACCAGACTAACAGAAGTCATCAGAAGACTAAATACTCCTGTAATCATAGCTATCTTTCCACAAAACACTTAACTATAGCACAAAAAACCCCTTTCATTAAGAGACAACACAATTTTACATTAATGCATGCAATTAACAGAACTGGTGATACAGAAGGGCAATTTTTGTTATTTTAGAACAGAGCACCTGTTACTACCCATTATACCCTCTCCACAGGTAAAAATACAGACTGAAAAAAAAAAATTGAATGAGGAACACAGTTCTGAAGAACACTTTTTGGCTTACAAATTCTAGAATTAAAACATTTTGTAATCTAAAAGAAATAAAGCAAAATATTTATATCAGAAAACAGCTTTTGTTGAGATAATGTATCAAGCAACTTGATCTCACTAACTCAAAAATAGTTTCTGAAGTATTTTTAAATTTTGTCCAGTTTGTGAATTCTGGATTCATTTTCCAATTAGATGCCCAACATAACCAATGCAATCAGAATAAGAGTCAAGAATCAGTAGTATTTTCAGCATTGTTTTGAAATGCAAGCAATTATCCATACTAATTCTATACCTTTTTTTTCAAGTGTCGCTAGTTCCTGTTTCTTTATTGCAGGTTACAGAAAATTTTGGATGCATGGCCTAAACCTTTTGAAAATTTTTTATATTGAATTATATGTTTGGATGGTAAAGGCATTAAAGCATATAATGCTCAAAAACGGTATACAAAACGCTTCTGAAGTTTTTCTTATTTTGGAATTTTCTTGAGGAATTTTTAGATTCTGGAAAAGGAACATTTACTTTTTTGTCCAGGTTATTACAGGAAGTATAGTAATTTTCTCATGCAAGTGCTTGGATTGTGTTATGAAAAATTTAACAATGCTTGAATAAAACTTCTCCTAAAATCTACTGCCAAAGTAAAAAGTATTCAAAGATGTAAGACTTTTGCTAAAGCATAAAAAATACACCCAGAACTTAACTGCCATATGTAAGTTAGTAAATTCTCAATTCAGTAACTTCTAGATGCAGTTTTATTGTCTCTTCTCTTTCATATCTCATAAAAAGTCCCTCACTGTATTATCAATTTATTTATTTCAATCATTCTCTTCTTTCTTGGTGCTCTTCCCAGTTGCCAGAAGTATCCTTGCTTTTCAAGAGTGGAAAGGGCCTGAATGCTAGTGTGTTTCTTCTTCACTTTCTACTTGGATCCCCTATCCTCCAGAGAGCTCCAGACATCTTCTCTGCTGCTCAGCAATTTCCTGAGAATGAGCAGAAAGAGCCACAGGTGTGGCTGCTGCTTGACAAAGCACTCGGGAAAGGTAACACACAGGTCCAGTTGAGGATAGTAGCATATACTATGTAAAGAATTCTTTTATTTCCTTTCCAAAATGCATTTTTCCATTTTCACAACATATTTTGCAGCTATAAGTTCTACGCTATACTCAGAGCTCACCAGCCTATGCTGGATCATTTAACAGAACCACAAAAGCTGTAATTTTAGGGCAAAGTCCACTATGCAGGTGGAAATCTCCTAAATTATATGGCAAGATTACAGCAGCACACTGACATTTTATGAAGAAGTAAAATGAAAACACTAATTATGTTTACAGAGAGATGCTTAAAGGTAAAAACCTAAAGAAGCTACATTAAAAGAAAAAAATAAAAGAGTAGCACCCTTAGAAGTTTCTATGTAATTGACATTTTGGACTTCTCAGCACTAAAAAAAGATGACAAGTTTTCACCCAGATTATAGTGTCTCTTGTCATGGCCTTAACATACTTTAACACAGTTAGCCATGGTCCATTTGGTTCACATTCAGTAAGAGAAGAAAAGTAAGCTGGCAAACTGGATGAAATCTCCAAGCAACATGGGAAAGAGGGATACTTGTTTGAAATGAGAGCCTAGTCTAAGAAAAGATAAGGAGCCTATTTAACAGCAAAAGTTCCAGTCAGCAAGGTAACATCACAAACCCCCTTAACCTGAAACATGAATGATGGAACAGACGTGTCTATGTGATCCACATGTGACACCTGAAGATTAAGTTGCAGCATTGCCCCAAAATTTACACCATCTTCCACCTTCTTAGAAAAAAGATAGGTATTAAGTTAAAACTGCAAAGCCTTCAAAATATGTGAATTATCTTTCTTTGCTCAAGTGTCAATAATGACCTTGACAAAAACAAAGCATTTGTCATTATGATCCTTGGATCCTGGGATTTACCAATCTCGCCTTGATGCTACAAAACAAACATCTTCAAGAATGAACCAGTTAAGCTATCTGTCTTTCCAGTGGGTTTTTCAGCTTGCTTCTCTTTCTTTTATGTGTGGCAGAGTGGGTGGAAGGGAAAAGGAGAGGGTGAGAAGAAGGTAGAACTGTGCCTGTCTCTGTTGGGGAACATAGACTTGATCCCTGTTTTACAGGTGGGTCTTGTTTTGGAGGCACATTAGGACAATAGGTATATTCTGCAGTTATTACATTAAACAAGGCTTTTGTCACTTAAAGATTTTTTACATTACAAAAATAATTGAATGAAGTTATGGGAAAAAAATATGACAAAGTGCAATGTCTGAACTTCCTCTTGCTAATACTGCCTGTGAAATATATCACTCTTGGGTTATATTCATACTAACGTTATAGGAATGCAACATAACAACAATGAAGCTTTCTAAAGAAAGGAAGAATAAGACAACAGTGGCACATTTAGTTTCCCAATTAACAATAATTTCAAGATACATTGGCACTAAAGTTTAATAAAAATTGGATTGCAGCTACTTCCTGAGGCTTATGCGGTATCTGTAGCATTGCACCACAGCATAGGATATCAGAACACTGTGAGACTGTTTACCCTGTCAATCACTTGTCAATCTATCCAGCTTTCTACAAATACTCCTTGTATTTGGGAGCTATTTCACAAACCTCAGTAATTAAAATTTTTAACACAATGACAGACACATTTAGCAAATCTACTAAATTAAAGCCACTAGCATGCACAAGGAACAAAAAGTAATGTCATGGTTACCTTTAGGCAATCAGGAAAGTTAGATGTAAAAATCCCCTAAAGTTATTTAAAACACGTTTATTTTTCAGGTATTATTTTAGCTTCGTTTGGTTTTGGTTTTGTTTTTTAATATTTTATTAATAAGCATGTGTGTGTGTGTGTGACTTCAAAGTGAGCAGGTAATTTTTGTTTTTCTCCTCCACTGCATGCTTCTCATAGAAAAAAAAAAAAAAGAAAAACTTTATTTTACACAAAGCATCTTGGAATCATTTACAGTAAAGAAAGCTAAACTAACTAGATTTCCCATTAAGAATGCAGAAGAGAATTGTTCAGGAGAATAAGTCATCTTCTCCAGAAAAGACAGAAATCTAGACATCACAATATCTACCAGTTGAGCTCACAGTGAAAGTCACCAAGAAGTCAAGGTCACGCTGAGGTTCAGGTCAGTGATGAGAAATAATATGCTGAAGAAATTGAGAAGACAAAAAGCTTCCACTGTACCCAAGAATTTGATGAAGTTGATAACTGAAGTATGGAAGAAGTATGACTAAATAAGATATCCCCTGAGCTCTGACAAGTTATACAAGAACAAGTGTCTTTAGAAATTATTGCTGATATCTTATCATCAAATGATCCTCTATTTCTTTGCCCACAATTTTTTCTTTCATTGATCCGTGACATGTAAAAAGGGGATATGACCAGTACAAAGCTCCTCCTGACTGCCTACGAAACTTAATCTGGAACACTGTCAAATTATGGGTTTATTGCAATATGTAGACAGAGTTTGTATTGGTGAGGAAATAATTTCTGTACTGAAATACCCTGTCCTGTAACTATGGGTTCAGGTTTGGCAAGCTTGCACTTCCCGAAGAAACCAAATCCCGTACAACTCTAGCAGCTGTCCAAATAAAACATCTATTCACAAAAACAGGATAAACAGTAGCATCTTTCTCCCAATATAAACGTAGTGAAATTTTGTAAGTAATGTTCATCATAATTCAGACATGCAAGGTGAATTCTTCATCTTATATCTAAAGGACATTCCTGAGAATTATAATCTGTATTGTCAAGTGACAATATACAAAAAAGCAAGTTATATAATTTGCAAGATTTCTTGGTTCTGGTTCATGATGCAAGCTTCAGTCTTTGGTGGTATAGTCTGCAGTTTCCTTCTTAGTTCTTACCCGTTTCACACTGAAAAATGCATGAAAACAGCAAACAACAACTCAGTGAATGAGAACCATCTGAGAAGAATGAACAATTAGCTCCCACAGCCAGGAATCCATATGTACATTATAACAGTACTGGCTAGTACTGTAATAGGAAAAAAGGAATCTTGAAGGACCAGAAGGTTTCTGAATTTCAAAACGAATATTACCACAAGACTGTCATTCACTTCAGAGGAAATGTCAACCACTAGAACATTGATCAAGCCATCAGACCAATTAGTCGTAGGCCATAAGAAATCTTCAGGGCTAGAGCTGGCACTGATGGAAGTGGAAATGTAGGGAAAATTGTTTTAATGACGAAAAATGCACATCTTCCATATACAGACACATCCCTATTTTCCAAGATTTGCATGCGATTTTCAGTATTGTTTCCTACATTTTTCATATGCTTCCCTTGGCACTGGATTTCATTAAGATGCTGGCAGTGCCATCTGCAGCTCCAAAAGCACCTCCTCTGTCAACAGCTTGATCTCAGATGAGTCATTCAGCTTGGGCTAGCGAGCAAGCAGAAAAGCCTCTTAAGCCCGTGTAAAGAAGTCAACTCAGTGAGCTGCATTAAACACCTTGCAAGAAACAGTCAGTAAAGTGAAGAGAGTAGAAAAATTGCCACTACCACAGTTTGGAATTCTAACCTTGAAATTTTGAATTATAAATTTCAAAATTCTAAAACATGCCACAGCTCGGATTCCACTGCAAAGTCCTGCACCATCATTCAAGACAAACGAAAGACACTTTATTCCACCCCAGCAATACAGCTCTCCTTCATCTTCAGCAGAGGAACACGGAGAACCTGATAGAAAATAATCTTCCAGTTACCAGTGTTGATTCTCACACTTGTATCAGTACCATATGTTAGACATCCACTACAGGACATGACCCTATTTAGCAGAGAAGCTAAGCAGTACATTTAGAAAAAGTATACTGAGTATATGGGAATCATTTAAATCCAAAAGCAGCAGACGGGGTTGCATCAAAAACCGGAACAACAAAAAAGTTAAGACTTTTGTGTTCTGGCAATAATTTTCCCACTCTACAAAACTTCTTCCTGAGTTAAGACTTTTCAGGTCAGTCTGGCTTGAAAACTACTTAAGAATAAAAAAAAAATACCAGTTGAGAATAGAAAAAAAATTACTTTCAAATGATATACAGATATTAGCTTAAAAAAATAAGATGGAATTATAGGTTAAGTTAGTGCAATGCTAGGAAGCTCACAGAAGCTTGTAAGTAACAGGCTCAGCACCCACAAGGGGGAGCCTGCCCCTGGGAGCAAATCTGTGCTCTTGCACTTCATTAGACAGTTTATGGTTATCAGACAGCACACCAGTCTACAATTTGGTACAGTGCAATTTCTGCAATTTTTAGGCTTTAATCAGGGCTGATGTTTGCATAAGAGGAGAGTCACAGAAAGGGAGAGCAGGAAGGATGTTGGAAGAAATCAAGAAATCAGGATGATGACTTTTACAAAGGGAATATATATAATCTGTCTAAATACACTGATTTTTAAAAGGAAGAACCAGCCCAGGGAAGCAGGAATGGAACACATATACTCAGAAAATATATATTTCCTCTTTATCTTGGTTCCTATAGTATGTCTATTTTCACTTCTAATCTGCTTGGAAGTGACTAAATATTTGTTACTATTTCCACTTTGGAACTATTTATCTTCATAGCCATGGTAATACATTCACATAAAGGCATCAGAGCTGCCAAATTCCTTCACTGCAATTTGGATCATGGTGTAGAGGCTGGGGTGTTGGCACTTGCATCTCACTGGACCCGTAACAGCAGACACTCATCATCATCAAGTCATTATCACATTTTCCCTTCATGGCTGTGTTTATTTTAAGAAATTCCCATGTGTTCAAACATTACCTAGGCTTATTTCAGAGTACCACTTCTATATAAAACTTCAGCACAAACAAATATTTCCTTACTTTCCCTTTAGAGTTCATACCTTCTGGAGTAATTCCTAGAGATTCACATCTTCAATGTTACATCCAAAACCAAAACAAAAAAGTATAA